>NW_020174549.1:328678-438361 GCF_003031525.2 Neophocaena asiaeorientalis asiaeorientalis
CAACACCCATTTATGATAAAAACCCTGCAGAAAGTAGTCAGAGAGGGAACTTTCCTCAACATAATTAAGGCCATATATGACAAACCCACAGGCAACATCGTCCTCAACGGTGAAAAAATGAAAGCATTTCCACTAAGACCAGGAACAAGACAAGGTTGCCCACTCTCACCTCTCTTATTCAACATAGTTTTCAAAGTTTTAGCCACAGCAATCACAGAAGAAGAGGAAATAAAAGGAATCCAAACCGGAAAAGAAGAAGCAAAGCTGTCACTGTTTGCAGATGACAACCATTTATGTAACAGATAGAATAGGCAGATCTATGGAGACAGAATGTAGATTACTGTTTGCTTACAACCAGGAGTGAGTTTGGGGGGAAACTGGGAGTAAATGTTACTGAATACCATGTTTCTTTTTAGGGTGACAAAAATGCTCTCAAATTGATTGTGGGTGATCAGGTTGCAAAATTCTATAAATATATTAAAAACCATTGAATTATGCAGTGTAAATAGGTATATTTATAGTATGTGAAATATATCTGAAAGTTATTAAAAACAAGAAATTAATTACACTGATATCAGTTGACTTCTTTTTTTAAAGGCATTCCCCAAAGTACACTTGAGTAAAGAAAGCAAGATGCAGAAAAATGTGCGTATGATTTCATTTCTGTATAACAATGACAAAACTGCATATATGAATATGTGTACATGTAATTACATAAGCATGGAATGAATATGGGAGGATATATACTGGGGTGTCAATATGGGTTACCCAGATAGGGGGTGTCAATGTAGGGAGAGGGTGACAAGAGCGGAAGGGAGTAGTAGCCATACAATATAAGGACTGTTTAGACAAGCTGCACTTAAAAAGAAACCCATAGGGCTTCCCTGGTGGCACAGTGGTTAAGAATCCGCCTGCCAATGCAGGGGACACGGGTTCGAGCCCTGGTCTGGGAAGATCCCACATGCCACGGAGCAGCTAAGCCCGTGTGCTACAACTACTGAGCCTGCACTCTAGAGCCCATGAACCACAACTACTGAGCCTGAGTGCCCCAACTACTGAAGCCCGCATGCCTAGAGCCCGTGCTCCGCAACAAGAGAAGAAACCGCAATGAGAAGCCCGCACACCGCAACGAAGAGTAGCCCCTGTTCACTGCAACTAGACAAAGCTCGTGCACGGCAACGGAGACCCAGTGCAGCCAAAAATAAACAAATAAAAATAAATAAATAAATTTATTAAAAAAAAAAGAAACCCATCATGTGTCATGTCTGCAACTTACTTTCAAATGGTTCAGTAAGAAAGTATGTATATGCATACACACAGTTTCACACATACATATATGTATATACACATAAAGACAGATAAAGCAAATATAACCAAATATTAACCATAGTTTTTTAAATTATATGATATATAGTTATTTCTTAATTTTGAAATAATTTTGTGAACAGCTAAGTTTTGTTGCAATGATTTTAAAGGTCTACTTTGAGGGTCATTATTAAAAGAGGCATTACAGTTTTGCAGTTCTTAATTATCATTTTAGTGTATCATTTTAGTGTACTGTACACTCTCCTATCAATACACAAGGCAAGCTGATATCACACAGTGGCACACTAGCCAACTGGAGGAACTAATCCCACTAACAGCATGAAATGAGACTACTACTAGAATGCAGACCCTGTTTTTGATGTTGCAATCCTTAACTCCAGAGCTAGGCTACCAGATACTATTGGGAATGCCACTACTATTTTATATACACATCAGAATCTTCTACTGAAACAGACTACCCCCCAGGAGGCAACCATGGAAATGATCACTCCAGTCCCCATTCTCTTGCATGTCAAGATATTTCCCAGTGACAGACAAGGGTCACATTAGAAAAAAAAGAAAATTTCCTCTGGCTTAAGGCCAAAATAATGCTCCTTTGAATGTATCTCTATACTTTAAGTTAGAAAGAAAAGTATTTTTTTTAAGGCTTTACAAAAAGAAAAGATTTTAAATGCATCTGCCTTTTATTGTGGCACTCTTGCAAATTTTTTGAAGACTGGAATGTATCATTTGTAAACGACAATCTCCTATCTATGACCCATCCTGAGGACACCCAGAGACATCAGCCTGCAAAAGCTACTCTGCAACTTCCAAGCCTCAGTTCACCTCCCCTTCACCACCAGAAGCTAAAAAAAATCAAAAGCAAATAGATAACGTAGGTATTTTTAATCCAAAGAGGCTCCCCAAGGTATCTACTGAGGCTATCAGTCTCCTATGAGAGGAATGTGAGGCTGTCCCTCAAAATGTGGTCTGTCTGCTAGCAGCTGTGGCGGCGGCAGCAGCAGCAGCAGCAGCAAAAAGCCCAGGCTCTGCAGCCTTTGGGTCCTTGGGTCACCAGCTTTGCTCCACCTGAGCAGACATTACTGAAGTCATGGTTTCAATACATAAACACCGATTGTTCACTTTCATACTCTGATCAATTTGTGTGTATAAATGAAGTAAAAATCCATCAAATGAAGATTTTTAAAAATGAAATAGAATATATTCTAAATTTGTAAACTGTAAAGTATTATTATTATAAAAATAAGAACTGGTTCACCAGATCATCAGTGGAGGAAACTGACCTGAGTTATGGAATTTTTTTTTAAAGGCCTTTTAACTTTCAATATCTAGAATGGAGCAAACAAATTATCACCCAATAAAAATCCTTGTAAAATGTGTTTTTTCCTAAATTTTAAAAGTGCCTTCATTTCCTCATTAAACAAGTAACACATGCCAATTTTTTAAAATTGGAAAATAACAGAAAAGCTGTGTCACACTACCTAATAGGCATTCATTAATATTAACATTTAGGTATTTTCCTTCTAGTCTTTCATTTGTATTTGGGGTCAGTCAGATTCCTTTTAAACAAAGTTGTAATGAAACTAAATATTACTATTTACATCCTGTTATCTTAAGCATTTCTCATGTTGTTGTACGTCATTCGTTATTCCATCAGCTGTAACTCAAGAATACGCTGAACATATAATACATAATGGAATTACTGACAGTTTCATAACAGTCTCTGAAATATTTAGTTAGAGATAAACATATGAAGAATTCCAGGCTTCTAAAAGCTAAACTTAATTTCTGGCAACGATGACTGGTAATTATAACCAAAAGCCAAATATTATGGAGTCCTTTTTTTAGACTAAGCAAGCTTACCACTCAGCATATATAATCACTGAAACACTTCCAGCATAATGATATCTGCTCAGCTACTGGCAACCATAAATATCCCTGAAGCCCAGAGAAATGTAAAAATTCTCTAATATGATGTGCAAAGCAAAAAATTATATCTGAACAAATTGAAAGCATAAAACTGATCATAAACATAATATATTCTGAGAAAACTCATATATATTTTCATCTTTGAGAAGTAGCTATATAAATCATCACAAAAAGTAAAACCAATATCGAAAAATGTTTTATCTACTTAATAATAGTCTCAAATTCATAAGCACATCAAATTATTTTCAAACTCTATACGAAATCATTGAGGGGAAATTATTTAAAATTTCAAAAAAAAAGATACTTGAGTATCCTTATAGTACAGAAAATAAGGAAGTGCTCAAAAAACAAACGTATGGGAGTATGCCAAAGGAACACAGAAGAGCTCCAAATGGCCAAAAGTAGAAAAATTTGAGCAACAAAATAAATAAAGTAGTATTGGATTATAAACCAAAATATAAAATAAATATCCATGAGTCCATATTGATATAAATAAATGATTGCCTAAAAAAATAAATGGGAGAGTAGAGACACATCTACTGTATAGAAGAATTCAGAATAATTTATGTAAATACAGCCTCCTCAAGAAGGTGGAGCATTACTCCCCACCCCTTAAATGTGGGATCCACACAAAGACTTCCTTCCAAAAAATAAAGTATGGTGGTAGGGGTGGGGGGGAGTACTTTAGCCTGTAAAAACCTGACAAACACTACCTCAGCCAAGTGATCAAGGTCTCAACAGTGATAATGCATGTTGATAGCATGTACCATTAATATGAAGTGATAAAAATGGCACTTTACCACTGTAGTCTTCTCCCCAAGAACCCATAATCCCCATCTAATCATGAGAAAAATATTGGACAAACCCAAATTGAGGGGCATTCTCCACTCTACATTACTCCTGAAAACTGTCAAGGTCATCAAAAACAAAGAGTCTGAAAAACGGCCACAGCTCAGAGGAGCCTAAAAGGGCATGATTCCTAAATGTAATGAGGTCATGAATGCGATCCTGGACAGAAAAAGGACATTAGGAAAAAACTAAGTATTCTGAATAAAGAATGGACTTTAGTTAATAGTAATTTATCAGTATTGGTTTATTAATTGTAACAAATGTACTCTACTAATATAAGATGTTAATAATAAGGGAAACTGGATATGGGGCATATGAGAACTCCTTGTACTATCTTCACTGCTTTTCTGTAAATTGAAAACTATTCAGAATTAAAAGTGCATATATAGATACACGTGCATATATACATATATACATACACACACACACACCACTGACCCTTGAACAATATGGTAGCTAATCCACATATAATTTATAGTTAGCCCTCCAAATCCATGGTTCCTCCATGCCCACAGATCCAACCAACTGTAGGCCAAAAGGCCATGTAGTACTACAGTGTTTACTATTGGAAAATATATGAGTATAAGTGGACCCGTGAAGTTCAAACACGTGTTGTTCAAGGGTCAACGGTGTGTGTGTGTGTGGAGAGAGAGAGAGAGAGAGAGAGAGAGAGAGAGAGAGAGCGAGAGAGAGAGGTGTCAAAATGGACATACAGGTATAGATAGGTCATACACACATCTAAGTTCCAAGACAGCAGGGACTTTGTTTTGGTCACTACTCTATACTCCATTGTTAGAACACCTCCAGGGACTCGATAAACATTTTTGGAATGAATAAATGAACATTTATATTGTGTGACACTGGTTTTATTTCTAGAAAAAGAATATGGTATAAAGGTAAAGTATCACCTAATACTGGCCAAGAAATTAGAAAACATTAATATTAATGGGTCCATTCAACAAACATTTATTATATCTTTACTATAATCTAAGAACTGTGGTGGATGTTGGGGATTCAAAAATAAATAAAATATATGAAATTCACAGTCTAACTCTGAGGAAGAAAGTTAAGGACCTGGATGATACATAGATGATAATGACAGAAAACGATTAAGTATAAGGTTCTTGCTTTGGGTACCACAGGAGCGCATACCAAGGGCTTCTAACCCTGCATGAGATGGTAGGCGGTGAAGGATTCATAAGCAAAGGAAGTCAAGCAGGCCCCAAACAACTGATGTGTGGGGAGACAGAGAAAAATTCTGTCTATAGATACAAAGCATACTGTTGGATGGTGCTTGAAAGGCAAAGAGGCACCAGACTGTCAAGAGGTCTAGGGAGTCACTGGAGGGTTTTAAAGAGGGCAGTGGCATGGTAAGATGGGTGGCTTCAATACATGGCATCTCTCTGGATACACGGTAGACAGGGTTTAGGCAGCGTGTGATCAGTTACAAAGCTGTGGGAGCAGATCAGGCAAAGACGGTGAAGTGCAACAGTGGGGAGGGGATAGAGCTGAGAACTATTTAGGAGGTAATAAAGGCAGATTTGGCAATTACTGAATATGGATGGTGATGCCTCTTAACTCATTTCTCCATTTCACCCCTTGCCCTCTTTAATCCATTCCCCCCACAGCAGACATAATTATCTTTTTAAAACATAAAGCATATCATCTCGCTCCCCCAATTAAAACCTTCCAACACCTTCATAGTACATATTCCAAAACTAAACTCCTTAGTGTGGTCTCCAAAAGGCAATATAATCGAGTCCCTGCTTTTTTCTCCAACTTCATCTTGTGCTATCCTCTTCCAGCTATAATGCTTTTAATTCCTTAAATATATCAGGCTCCTTCCTATTTTAGAGCCATTATTTATGGCTGATATGTTCTTTGTCCTATGTGTTCCATGGATCTCCACTTAAATGTTACCTCTGAAGAGGCCCAAACTAAAAAGAAGGTCTCTGTCTTATCACTACCAATTACTCTCCATCACAGAGACCTGTTTCCTTCTTTGCACTTAAGATAATTTGCAAGTACAGTTGATTCTTATTATCTGCAGTAGTTATGTTCTGTAAAGTCACTCTGAACACTGAATTAGTGAATACTGAACTCCTAGAGGAAATATAGGGTTAGGTTCCTGTGAGCCTCTGGTCAAAAAATTTTCACCGACTAATCAACACATAATCTTGTTTTATCTGTGCTTCTGTTTAAAGATACCTATTCACTACACTGTATAGTGTTGATTCATGAACACTGAACTCATGGCCAACCGTGCTATAACTCATGCCTGAACAAAGCTTATCTAACAAGTATTTTCTCTGTAAGACACATCACAGCCTCTTGTGCTCAAGAACACTAGACAGCACTCTGGCACTACGCTTTGGGGCCATAAACAGTGAAAGGACCAAAAAAAGCACAAACATGCAAAAAACGTGGCACCAAATAGACCATGAAAAGGAGACTTGTTTATAGTATGAGAGCTGAAATAAGAAGGCCAAACGTTGCCTTGTTCAACCTCGGCTGGGAATGTGTGCATCAATTCTAATTTTTCACTACTCTGTGCATGTCTGTGAATGACTACAAAAGTGCTGCAAGTACTAATTTCAGAGTTACAAATTAATGTTAGCAAGTAGGTGGCTTCACAAATATGGCAGAGGCCAGGACTGTCTGTCATTTAGCAACTGGCACTCAGCAGACATTCAATAAATATTCAGGAATAAATAAATGCATGAATGTCCAACAGGTATGTGGATACAGAAACCTGAAGGTCAACCAGAGAAGAAGCTTAAGATAAAATAACGGCATGCTAAATAATCATAGATGTGGTAAATGCTGGAAAAGAACTTAACAAGGTGTTATATGATAGGGAATTATATGGGAGACTAAATTAGGACGGTCCTGGGAAGGTCTTTCTGAAAAACTGACTCTTAAGCTGAGAATTGAGAAATAGGAAGGAGCAAGTCGTGAAGCTGAGTGAGGGGAAAATTCCAGGCAAAGAGAACACTAAGTGTAAAGATACTGAAGCAGGAGAGTGTCTTAATGCCTAGAAAATACGGTCTCTTTAAAAGTTAAGATGAAAATGTGGGGTATGTAAATGTGTTAGTGCCTGAATGACTTTATCACAAACACCTCCCAAGCTTTTAGAAGCAGTAACTTCAACCTGTTTAGCACCTCCCAGAGATGTACAAAGGGGATTCCTTTTGTTAAACTCTGTAGAGAAACTTAGATAAATATGGACACCAAGACCCCTGACAGTCAAAGATTAGGACGGCACTGGGAAAATTCATCCATGGGGATATGCCAAATAAAAAACATAAAGGGAGGGCTTCCCTGGTGGTGCAGTGGTTTAGAATCTGCCTGCCAATGCAGTGGACATGGGTTCAAGCCCTGGTCTGGGAAGATCCCACATGCTGTGGAGCAACTAAGCCCGTGCGCCACAACTACTGAGCCTGTGCTCTAGGGCCCGTGTGCCACAACTACTGAGCCCGCGTGCCACAGCTACTGAAGCCCGTGTGCCTACAGACCGTGCTCCGCAACAAGAGAAGCCACCACAATGAGAAGCCCACGCACTGCAGCAAAGAGTAGCCCCCATTCACCGCAACTAGAGAAAGCCCGCGCACAGCAACAAAGACCCAACGCAGCCAAAATAAATAAATAAATAAAATAAATTTATTAAAAACAAAAAAACAAACAAAAAAACATAAAGGGAGCTTTCCAACTTCTTCTACTTCCAAGGTCCTTAATTACAGCCCCTGAATTCCTTCTCTTCTGTAGTCACCCAGGTTGAGTAAGTTGAGGGTCTATTTGTTTCTATTTTGACTATGCAATGAAATAAGTCTGCAAAACAGCAACAATAATCAAGGACACAATGTGGCTTCTCTCACTCAGAGGAAGCAAAATTGTGGAAACCTATGAGGACTAGAAAACTACATAAAAAAGAGGTACATAATCAATTCCCCTTCATATTATAGGTACTTGGCAAAATTACTTTTATATATGAATAACTATACCAATAAACACCAATAAAGGAAGAGTAATGGCATCATTAGGAACAGCCAAATAATTCAGGCCATGAACAGACCACCAGTGGTCCCCAGAATCAGTCTACTCCACCAATACAGGGAACACACCATTATGAATAAATGAAAACCACAGGAAATGCTCATTTTCTCAAGATTTCTTTGCTTACAGGGAGGTCAACTGCTGTGAATTCCAGGAGAGAATGTACTTCTAGAGTTTATGGTCCTGAGAGAATGGGCAATGGGTGAATGATGGGAAATCAGAGTAAACGAGAAAAGGAAATGTGTCAAATGTCAATTCACAGCCAGCACAGTAAAATGTTCTCTGTTTATTCAGTATGTAGAACACTTGACCAAATACCTTCATTGATGAAATCATCTCTGACACACCAGTTAAAGAGTCAACATGTATTAAATAAGTCTTACATACTTATTTGTGTTATAACCCTTTGTGGAGGGAATCTGGGGAAATAAAACACATGAAAGTCTCTTCAAGAAGACTGAGGTCCAAACATGGTAAATCAATTGGTAAAGAATACAATTAAGTGGGGGGACCTTCAAGATGGCAGAGGAGTAAGATGTGAAGATCACCTTCCTCCCCACAAATACATCAAAAATACATCTGCATGTGGAACAACTCCTACAGAACACCTACTGAACACTGGCAGAAGACCTCAGACCTCCCAAAAGGCAGGAAAATCCCCACATACCTGGGTTGGGCAAAAGAAAAAAGAAACAACAGAGACAAAAGAATAGGGAAGAGACCTGCACCAGTGGGAGGGAGCTGTGAAGGAGGAAAGGTTTCCACACACTAGGAAGGCCCTTCACTGGCGGAGACGGGGGGTGGTGGGGGGGAAGCTTCGGAGCCACAGAGGAGAGCTCAGCAACAGGGGTGCAGAGAGCAAAGCGGAGAGATTCCCGCACAGAAGATCGGTGCCAACCAGCACTCACCAGCCTGAGAGGCTTGTCTGCTCACCCGCCGGGGCGGGCAGGGGCTGGGAGCTGAGGCTCAGGCTTCGGAGTTCAGACCCCAGGGAGAGGACAGGTTGGCAGTGTGAACATAGCCTGAAGGTGGCTAGTGCGCCACAGCTAGCCAGGAGGCAGTCCGGGGAAAAAGTATGGAACTGCCTAAGAGGCAAGAGACCATTGTTTTGGAGTGCGCGAGGAGAGGGAATTCCTTCCCCATGTGCCCACAGAAGGCAGAGCACCGCCTAAGCGAGCTCCAGAGATGGGCGCAAGCCACGGCTATCAGCTCGGACTTCAGAGACAGGCATGAAACACTGACACTGCTGCCGCTGCCCCCAAGAATCCTGCGTAGAAGCACAGGTCACTACCCACCCACCTGCCCCCCTCCCCCCTGGGAGCCTGTGCAGCCCGCCACTGCCAGGGTCTGGAGATCCAGGGACAACTTCCCCAGGAAAACACACGGCGTGCGTCAGGCTGTTGCAATGTCATGCTCGTCTCTGCCCCTGCAGGCTCACTCAGCATTCCAATTACGACTACCATACCCTTCCCTCTCCCGGGCCTAAGAGAGCAAGAAAGCCCTAATCAGCCACTACTTTAACCCCCTCCTGTCTGGGCTGGGAACAGACACCTGAGGGCAACCTACATGCAGAGGCGAGATCAAAACCAAAGCTGAACACCAGGAGCTGTGAGAACAAAGAAGAGGAAGGGAAATCTCTCCCAGCAGCCTCAGGAGCAGCGGATTAAATCCCCACAATCAACTTGATGAACCCTGCATCTGTGGAATACGTGAACAGACAAAGAATATTCCCAAAATTGAGGTGGTGGATTTTGGAAGCAACTGTAGACTTGGGGTTTGATATCTGTGACTGATTTGTTTCTGATTTTTATGTTTACCTTAGTTTTTGGTGCTTGTTATCATTGGTGAATTTATTGGTTTGGTTGCTCTCTTTTTTAAATTTATTTACTTTTTTCTTATTTAAAAAAAATTTTTTTTTCTTCCTTTTCTTCTGAGCTGTGGGACTGACAGGGTCTTGGTGTGTCAGCCTGGTGTCAGGCCTGAGCCTCTGAGTTGGGAGAGCCAAATCCTGGTCACTGGACCACCAGAGACCTCCCGGCCCCACATAATATCAATTGGCGAGAGTTTTCCCAGAGATCTCGGTCTCAACACTAAGACCCAGCTCCACCCAATGACCAGCAAGCTCCAGTGCTGGATGCCCCATGCCAAACAACTAGCAAGACAGGAACACAACCCCATCCATTAACACAGAGGCCGCCTAAAATGATACTGAGTTCACAGACACCCCAAAACACACCACTGGAAGCGGCCCTGCACACCAGAAAGACAAGATCCAGCCCCACCCACCAGAAAACAGGAACCAGTCTCCTCCACCAAGGAAGCCTACACAAACCACTGAAACAAACTCACCCACTGAGGGCAGACACAAAAAACAACAGAAACTACGAACCTATAGCCTGCGAAAAGGAGAGACCCCAAACACAGTAAGTTAAACAAAATGAGAAGACAGAGAAATATGCAACAGATGAAGGAGCAAGATAAAAACCCACCAGACCAAAAAAATGAAGAGGAAATAGGAAATTTACCTGAAAACGAATTCAGAAAAATGATAGTAAAGATGATCCAAAAATCTTGGAAATACGATGGAGAAAATACAAGAAACGTTTAACAAGGACCTGAAAGAACTAAAGAGCAAACAAACGATGATGAACAACACAGTAAATAAAATTAAAAATTCTCTACAACGGGCTTCCCTGGTGGCGCAGTGGTTGAGAGTCCGCCTGCCGATGCAGGGGACACGGGTTCGTGCCCCGGTCCGGGAAGATCCCACATGCTGCGGAGTGGCTGGGCCCGTGAGCCATGGCCGCTGAGCCTGCACATCCGGAGCCTGTGCTCTGCAGCAGGAGAGACCACAGTGGTGAGAGGCCCGCGTAGCCGCAAAAAAAAAGAAAAAAAAATTCTCTACAAGGAATCAATAGCAGAATAATTGAGGCAGAAGAACAGATAAGTGACCTGGAAGATAAAACCATGGAAATAACTGCCTCAGAGCAGAATAAAGAAAAAAGAATGAAGAAATGAGGACAGTCTCAGAGACGTCTGGGACCACATTAAATGCACCAATATTCGAATTATAGGGGTCCCAGAAGAAGAAGAGAAAAAGAAACAGTCTGGGAAAATATTTGAAGAGATTATAGTTGAAAACTTCCCTAAGATGGGAAAGAAAGTAGTCAAGTCTAGGAAGCGCAGAGAGTCCCATACAGGATAAATCCAAGGATAAACACGCCAAGACACATATTAATCAAACTATTAAAAATTAAATACAAAGAAAAAATATTAAAAGCAGCAAGGGAGGGCTTCCCTGGTGGCGCAGTGGTTGAGAGACCACCTGCCAATGCAAGGGACACGGGTTCATGCCCCAGTCCGGGAGGATCCCACAGGCCGCAGAGTGGCTAGGCCAGTGAGCCATGGCCGCTGAGCCTGTGCTCCGCAATGGGAGAGGCCACAACAGTGAGAGGCCCGTGTACCGCAAAAAAAAAAAAAAAAGAAAGAAAAAAAAGAAACATCTCAAATAAACAACCTAACCTTACACCTAAACCAAATAGAGAAAGAAGAACAAAAAAACCCCAAAGTAAGCACACAGAAAGAAATCATAAAGATCAGATCAGAAATAAATGAAAAAGAAATGAAGGAAACAATAGCAAAGATCAATAAAACTAAAAGCTGGTTCTTTGAGAAGATAAACAAAATTAATAAACCATTAGCCAGACTCATCAAGAAAAAAACGGGAGAAGACTCAAATAAACAGAATTAGAAATGAAAAAGGAGAAGTAACAGCAGACACTGCAGAAATGCAAAGGATCATGAGAGATTATTACAAGCAACTATATGTCAATTAAATGGATAACCTGGAAGAAATGGACAAATTCTTAGAAAATATAGCACAACCTTCCGAAACTGAACCTGGAAGAAGTAGAAAATATGAACAGACGAATCACAAGCACTGAAATTGAAACTGTGATTAAAACTTTTCCAGCAAACAAAAGCCCAGGACCAGATGGCTTCACAGGTGAATTCTATCAAACATTTAGAGAGGAGCTAACACCTATCCGTCTCAAACGCTTCCATAATACAGCAGAGGGAGGAACACTCCCAAACTCATTCTATGAGACCACCATCACCCTGAAACCAAAACCAGACAAAGATGTCACAAAAAAAGAAAACTACAGGCAAATATCACTGATGAACATAGATGCAAAAATCCCTGAGTAAAATACTAGCAACAGAATCGAAAAGCACATTAAAAGGATCATATACCATGATCAAGTGGGGTTTATCCCAGGAATGCAAGGATTCTTCAATATACACAAATCAATCAATGTGATACATATTAACAAACTGTGATATGTGATACATATTAACATATACCATATTAACAAATTGAAGGATAAAAACCATAAGATAATCTCAATAGATGCAGAAAAAGCTTTCGACAAAATTCAACATGCATTTATGATAAAAACTCTCCAGAAAGTAGGCATAGAGGGAACCTACCTCAACATAAACTAAAGACCTAAATGTAAGGCCAGACACTGTAAAATTCTTAGAGAAAAACATAGGCAGAACACTCTATGACATAAATCACAGCAAGATCCTTTTTGACCCACCTCCTAGAGAAATGGAGATAAAAATAAACAAATGGGGCCTAATGAAACTTCAAAGCTTTTGCACAGCAAAGGAAACCATAAACAAGACGAAAAGACAATCCTCAGAATGGGAGAAAATATTTGCAAACGAAGCAACTGACAAAGGATTAATCTCCAAAATAAACAAGCAGCTCACGAAGCTCAATATCCAAAATCCAACAAACAACCCAATCCAAAAATGGGCAGAAGACCTAAGCAGACATTTCTCCAAAGAAGATATACAGAATGCCAACAAACATATCAAAGGATGCTCAACATCAGTAATCATTAGAGAAATGCAAATCAAAACTACAGTGAGGTTATCACCTCACATGGGTCAGATGGCCATCATCAAAAAATCTCCAAACAATAAATGCTGGAGAGGGTGTGGAGAAAAGGGAACCGTCTTTCACTGTTCATGGGAATGTAAATTGATACAGCCACTATGGAGAACAGTATGGACTTTCCTTAAAAAACTAAAAATAGAACTACCATATGACCCAGCAATCCCACTACTGGGCATACACCTTGAGAAAACCATAATTCAAAAAGAGTCATGTATCATAATGTTCATTGCAGTATTCTTTACAATAGCCCGGATATGGAAGCACCCTAAGTGTCCACTGACAGATGAATGGATAAAGAAGATGTGACACATATACACAATGGAATATTACTCATCCATAAAAACAAACGAAATTGAGTTATTTATAGCGAGGTGGATGGACCTGTCGAACAGAGTCAGAAAGAGAAAAACAAATACCGTAGGCTAACACACATATATTGAATTAAAAAAAAAAAAATAGTTCTCATGAACCTAGGGGCAGGAAAGGAATAAAGAGACAGATGTATAGAATGGACTTACAGACACCGGGCAGGGTAAGGGTAAGGTGGGATGAAGTGAGAGAGTAGCATTGACATATATATAGTACTGAATGTAAAATAGATAGCTAGTGGGAAGCAGCTGCATAGCATAGGGAGATCGGCCTGGTGCTCTGCGACCACCTAGAGGGGTGGGATAAGTAGGTAGGAGGGAGACACAGAGGGAGGGGATATGGGGATATACGTATGCATATAGCTGATTGACTTTGTTATACAGCAGACACACAACACTGTAAAGCATTATACTCCAATAAAGATGTTAAAAAATAAAAATCTTGGAGCCATCCTGTACTCCTCCTCTCCTCTCTCACTCCACATCCAATCCTTTCTCAAATCCTGTTCATGCTACCTTCAAATATATCCAGAACCCAACCACTTCTCATCATCTCCCCAATTATCCAGGTGACCCATGCCACCATTAACTCTTGCCTACTTGTTTTAATAGCCTTCAAATAAGCTAGGTAATTTCCTACTTTTGATAACACGTTAATGTTAATAACATGTAACATGTGACATGTTAATATTAGGGAAAGTCGGCTGGGGGGGGGTGTATGGAAACCTGTACTATTTTTGCAAGTTTTCTGTGAGCACAAATAGAAAACCAACAGAGGTCTAAGGAGATAAATATATCATATTTTGGAACGAGCTACTGCTCTCAAATAAAGACTTGATTAAGGAATAATATATTTCATCAAGATTATGTCTCTAGCTCTACCTTACAGTAGACACAATATAATATTCTACAATTAGTAAATGTAGAAGGCACAGAAGAAACAGACATCAACGGGCAAACACCACAAACGATTGTTGCAAACAGAATCCACCGTGGATGCTAGAACTAGTGGTCAGAATTCAGAAGAGAAAAAGGATTTACATAGTTTCAAAATATGTCTTCCAAGACATAATTATTTATAAAGGGAGGGATAGTAACTTTACAATGGAGCAATTCGGCAGACACCACCTACCCAAGTGATCGAGGTTATCACCAGTAAGATGCACTAAGGACAGAACCTCATTTCTGTGGCAATTTTGTCAAAAAGGCATAACCTCACTTCTATAATGAGAAATCATTAGACAATTCCAAACTGAGGTTCATTTTTCAAAACAACTGATCAACACTCTTCAAAAGTGTCAAAATCGTGAAAGACAAGGAAAGACTAAAAAACTGTTACAGATTATAGAGGGAATGAAAGAGGAATAATAACTAAATGCAATGTGGGATCCTAGGTAAGCTGGTGGATCAGAAAAGGGACATGAGTGGAAAACTGCTGAAATTCTAAGAAGGTCTATAGTTTAGTTAATAGTATTGCCCCAATATTAATTTCCCAGTTTTGATAATTTTATTATGATTATGTAAGTTAATATTAGAGGAAGTTGGGTGAGGGGGGTGTGGGAACTCTGCCCTATTTTTGCAAATTTTCTGAGTCGAAAATTAGTTCAAAATTAATAATTAAAAAAGAAAAAATGATCAGCCTTTCAAGATTTCTGTGAAGTTTCAGCTGAAGTGTTTTAGGGAATGTTCTCTTTTTTAAAGGTAAGGATCATATGACAGTCTAGTCATCTTACAAATATTTTCTTTTTGAGTATATTTAATATATATGAATGCATTCAATGAAAACTGTATACTCTTATAAATAACAGTATGACAATGAATGTATTTTGTTATGAATATATTTGGTGTATGAATATATTCTTGATATGTAGTAATATAGTTACATTGTTTCTTGACTAACTGGCTGGCTTCTCTCTGACAAACTAAAATCTTACACAAAGTATGTTTCCTGTATACTTAGCTTTTGTCTAATGATGTGTTTATACACTGATAAGGCATAAAATCTGAACTTTCTGGTAATAAAGTAATTGCCTTAGAAGTTTAGGGCTTTTCTTATTAAAGATTATTTTGGGAGTCAAAACATTCTATAGATTTGCCTTAATACCTTTTTTGTTGATGCCTTCCCATTCATCATCCAAATAAATATTTTATTTGTCTTTTTAAGAGCATACTGGCCTGAGAAATAAGGATATCCCTAAACATTATGTAATAAGAAACAATATTTTTGTTAAAAATGAAAGAATATAGTTCAATATAATGTTTTTGAGAAAGAGGTACATAGGTGAAAAGGTCAGGCATTTTGGCTATATGAAAACTTTGTTTTTAAAAAGTAAATTAAGAAGGAAGGCAACAGTCTGGAGAAAATATTTGCAATATGACAGACAAAGAACTGAGGTCTTTATGGCATTGTATTGTTGTTTCACTTTCATGATTTACAAAAAAATAATAAAACTCCAGTGAACGATAAAATGAAGAACAAGAGAAATGTTCAGTCTCAGTGATAATTAAACATAAAGTTATATGTGAATCTCAATACTTTAAAAAAAAGTCTATCAAATTAGCAAAAACATAAAATGAGATAATTCCCCATTGCTGATGAGAGGAAAGGAGGGGAAGAACTTATTCTCATATTTATTGCTCATGGGTACCTAGTGGGGGGTTTTATTTGTTTGTTTGTTTTAAACTTAGAAGTTGTAGCGGAGGAAACTTCCTTCTACCCTCCTAGATTCTGTGGCTGGGTCTAAGAGTTAAACTGACCTAAGACAGATTAACAGGAGAAAAGCATACAAATTTGGTTAATATTTTTTATGTGCACACAGGAGTCTTCATAAGGAAAATGAAGACCCAGAGAAGCAGTCAGGATTGAGAGCTTATATATATTTTAAACAAAGAAATGATAAATTTGTAGAGAAGACACAAGACAAAGGAGTTTTAGCTTGGGGCTGTAAATTGTCAGAGAGCGACTAGGAAATAAACGGAGGAAATTAATGGACAATAAAGGTTATTTTAATAGGTTTGTTTGTTTAGATCCATTTTGGCCTTGACTTCCAGTTACCAGTGATAAGAATGTTCTTCCTTTCCTGTATAAAGAGGGCACCTTTCTCATGGGAAACTATATGACCTGCTTTTAGGTAGAAAGAGGGAGGTCAGAGAGCCCTTTCTGCATTTGTGATTCTCAAATGCTAATAGCTCAAAATAATCAGTATGCCAAAGTGGCATATTTTGGGGGATGGCATGTTTCAAACCTCTTTGAAGTATAATATACATACAAAAATGAATGTATCATGTGTACAGTTGATAGATTTTTACAAATTGAACACATGTGACTAGCATTCTAATCAATAAGCAGGACATTATCAGCATCCCGGAGGAAACTCTTGTGTTCCTTCTAGCATCTACATAGCCTTTCTGAAGA
Organism: Neophocaena asiaeorientalis asiaeorientalis; assembly: GCF_003031525.2. Taxonomy (NCBI): domain Eukaryota; kingdom Metazoa; phylum Chordata; class Mammalia; order Artiodactyla; family Phocoenidae; genus Neophocaena; species Neophocaena asiaeorientalis. Next base: position 345,588 of record NW_020174549.1, read on the forward strand.
AAAATATCCTGACTGACTGCTGAGTAATAGGGTATATATGTTCAGCTTTAGTAGATATTGCTAGTTTTCCAAAGTAGTTGTATCCATTCACACCACCACCATCAGTGTGTCCCTGTTCTTTTTGTCCCCCTTCCTCATGTTTATCATTTTGAAAAGCAGTTTGATAAAATGTGTCAAAGACCATAAATATATTCATACCCGTTTATCTAGTGATTCTAATAACTGCAAAGATATAAAAAGATACATGCACAAAAGCATGCAGGGAAGCAGAGACCAGGGACCACAGGCTAAATCTGGCCTGATGCAGCCTTAATCCAGCCACAACCATTCCTTGTCTGTGGCTGCTTTTTTTGCTACAATGCCAGAGTTTAGTTGTTAGAGACCTTGCAAAGCAGAAAATGTCTACTATCTGACCCGCTCCAGAAAAAGCTTGATGACCCTTGCAATAGAGCATTATATGGAATAGTGAAAGATTGGCAATAACCAATATATCCATCAGATGGGGAATTATTAAATGAATCCTTGGTGTAAGCATTTAATGGAATAGGACATAGCCACTTAAAATGACGATTAGAGAGATTATTCATCCAACAAATATTTATTAGGCATTTGCTACTTTAGGTACTTTTCTAGGTGCCTAGAAATCAGTAGAGAGAAAAATTCCTGCCCTTATAGAACTTTCAGTAGAGGAGACAGAATAAACAAGACAAATACACAAAATAACACATAAGGGATAAGTGCTAAGATGGAAAAAAACAAAGCAGGGAAGGGAGATATGAAATATTTCAGGGTGAGGGCTTGACATTTAGAAGGCCCCACTGAGAAAATGGCTTTTAGTAAGGACCTAAAATAAGTGAAAGATCTTGACACTCAGGTAGCTGGAGGAATAGCATCTGAGGCAGAGGGAACAGAAAGTACAAAGGGCCAGACTTGGAAATGTGCCTGATGTGTTCTAGGAACAGCAGTAAGGTGAAGGGCTGCTGCTGACAGAAGGAGGGAGGAGTTGCAAGGGATGAGGTTGGACAGGTAACTGGGGGGTAGGGGTGATGATAGATCATGCAGAGCCTTGTGGCAACATGAAAAATCCCTACTATAAATTGTTCAAAAATAAAGCTCTTTCTCCCTTCCATTTCCCTCCCTTTTTCTCTGCTCAAGGACAGTTATGTAAAGCAATGCATAAGGAAAAGATTGGAAGAAAATACCCTAAAATGTTAACATTTTTAATGTGCTGGGGTTATGAATTATATTTTTCTTTTTGTTAAACTTTCTATAATTTGGAAGGCAGCTATGCTCACCACTATACTACCAATACCTATAATTTGGTTATATTTTATAATAAAAAACACATTTAAAAACTTAAAGGATTTTGCATATCTTTGTCTTTGAATACTTTAGAAATCAAGTACTTTAGATCCTCCCCAGGTTGACTGTAATCTGCTAGCAGGCAGCAGTGTCTTAAATCATCTGAGGAGTAGCTGTTTTCCTTTTTTTGGCCACGCCATGTGCAGCTTCTGGGATCTACTGAACTTGGGCCCTTGCCAGTGAAAGCGGGGAGTCCTAACCACTGGACCAGCAGGGAATTCCCAGTAGCTGCTTTTTTTAATTATTAATTTTTCAGTGTTTGAACCAGAAGGAATTGTAGGAATGATCTATTTTATTTATTTATTTTTTTAAACATCTTTATTGGGGTATAATTGCTTTACAATGGTGTGTTAGTTTCTGCTTTATAACAAAGTGATTCAGCTATACATATACATATGTTCCCATATGTCTTCCCTCTTGCGTCTCCCTCCCTCCCACTCTCCCCATCCCACCCCTCCAGGCTGTCGCAAAGCACCGAGCTAATCCCTGTGCCTTGCTGCTGCTTCCCCCCAGCTATCTACCTTACTACGTTTGTTAGTGTGTATATGTCCATGACTCTCTCTCGCCCTGTCAAAACTCACCCTTCCCCCTCCCCATATCCTCAAGTCCGTTCTCCAGTAGGTCTGCGTCTTTATTCCTGTCTTACCCCTAGGTTCTTCATGACATTTTTTTTTCCTTAAATTCCATATATATGTGTTAGCATACGGTATTTGTCTTTTTCTTTCTGACTTACTTCACTCTGTATGACAGACTCTAGGTCTATCCCTCTCATTACAAATAGCTCAATTTCATTTCTTTTTAAGGCTGAGTAATATTCCATTGTGTATATGTGCCACATCTTCTTTATCCATTCATCTGATGATGGGCGCTTAGGTTGTTTCCATCTCCGGGCTATTGTAAATAGAGCTGCAATGAACATTTTGGTACATGACTCTTTTTGAATTTTGGTTTTCTCAGGGTATATGCCCAGTAGTGGGATTGCTGGGTCATATGGTAATTCTATTTGTAGTTTTTTAAGGAACCTCCATACTGTTCTCCATAGTGGCTGAACCAATTCACATTCCCACCAGCAGTGCAAGAGTGTTCCCTTTTCTCCACACCCTCTCCAGCATTTATTGTTTCTAGATTTTTTGATGATGGCCATTCTGACTGGTGTGAGATGATATCTCATTGTAGTTTTGATTTGCATTTCTCTAATGATTAATGATGTTGAGCATTCTTTCATGTGTTTGTTGGCATTCTGTATATCTTCTTTGGAGAAATGTCTATTTAGGTCTTCTGCCCATTTTTGGATGGGGTTGTTTGTTTTTTTGTTATTGAGCTGCATGAGCTGCTTGTAAATTTTGGAGATTAATCCTTTGTCAGTTGCTTCATTTGCAAATGTTTTCTCCCATTCTGAGGGTTGTCTTTTGGTCTTGGTTATGGTTTCCTTTGCTGTGCAAAAGCTTTGAAGTTTCATTAGGTCCCATTTGTTTATTTTTGTTTTTATTTCCATTACTCTAGGAGGTGGGTCGGAATGATCTATTTTATAGTTTAGCCCCTTTATTTTAAGCATAAGGAAATGATCTAGAGGAAAGAAGGAACTCGGGCTTCTAGTTCTTTTTCGCAGGTGTTTGTATGCTTCATCATCATTTGATCTGAGGTTTTCCAGCACTTTAGTGATTTTTGTGATTAATAATTTACCTAATTTTTAACTTAAAGAAAATCCTTGCAAATAATAATACCAAAATCTGTTTTGTCCAATTTCTCCCAGTGCCAAAACTACTGTAGCAAATATGTCCTAATAATGAATTCTTTTGGCTAGCACCCTGGTTAAGAACATGGACTTTAGACTCAGACTACCTGGGTTTAAATCTTGTTTCTGGCCCTTATTAGTGCTTAACCTCTCTGTGCTTTAGTTTCACATTTATAAACAGTATATAATACTAAGTATATACATCGTAGGGTTGTTGTGAGCATTAAATGAATTCATGTGAGTATAGTGTGAGGCACATAGGACAAATTATTATTGAGGTTTAAATATCTACAAGGGAAGGTATTTAAACACTAGACACCAGAGAAAATTGAGTTCAGCAAATACTTATATTATTGAAAGTCTATATATGTCTCTCTATTTTGATTTCATAGCTAACACGTAGCAGTTATAAGAACATTTTAAAGCTAATCATTCTAATTAGCACAGTGGCTTCAAACAGTGTGCTGTTGTAGCCCTTATACTATAAACTCTTACAGATGGTTATCAGATTTTGGAGAAAACAATGTTTACTTTTATTTTAATAAGAGAAACATGAGTTAGGTCTAAGTGGGTCATGTGATGAAACATGGGGCAGGATGTGTGGTAAAAGGCAAAGGACAGTGTCCAGCCAGCTCTAGGAAAGATTACTTGTTTACTGGAGCATGCAAGAACTTTGCTTTGTGAGTATATAGGTCAGGACAGTAAAGAGTCCTATTTAAAGAAAGGGGATCAAGTAGAGAGTGATATATGAGGATGTGACTCAGTCCTTTGAAGGGTACAAACAAAATTCTAGTATTTGAGTGTCCCCTAAACTCAAAGAGGCTGAAGACCATTGAACTCACATAATGGATATAGTTAAGAATTAACAATTAAAATTTTTTTTCTAGAAAATGACGATTTCTGAAATACCATATGGTAAAGCTTTTGGTAAAATTTGAAATATGAAGGAAATGAAATTTAACTTACAGAGTACTGTGACATTTTGTAAAAACAATTTTTTTTGTGAAAAAAGTTAAATGTATTTTTCTTTGTGGTATTTATTTAAGGATAATTTTATATACATAGAGCGTCCCTAATGTATTTTGTGCTTTTGCTCATTTGGGGATTGCATAAGATTCTATTGCTTTATACTTGGAAAAATCTGAAATTTTTTTGCAATATTGATATTGTTTTCTTCAGTGCTAAGTCTTCAGAAGTGTTCCTTGCTCAAGCTTTAATATGTTTAAACATATTTAGATCAATGCAGATATAGACAGCAGTGTTTCTGCCACACTAGCTTTATAAGAAAGTTTCTGCCTTCCTTGCAAAATCATGCGTTGTTACTTAGGGTTTCTGTGGGCACAATAATTTTGAACAGAACCTGGGGATTGTGTTTATTAACAACTAGAAGTGTAGCAGTTTTGGTAGTGAGTTCCTAACAGGACTCAGGTACTTACATGTTCAGTAGTACATTGCTGTTGTAGCAGCTGTGGTATTTAATTGAATCTGAAGGTCCCTGGGAATCTTTCTAGTCCATTATATTAAAGTGAGTGGAAAGACTTCTGACAAAAAAAAATTTTTAATGCAATTCAGTATTTATGATTTAGTTAATAGTTAAGCTAAGGACTTTTAGGAACATCTGCGAGGTGGGGGAAGGAAACCATACATTTACAGAGACGTTTGTGAAACATGAAATTGTGCTACTGAATTAGCCTTTCTTTACCAGCCCCTCTGCTGGTACACCAGGCTCTGGTCCAAGGAGTAGCATATGACTCAGATTCCCCCTTAACTCCCTTGTCAGTTACTCTTTTCAGGCTTTAGGTTGATACATCATATGCACATAATAAATCTGGAGTGCTTAGGAAGTATGTGTGGATCTCTCTTTAGGTTTTAAGAAATGACTATGATTGAATATTTTAGTTTGATTCTTTTGAGTAGGAATTTTTGTTGTGTGTGATAAATGTGCAGCATATTAGCACCAAGGGAACTAAATTTGAATCCACTGGGATATCAGTCAAACCTTCCGTACTTGTAAGATCAAAGTATGCCTCTGAGATAGTGTATCTTTTAGCTTTACTTGGTAATTCTTAATCTTTTTGCCTTTTTTTGACCCCTTTGCTAGTCAGATTAAAAACTTTGCACTCTCAAGCAGCAAGGTCCTACTGTATAGCACAGGGAACTTTATTCAGTATCCTGTGATAAACCATAATGGAAAAGAATATGAAAAAAGAATGTATATATATATGTATAACTGAATCTGCTGTAAAGCAGAAATTAACACAACATTGTAAATCAACTATACTTCAAATAAAAATTTTAAAAAAAGAAAAAAGAGAAAAAACTTTGCACTCTCTTCTCAGAAAATGCACATTTGTACACAAACATATGATTTTGTATAACTTTTAGGAAATATGTGGCCCCCCAATGCATTATGCTAACAATCTCTATTTTGTGTATTTACATTTTGGCATATGACTTTTTGTCTAAGGATCGAAACTTTAAACATTTGAGATAAGGATTAGCAGAGTAAGCTTATGGGCATCCAGGGAAGTTTTACTTTTTTGGAGGAGGAGAGGATTACATGGTATTTTTTTTTCATCAGAAATCCATTTAAAATGTTATTTCTGATAAATGTACTGGTAGTGTGCATCTGGTTAAATCATTCTTCTGCACTGAAGGTTTTGAAAAAATAGTGTCTACTTGTGCACCCACAAAGGCAGTCTAGCAAGGAAAAATTAAAAAGCTTAAATTCTCATTCTCATTTCTACAGGAATAAAGAGGGAGAATTCATTATGTCAAGCATTACAAATAAGCATGTATTAAAGCAGCTACATATGATGATGGCACATTGTTGGAACACCCCATGAAAGATAATTTGCGTGGAAGATGATTATTCAGTAGGGCTTTAATTTACAAGAAACATTCCACTATTTAATTGAGCCCTTTTAGACATACTGCTTCGCTTCAATAGATTGTGTTTGCTCCCTGCATATATACAATGCTGGAAGGGTGGTTAAAGTCTGATGCAGTCTAGCTGGAAGGTAAAACAACAGCTGAAAGTCATGTCATAAAAATATATATTATTAAACATTTGAGAATTGTTTTATTTTCGTTCTGTTTTTTAATATATTATTTTTGCTATTGCTTTTAAAAATTATATAGTTAATGTACAATATTATCTTAGTTTCAGGTGTACTACACAGTGATTTGACATTTGCATATATCATGAAATGATCACGGTAAGTCTAATGACCATCTGTTCTCATACAAGTTATGACAATATCAGTGACAACAGTCCTTATGCTGCGTATTACATTCCTGTGGCTTATTTATTTTATAACTGGAGGTTGTGCCTCTCAATCCTTTCACCCATTTCACCCCCACCCCCAACCCACTCCCCCCTGGCATCCACCCATTTGTCCTCTATATCTGAGTCTATTTTCATTTTGTTTTGTCTTGTTTTGTTTTTTAAATTTCACATATAAGTGAGGTCATATGGTATTTGTCTTTCTCTGGCTTATTTCATAAGAATTGTTTTTGAAATTGGTTTTCTCTTGGCTAGTTTGTACTATAAAACTGATTGTCTAATTTTTTTTTCTAATAAGGTTCTTATAAGATTATTTGGTCCTGCTGGCCACTATATGGTTCAATTTGAATTTTTTTCATTTTTATAGACCACTCACCTATATTGTACTTTTGTGAAATGAGCAAACATAGACTGCATTTATAGTCATTACAGAAAGAAAATTATAGAAATTATAGAAATTTATAGTCATTATAGAAAGAAAATTATTTGGTGATAAAGAGGACACTAAAATAAAGATTTCAACAAATAGCTGACTTGCGATTAAAATGCCTGGAAAGATTATATACGGTTTTTTAAAAAGGTAATGTAGAGGGGCTTCCCTGGTGGCGCAGTGGTTGAGAGTCTGCCTGCCAGTGCAGGGGACACAGGTTCGTGCCCGGTCTGGGAAGATCCCACATGCCACGTAGCGGCTGGGCCCGTGAGCCATGGCTGCTGAGCCTGAGTGTCTGGAGCCTGTGCTCCGCAACGGGAGAGGCCACAACAGTGAGAGGCCCGCGTACCGCAAAAAAAAAAAAAAAAAAAAAAAAAAGGTAACGTAGATATGTCTAATATCTTCTCTGTGTTAGCAGAATTGTGTATGGTTAAGCTTCATCATAGCGAAGAAGCTTTAGGTGAGCCTGGAACCAGCTCTTTATGGATGTTTCACCCTTGAAGCATTTAAAATAAACATTGTTGTGATAAGCCAACACCCAAGCCCAGAGTTATAGGAAACACTGAAGTTTTGTCCAAATGAGGAAAAACACTGAAGGTCTGCAGGTTAAATCAGGAACAAGATAAGAATGTCTGTTATCACCATTGTTTTGGAGGTCCCAGTCAGGGTAGTAACATAATGCAAGAAAAAGGGATACAGATGTTGGAAAGGAAGCCATACAGTTATCACCGTTTGCAGGAATAATGATGGGACAGAGGAAAGGAACATTCCTGAGAAAGATGAACGTTTGAAGTAGAGGGAAGGGAGCTTGAAACATTTTCTGTTGGGTGCCATCTATGTTTTTGGTGAGTGAAGGCTTTCTGCTGAAAGTGGAGGGGCTGAGGGTGAAATTGGAAAGAAAGGATTTGGAGTAGATGCTACTATGATGAAAAACTATCTGGAATAGCTCTAAGAGTTAAACAGAAGGTGAATTGGTATGAAGACACTGTGGAGTCAGTCAGCAGAGGTTGGTTCTTGTGAGTCAGGGTGACTTCTGGATTCTCTGAGCATAAATAATTGATTACCTGTGGGCAGCTTGATAACCACCTGAGGTAGTAAAGAAGTGGTTCAGCCCCTTCCACAAAAGTTTGCTCCTGAGATCTGATATTTGACTGTATGAATAACTGAAGTTGGAGATCCAACAGGATCAATTATAAGTAAGGTAAGGGAGAAAGGAAGGATGAAACTGGACAGGGAAGCCTGTGTGTTAACATCTCTCAGTAGAATGTCTGATTACATAGAAAAGACCTAGGTGATAATTCCTCCTTCTTAGGTTTGTTATGGAGATTAATCAGATGTGGCAAGGGGTGTGAACTATTTCCCACAGTGCCCTGCTCTTAGTAGATAGCTGCTTTAAAAACAAAAGCAGAAATCTGTGCTCTGTGAGACCATTCTTTCCACATATTTAAGCAAGCCTGTCTCCCATACATACCTTCAATATTAAACTTTCTCTTTGCACTGATCTGGCCCCTGCTCCTTCAACCTGCATCCTAAGAAACCTCTGCTTGAGCCTGCTGCTTCATGTTCCTTTTTCTCCTTTCTTTCACAGTCAGATTTCTTAGATAAACAGATTACAGTGCTATCTGTTCTGTTATCACTAATTTAGTGTCATTCCAGAGAATTCAGCTGCCACTACCTCCCTCCTCCTCAAAGTCTCCTTGAAGCTAAATGTAGATGATAGAGAAATAAATAAGTAAACTATCAGGTGGTTATAAGTGCCCTAGAGAAAAGTAATCCAGGTTAGGGGAGACAGGAAATGACAGGCACACACAGGGAGGTTTTTAGGGTGGTCTGAGAAGGCCTCTCTAATAAGAACACACTTAAGCAGACCTAAAGTAAGGAGTAGATCATGCAACTCTCTGGGGAAGAGTGATCCAGGCAACCATGGCAAAATCCCTGAAGTGGGAGCAATGTTGGTGCATCTGAGGAAAAGCAAGGAGGATTTTGCAGATGGGACAAAGTGACCAAGCAAGGAACCATGTCAGAGAGGTAGATGTGACATTGGGAGCATGTGGAAATTATCTTCTGATTGCTTCTGTTTCCTCAGTGAGAGTGACTATGGAGCAGAAGGAATTGGAGATTTGAAGAGATGTTCAATTAGGACAGTGGGAGAGTGAATGGATTCGAGCCAAGTGTGACCCCTTGACCAGCAGCACCAATATCATCTGGGAATGTGTTAGAAATGCAAATTCTTGGGCCTCATCCTGAGGCAGGCGATAGATGAGCCCCAGGCTGAGCAGCTGGAATCTGTTTCCTGTGGACAGATACTCCAAGATAAAGATTATGGCAGGAGCAAGGAGGAGCTGAGTCCTGCTTGGATAAAAGATAGAGAGACCACATATTTCTCATTCTTGAGGTCAAGGAGACCTCCCAAACTACACATGCACAGAAAAGTTCCTCAGGGGTCAGAGAAGGGAGGGGTGCCAGACCATAATATGTTCTGTTAACTTCCCAGAGACCCTTGGGCTGGAATCCAGCTTAGCTAAAAGATGCATGTGCACACAGGGCAGGGTCCTGAATCAGACCAAATATGGACCCAGAGCCAGACAAAGCAAGATGACTGGCCAGGGGACACTTGGAAGAACTGCCCCCATATAAGTGATTTAAACTACCCCAAAAGCATGTAACTCTCTCTCTGAGCCTGCGGTGTGTCTATCTGCATATATTTTTTTTCTCCTAATAAACACTTTACTTGTTTCACTACTTTCTGTCTCTTTGCTGAATTCCTTCTTCAAAGCAGACAAAGAGCCAGGGCCCTGCCCCAGCTACTAGTCCCTGGTGGTCTAGCAGCTAGGATTTGGTGCTTTCACCACTGTGGCCTGGGTTCAGTCCCTGGTTGGGGAACCGAGATCCTGCTTCAAGCCACTGCAGGCTGCAGCCACCCCACAGCCACCTGAGATCAATCCCAGACCCACTGAATCAGAAACTCTGAAAGTTGGCACAAATGCTCTGTTTTTCAAGCCCTCTGGTTATTCTAATGCACAAAAACATTTGAGACCACTGGAATAGGGAGATAAGTACAATCACTAGGTAGCCCTAAGGACTTACTTGAGTTTAGTGGTCATAAGTTTAAAGTGAAAACAGTCATTAGGTTATGTTGAAGAAAGAAAGGGATGAGGGAATTCAGAGTGTACAAGGGATTGTTTTCAATGATACCGGGCTGGCCAAAAAGTTTTGTTCAGGTTTTTCCAGAACATCTTACAAAAAACCCAAATGATCTTTTTGGCCAGCCCAGTACCATCAAATCTAAGCTGCATAAAGAAAGAAGTGAGGATGGGGTACTGGGACAGTGAAAACATGGTAGGATCAACTGAGTTTAGGTCCCAGTGAATCAAAGAATAGGTCAGTGAAAGGAATTCTCACACAGATTTGACTGATGCCAAATTCTGGGTATTTTTCCTTCAGTCAAGGGTCTCCATAACCAACATATTGTTACCAAACATGAGTTCATGTGCCCAACGCACAATGAGGCCAAACAAAAGGAACCATTGGAGTTTGGAGCACAGAAACATTTATTGCAGGGCCAAGCAAGGAGAACAGGTGGCTCATGCTCAGAAAACGCAAACTCCCTGATGATTTTCGGGAAAAGTTTTTATAGGCAAGATTTGGGGTGAGGGCTGCAGGGTGTGTGACTTTCTTCTGATTGGTTAGTGGTGAGGTAACAGGGCAGTGTTCCAGGAATCTTGTGCTCAGCCTGAAGTTACCATTCTCCACCTGGATGGGGGCCTTAGTTCCTGCGGAAGAACTCCCCTTGAGGAGGAACCAGCATCCTGCTTTAGTAGCTGCATTACCTTTTTTTTGATCGCTCCTCCTCTGTTTCTACATTCCCTTACTTTCCTGATTAGCAACTGTTTGAATCTGCCCTTTGGTATTCAGGAAGGTCTAGGGGAATGAGGCCTTCATCCTGCAAATAAGAAACTGGGAACACAGAAAGACTTTTGTATCCCAGAGGGCACCTCAGGGTCCTGCTCAGTTTCACAAAGAACCATGACTCATGGCTATGGCAAAAGTATGAATCTTGCAGAAAAGTAAGAAAAAATTATTCATGACTATTCTTGTAATTGCTTGTCCTGCCATAAAGTATTGTCTTAAAAATACATGAGACTTATGCTTCTGGCCAAGATGAAGTAACTAGGAGCAGATTTATCAACTCCCTTGTATTATACAGGTTCTCCAGAGAAACAGAACCAATGGGGTGTGTGTGTGCACATGTGTGTACTTATTATAAGGAATTGGGTCACACAGTTATGGAGGCTGAGTACTCCCAAGTTCTCCAAATAGCAATTTGGAGACCAAGGAGAGCCTATGATGTAGTTCCAGTTTGAATCTGAAGGCCTGGGACCCACGAAGAACCAATGTCAGAAGGCAGGAAAAGACTGATGACTCAGCTCAGCTGTCTGGCAGGAGGTTTCCTTCTTACTCAGCTTTTTTAGGTCTTAGTTTAATTGGATGAGGCCCACCCACATTAGGGAGGGCAATCTGCTTTACTAAGTCTACTGATTCAAATGTAATCTCATTCAGAAACACCCTCACAGACACAGCCAGAAAAATTTTGATTAAATGTCTGGGCACCCTGTGGCCCAGTCAAGTTGACACTAAAATTAACCATCATATCAACTGAAACAATTAAGAAACCAGACAAAATATAGTAAACAGTGATTTTTAAGACACTGGATATCAGGCAATGAAGTACAGTGATTTCTGAGAGATGAGAAATAAACAAACGGAACTCGATGACTGCCTCAGCTTACTATATACCTCTTTAACATATGGTGCTGGGGACAACTGGATTTCTATACAAAAAGAATGAAATTGGACTCCTACCTCATACCATATATATGAAATTTTAAAAAATTGTTTTTAATCTTATTGAAGTATAGTTGATTTACAATGTTGTGTTAATTTCTGCTATACAGCAAAGTGATTCAGTTATACATATATATATATTCTTTTTCACATTATTTTCCGTTACGGTTTATCACAGGATATTGAATATAGTTTCCTGTGCTATATAGTAGGACCTGTTGTTTATCCATCCTATATATAATAGTTTTCGTCTGATAATCCCAAATTCCCAATCCTTCCCTCCTCACCCCCTCTCCCCCCGGCAATCACAAGTCTGTTCTCTATGTCTGTGAGTCTGTTTCTGTTTTGTAGATATGTTCATTTGTGTCATATTTTAGGTTCCACATATAAGTGATATCATATGGTATTTATCTTTCTCTGTCTGGCTTACGTCACTTAGTATGATTATCTCTAGGTCCATCCATTTGCTGCAAATGGCATTATTTTATTTTTTTTATGGCTAATATTCTATTGTATATATATACCACATCTTCTTTATCCATTCATCTGTCTATGGACATTTAGGTTGTTTCCATTTCTTGGCTATTGTAAATAGTACTGCTGTGAACATAGGGGTGCATGTACCTTTTTTTTGGTCTGAATATATGCCCAGGAGTGGGACTGCCGGATCATATGGCAACTTTATTTTCAGTTTTTTGAGCAACCTCCATACTATTTTACATAGTAGCTGCCAAAAAATATGAAAATTAACACAAGACAGATCAACAACAATATGTAAGAGCTAAAACTATAAAATAAATACAAATAGAATAAACAGAATTAGAATAAATGACAGCCAAAGAAAGCAGAAGAAATATAATTCTTTGCTAAATTCCCAATCCTTCCCTCCTCACCCCCTCTCCCCCCGGCAATCACAAGTCTGTTCTCTATGTCTGTGAGTCTGTTTCTGTTTTGTAGATATGTTCATTTGTGTCATATTTTAGGTTCCACATATAAGTGATATCATATGGTATTTATCTTTCTCTGTCTGGCTTACGTCACTTAGTATGATTATCTCTAGGTCCATCCATTTGCTGCAAATGGCATTATTTTATTTTTTTTATGGCTAATATTCTATTGTATATATATACCACATCTTCTTTATCCATTCATCTGTCTATGGACATTTAGGTTGTTTCCATTTCTTGGCTATTGTAAATAGTACTGCTGTGAACATAGGGGTGCATGTACCTTTTTTTTGGTCTGAATATATGCCCAGGAGTGGGACTGCTGGATCATATGGCAACTTTATTTTCAGTTTTTGAGCAACCTCCATACTATTTTACATAGTAGCTGCCAAAAAATATGAAAATTAACACAAGACAGATCAACAACAATATGTAAGAGCTAAAACTATAAAATAAATACAAATAGAATAAACAGAATTAGAATAAATGACAGCCAAAGAAAGCAGAAGAAATATAATTCTTTGCTGTTTTAAATTCATTATTTCTCTATTGATTGATCTATAAAACGTCAGGTGGTTTTTACTAATCTATACTATTATTATACTAACGTAAGATTTAACACAAATTAGGTGTTTATGATGTCTGAACTTATGCTCATAGCATCGCAAACCGTTCAGGATCCACTTGAAAGTACCATGATCTAGTTTTTTTTTTTAATATCATATGGTATTTATCTTTCTCTGTCTGGCTTACGTCACTTAGTATGATTATCTCTAGGTCCATCCATTTGCTGCAAATGGCATTATTTTATTTTTTTTATGGCTAATATTCTATTGTATATATATACCACATCTTCTTTATCCATTCATCTGTCTATGGACATTTAGGTTGTTTCCATTTCTTGGCTATTGTAAATAGTACTGCTGTGAACATAGGGGTGCATGTACCTTTTTTTTGGTCTGAATATATGCCCAGGAGTGGGACTGCCGGATCATATGGCAACTTTATTTTCAGTTTTTTGAGCAACCTCCATACTATTTTACATAGTAGCTGCCAAAAAATATGAAAATTAACACAAGACAGATCAACAACAATATGTAAGAGCTAAAACTATAAAATAAATACAAATAGAATAAACAGAATTAGAATAAATGACAGCCAAAGAAAGCAGAAGAAATATAATTCTTTGCTGTTTTAAATTCATTATTTCTCTATTGATTGATCTATAAAACGTCAGGTGGTTTTTACTAATCTATACTATTATTATACTAACGTAAGATTTAACACAAATTAGGTGTTTATGATGTCTGAACTTATGCTCATAGCATCGCAAACTGTTCAGGATCCATTTGAAAGTACCATGATCTAGTTTTTTTTTTTTGGAAACATAAGTTGATGTATAATATTATGTTAGTTGCAGGTGTACTACATACTGATTAGATATCTACATACATTATGAATGGTCACCACAATAAGTTTAGTAATCATCTGTTCCCATACAAAGTTATTACACTATTACTGACCATATTCCTTACGGTGTATATTACATCCCCTTGGCTTATTTATTTTATAACTGGAAGTTTGTACCTCTTAATCCTCATTCACCTATTTTGCCCAACCCTTTAGCCTCTTCCGCTCTGGCACCCACCAGTTTGTTCTCTGTATCTGTGAGTCTGTTTTCACTTTGTTTTGTTTATTTCTGTTGTTTTTTAGACTCCACATATAAGTAAGATCATATGGTATTTGTCTTTCTGTCTGACTTATTTCACTAAGCATGATACCCTCTAGAACCATCCCTGTTGTCACAAATGGCAAGTAATGATCTAGTTTTTACGCGTTGGACACAGCAAGACATAACATGTTCTGGTATTTAAATATAATTTGACAATAACAAAAGCCTAATCAAAGACAAATATAGATGGCCTTTAGGAATTTGTTGTGTTTTTGAATTATCCTTGTGTCTCTTCTGAACATTTCTATACATTATTTTGCCTTCTTTCATGCCTGGTACATAGGTGCTCAGTGATTATTACTGAAAGAATAAATATTGTGTAAGAGAAGCAAAATAGGTGTGGTGATCATGAAAATAAATTCCAAATCCTACAGTTCTTTCAGGCATTTCCAGCAGATACATATTACTGCTATAAGTCATGGTAATGAGAAATGGAGTATACCTTTTGGAGTTCAAAAGCATTTTTATACTAACTTGTTTCTGATAAAACAGTAACCGCATGGGAATAATTTGGTTGCACTGGACTACGTTCATGTAATTGTTGGATTATTAAAGCGTTTAATTAGTATTTCAGTAAGTGCTGATATAAATGCATCACCTTGTCTCTTGTTCCCAATTACACAATATTGTGGGAAGTGGACCAGTGTAATAGAAGAGAGGTGATTCAGTCCCCTTGGTGATATGTCATCTTAATTAAGATCAAGGAGTTCTTAAGTTTCATGTGTTTGGGAAAATGGCAAAGTGAAAACAGTTTTTTGCCATTTTACACTTGGCTTGATCGATTAAACTGGCTAATAGAAAGGAAGCAGCAAATTAAATTGCTTTTACATTTTGAAGACACTTAAGATGGAAAATATAAAAGACAGAGGTAGATAAGCTACATGTATATTACTTCCAAGGAAATTTAATTCAGTCTTTAGCAATGGCTTTGAGTATAAGTACTACCTTCAGTTGTAGATAAGATGATGCATGTGGCATAATCTCAAGTAACTAAAGACAGAATGAAATTGATATTTTGCAGTAGTTGTGCATTATTTAGTATGTCTGATAAAGCAACAGCATATACCTGATGCTTTCACCACCATTTTACATGATACTCTATACTCCAAGTAAGTGGGTATATTGGTCCTACGTTAACTTTTTTACAGTTAAGAGGTGTGGGCATCCTTTGTAAATTAATACCCATAAGCTTAAACTACAGATAAGAGAGTGGCAGAGGAAGCAGAAGCACTGATAAAAAAGAAAACTAAAGGAACAGAGAAATAAACAAGGTTTGAAACTGTGAGAAATACATGGATTTTTTTCACTGTAACTATTCACTATAAGTATTCTAAAAGAGGAAAAAATTCAGATCATCAAAATTTATATTAGTGATACAAATAAATGTTAATTTTTACTTTCCAGTAAGAACAAAGTCAAACTATAAAGATTAAAAATGGAAGCTAGAAATACTAATATCCTGAGTTTTCCTTCTAATAAACCTTTCTACACCATCTGTGGTTTGGATCTAGCCAGCATATGTCGGTCCTTTTCAATACTGTCCCTAGCACCCGGCATACAGTACTTGGAGCTAGGAGGTGCTTAATAAATGATGTTTATATGTGATCTTTCTTCCCCCTTATGATGTGACTTGCTTGTGATGAGATTGCCATCTCCTCCTTTGTTTTTTTTGTTTTTATACATGTATTTATTTATTTATTTTTTGGCTGCGTTGGGTCTTTGTTGCTGTGCATGGGCTTTCTCTAGTTGCAGTAAGCGGGGGCTGTTCATTGCGGTGCGCGGGCTTCTCATTGTGGTGGCTTCTCTTGTTGCGGAGCATGGGCTCCAGGCGCACAGGCTTCAGTAGTTGTGGCACATGGGCTCAGTAGTTGTGGCTCGCAGGCTCTAGGGTGCAGGCTCAGTAGCTGTGGTGCGTGGGCTTAGGTGCTCCTCGGCATGTGGGATCTTCCCAGACCAGGGCTCAAACTCGTGTCCCCTGCATTAGCAGGCGGATTCTTAACAACTGAACCACCAGGAAGTCCATTTGTCTTGTTTTTGATTGTATTAATTTCTCCTTTACCTTACAGTCCCTTTCTTCTGTTGTTGTTTTTTAAATCATATTTAAGCTTGTTAGTTGAATATTTAATTACTTTATTCTTCAATCTTTAAACATTTTTTCTAATAAAAGCATATAAGGCAAACATCTTCCTGGGTCCATTGCTTTGCCTGTTCTTCTTGGGCTTTAATGTGTGGTACTCTTAGGGTCTTGTATTTCTAAAGAGTTTACACATTACTATTTAAAGTAGTAGTTTTTAAAGGCTGCTTTCCTTTCACCTGAATCACATTTGATTATCTATCCAGTCCCTGTTCTTCATACACCTATCTCAGCTCCTGGTGCCTTTGAAAGGACCACGAATGATTCTTGGTCCAACAAGTTCTATTCTGGAAACAACCTCCTCCTTGGTTCCATACCACAGATATGATTGATTTGAAATGTGCAGTCATTCTCATTGCTTGCTTTGACATAGACCCTGACCCTTGTTGAACCCACTGGGATCAGCTTCCTTATTTCCACTTGCTATATCTGCTTTTCTGTGGCTTGATCCTTGGGTATGGCATAAAGCTTACCCCCCTTACCCAGCCCTGAGTCTACAGCTGGGCAAGATGAATATACTAATTCAGAAGGACTTGGCTCAGCCTCTAGTGGGTCTTTGGTACAGCTGCCCATGGCACTGGTGCAAGGACTCCGTCTCATTATGTGGACCTAATATTCAGCATCTGTCTCTTGGTCACAGTGGGCAGAATGGAAATGTGAATCAACATGGCCTAGACTTTTTTTTCTTTATAGTTTTACTCTCAAAGTGTGCATCGCTATTCACTACAGTTTGTCTGCTGTTTAGAAACTTTGCTGTCTTTGGAGCCCGTCACAGCTGCGCTGGTGGTGGAGCTCACAGCTGCCATCCCTGGAGGCATCCAGCAGGTTCTTTCAGTCAGAATCTGCAGTTCTTTCTCCAGGCACATTTTTACTTGATTCCCATTGTTCTTTCAGGACTTTCTTTTTCTCTAGGGTTTCCTTTGCTCTTTTTTTGCTTGCTTGCTTTCTCTTCTCTGCCTCTCATTTTTCTTTGTAAACAGGACTGTTTTCACCATTGTAGAAAACATCTGCTTTCTCTTGCAGGATTCGCTGAGCTAGGTCTTTGTTTTGATCGACGGATCTACTCTGGTGGCATGTGCAACTCTGGCCACGTTTCTGCATCTGTAAAATGGAGGTAATACCACCTGACCTCAGGACTGGCCTCCTGGCGCCAATGTTCTGGGTGAACCGGCATCGCCACAGGAGCAGGATTGCAAACGCCCCAGACTTCTTTTAGAGTCAAGTGGATGGTGGGAGTACCTTCAAGCTGACAAGTGTGGGTGGCCTGAATTAGCAAGATACAGGGCTGTGTAAAGACAATTGGGCAATATCTTTCCTACCTACAGCAAAGCCACCTACCATCATAGCCACCATCATCAAAACCACCAATTAGAAACTGATTTCTTCAAAACTGAGTTATTTGTAGTGAGGTGGATGGACCTAGAGTCTGTCATACAGAGTGAAGTAAGTCAGAAAGAGAAAAACAAATACTGCATGCTAACGCATATATATGGAATCTTAAAAAAAAAAAAGGTACTGATGAACCTAGTTGCAGGGCAGGAATAAAGACATAGATATAGAGAATGGACTTGAGGACATGGGGTGGGAGGGCGAAGCTGAGGCAAAGTGAGAGTAGCATTGACATATATACACTACCGAATGTAAAATAGTTGGCTGGTGGGAAGCAGCAGCATAGCACAGGGAGATCAGCTCGGTGCTTTGTGATGACCTAGAGAGGTGGGATAGGGAGGATGGGAGGGAGGCTCAAGAGGGAGGAAATATGGGTACATGTGTATGCATTTGGCTGGTTCACTTTGTTGTGCAACAGAAACTACACAGTATTGTGAAGCAATTATACTCCAATAAAGATCTATTTAAAAAAAAAAGAAACTGACTTCTTTTTATTACTCATGACACCTAATTTGAGAATTGATGTCAGAATCAGATGCTAAGGGTGCAGGATGGTTCTGGAAGGATGCCAAGAGACCTTTCAGATACATTCATAATTGGATATGTTGATTTTAAAGCACCAACCATGTGGTTTTAGAAGCTGTGGTCTGGATTATATGAAACTTAAGCCATATGTCAGTTCTGGTCTCTGGCCTGGAATTTCCTCACCTTGTTTTATACTTTTGAAAGTCCTAAGGAAGGTAGTTTAGAATTTCTTAGATATTTTTCTAAAAATGATTAAAAGTGAGCCCTTGAACAAATCTTTCTGGAACGTATGTGTATGAACACATGCTCTAATGTCATTTTAGCACAGGTCATTAGTCTAGACTTGCATAGAACTGGCCCAGTATTAGCAGGCACTGATGAATCAGCTATGTGGGGTCAGGGAGGGGTCAGGGTGCCACTTGGAGAGAAGAAGGGGGCATTGGCTGGCTGTAGAGTGTCCTCTGAGATGCCATAATTAGTGAGTAGATGGGGTCAGTGAATCTGCAAACTAGCAGAGGTGAGGTCAGGGGATAGAGCTGGTTTGGATGAGGACTGTAGTTAATAATAGCTACCAATCAACTGAGGACAGACTATGTGAGCTGAGTTGAGTGCTGAATATACAGCAAAACTGGAGAGGCGGTTGGTTGGACTGGACAGTGGCAGTTGTGCAGAGAAGTTTCTAAAAGCCTTTTTAGTTGGATATGTTGTCAGTCTTTTACATATGTCATCTTACTACAACCATAGAACTAAGGTACTGTTACTGTTATTTCCATCTTATAAAATGTGAAAATTGAGTCTCAGAGGTTAAGTGAATTCTTAAAAGTTATACAGCTAGTAGTTGCTGGAGCCAAGATATGAAATTCGTCTGTCTGATGCCAGAGCTTGTGCGTGGTGTATTGACTCACTGTGTACAGCACGTAAGAGAAGACCTATGGGGTGATGTGTATCTTGAATTCTTTTCTTGAATTCTCCTTTAGAAAAAAAAAAAAAGCCTCTAATTTCATCCCACTTTGTCTTAACAGACATGTAACAGGAACTTTGCCCTGACTGGAAATCTGCAAGTAGCTCTTAGGTTTAAGATTTGAGGATGGAATGAGAGCTGGTAGGTTCAGCATCCATCCAACAGTGAATCTGGGTGGGTTGCCAGATGGTTACACTCAGGTCCACATCGCACACGTGATGCCGTTTCAGCAGAGGTGGCTTCTTTCAAAGGCAGGTTGTTCCATGTTTATAGACTGCTGACCCACAGCACTGGGAAAAAGTCAGGGTATTTTAGCAGAACCACAGAAAACTCAGTGTATATGACCTAAACATTGTTGACAAAGTTGTTAGCATTTCACTGTATATAAAAGAAAATTCTAAATTGAAACCCAAGATGAAATTATAGTGATAAAGTTAGCTCTGATTCAGATGGTTCTGGTTTTATTCTTGGACCTATGGGTGGGTAGGCATTGTTTATGTGGGGAGCTGTGTTCCTAGAAGTCACTGTATATATCAAATTGCCCCAAGTGGGGACTATACACTATATGCAACCCCCCTGATAGGTTTAAAACAGGACTTTGGAGTAAGATTTCATAACTGAGGGAGCACTGAGGTTTGTAATTGATTAAGCACAACTGCAGACTGCATTACAGAGATTTTGAGTTATTGTTACTATGGGGCCTTTGTCGACCCCTCATCCCCTGCCAACACACACATGCACACACACCCAAACACACAGACACACACAAGGTTTTTGCTGCTCTTGTTCTTTCTAGCAAACTGATTTACCACTTTTAATTTTAATTTCTAAGAATGGGATTTTTTTTTTGGTGTGTCCCTCTACCCCATCTTATTTCCTCGGTTGATTTCAGCTTTTTCAGTATTGATCGATCGTTGCCCATCCCTATTCCCATGTATACAGAGTCAACAAAATATAATGATGGCACTGATGTTAGTGCTGAGGGATTAACATATCTCTGAAGGAGAGGACTGTGTGGTGTGGGGAGATTTGAGAAGGGTCTAATAACAATGCTGTTGAAATAAAAGGTGGATGGATCCAACCAAGAATATGTAAAAACTCAAAGCCAAAGCATGGGCAGTAGAAATGGACAGCAGGCATTGGGTTTTTTTCATATGCTTACAACCACTTATAAATTTTTGGCTTTGGGACTTCACTGGTGGTCCAGTGGTTGAGAATCTCCCTTGCAATTCAGGGGACACAGGTTCGATCCCTGGTTGGGGGACTAAGATCCCACATGCCACGGGGCAACTAAGCCTGCACACTACAACTAAAGAGCCCGTGTGCTGCAACTATAGAGCCCGTGCACGCTGGAGCCTACGCGCCACAATTAGACAGCCCATGCACCGCAACTACTGAGCCCATGCGCTCTGAAGCCTGTGCGCCACAACTAGAGAGAAACCTGCATGCTGAAACGAAGAGCACTCGTGCCACAACGAAAGACCCTGTGTGCCACAACAAAGACCTGATGCAGCCAAAACTAAATAAATAAATATTTAATTAAAATAAATAAGTAAATAAATTCTTAGTTCTGGTGAGCCCACACTTGAAGGAGGTCCAATTTAGTAACCAGCTGCAATTTGTGCCACACCTTGGAATATAAGGAGAGAGTGTAACTGAGAGAACTGCTCTTTTGCAGTGGGGGAGAGGGGGTAAAATAAATAACATAAAATTTACCATCTTAACTCTAAGTGTGCAGTTCATTGGCATTAAGTACATTCACACTGTTGTGCTACCATCATTACCATCCATCCACAGAGAGCTCTTTTATGATGCTATGGAAAACTGAGAAGCTTTCCATCATAAAGATGTAGTGTGGTGTTGTCTAGAACTTTCTGTGATGATGGAAATGTGTCTCCCTCCCACTCTCCCTATCTGACCCCTCTAGGCAGTCACAAAGTACCGAGCTGACCTCCCTGTGCTTTACAGCTGCTTCCTACTAGCTATCTATTTTACAGTTGGTAGTGTATATATGTCAATGCTACTCATTTCGTCTAACTTACCCTCCCCCCTCCCTGTGTCCTCAAGTCCATTCTCTATGTCTGTGTCATTATTCCTGTCCTGCCCCTAGGCTCATCAGAACCTTTTTTTTTTTAGATTCCATATATTTGTGTTACTATATTTGTTTTTCTCTTCTTGATTTCACTCTGCATGACAGATTCTAGGTCCATTCACCTCACTACAAAATAACTCAATTTTGTTTCTTTTTATGGCTGAGTAATATTCCACTGTATATACGTGCCACATCTTCTTTATCCATTCACCTGTCAATGGACACAGGTTGCTTCCATGTCCTGGCTATTGTAAAGAGTATTGCAATGAACACGATGGTACATGACTCTTTTTGAATTATGGTTTTCTCAGGGTATATGCCCAGTAGTAGGATTGCTGGGTCATATGGTAATTCTATTTTTAGTTTTTTAAGGAACCTCCAAACTGCTCTCCATAGTGGCTGTATCAATTTACATTCCCACCAACAGTGCAAGAGGGTTCCCTTTTCTCCACACCCTCTCCAGCATTTATTGTTTGGAGATTTTTTGATGATGGCATTCTGACCGGTGTGAGGTGATACCTCATTGTAGTTTTGATTTGCATACCTCTAACGATTAGTGATGCTGAGCATCCTTTCATGTACCTTGTCTTGTTCCTGATTTTAGAGGAAATGGTTTCAGTTTTTCACCACTGAGAACAATGCTGACTGTGCGTTTATCATATATGGCCTTTATTATGTTGAGGTAGGTTCCTGCTATGCCTAGTTTCTGGAGAGTTTTTATCATAAATAGGTGTTTTTTTGTCAAAAGCTTTTTCTGCATCTATTGAGATTATCACATGGTTTTTATCCTTCAATTTGTTAATATGGTATTTGTTAATATGTATCACATCACAGTTCATTAATATGTATCACATTGATTGATTTGCGTATATTTGCATTCCTGGGATTAACCCCACTTGATCATGCTGTATGATCCTTTTAATGTGCTGTTGGATTCTGTTTGCTAGTATTTTACTGAGGATTTTTGCATCTATGTTCATCAGTGAGGCTGGCCTGTAGTTTTCTTTTTTTGTGACATCTTTGTCTGGTTTTGGGATCAGGGTGATGGTGGCCTCATAGAATGAGTTTGGGAGTGTTCCTCCCTCCGCTATATTTTGGAAGAGTTTGAGAAGGATAGGTGTTAGCTCTTCTCTAAATGTTTGATAGAATTCACCTGTGAAGCCATCTGGTCCAGGGCTTTTGTTTGCTGGAAAATTTTTAATCACAGTTTCCATTTCACTGCTTGTGACTGGTCTGTCCATATTTTCTATTTCTTCCAGGTTCAGTCTCGGAAGGTTGTGCTATATTTTCTAAGAATTTTAAAATTTCTTCCAGGTTGTCCATTTAATTGGCATATAGTTGCTTGTAGTAATCTCTCATGATCCTTTGCATTTTTGCAGTGTCTGTTGTTACTTCTATTTTCATTTCTAATTCTGTTGATTTGAGTCTTCTCCCGCTTTTTCTTGATGAGTCTGGCTAATGGTTTATCAATTTTGTTTATCTTCTCAAAGAACCAGCTTTTAGTTTTACTGATCTTTGCTATTGTTTCCTTCATTCCTTTTTCATTTATTTCTGATCTGATCTTTATGGTTTCCCTCCGTCTGCTAACTGTGGGGGTTTTTTGTTCTTCTTTCACTAATTGCTTTAGGTGTAAGGTTAGGTTGTTTATTTGAGATGTTTCTTGTTTCCTGAGGCAGGATTGTATTGCTGTAAACTTCTCTCTTAGAACTGCTTTGGCTGCCTCCCATTGGTTTTGGGTCGTCGTGTTTGTCATTTGTTTCTAGGTATTGTTTGATTTCCTCTTTGATTTCTTCAGTGATATCTTTGTTAGTGAGTAATGTAGTGTTTAGCCTCCATGTGTTTGTATTTTTTACAGTTTTTTCCCTGTAATTGTTATCTAGTCTCATAGTGGTGTGGTCGGAAAAGATACCTGATACAATTTCAATTTTCTTAAATTTACTGAGGCTTGATTTGTGACCCAAGATATGATGTATCCTGGAGAATGTTCCATGAGCACTTGAGAAGAAAGTGTATTCTCTTGTTTTTGGATGGAATGTCCTATAAATATTAAGTCCACCTTGTTCAATGTGTTATTTAAAGCTTGTGTTTCCTTATTTACTTTCATTTTGGCTGACCTGTCCATTGGTGAAAGTGGGGTGTTAAAATCCCCTACTATTATTGTGTTACTGTCGATTTCCTCCTTTATGGCTGTTAGCATTTGCTTTATGTACTGAGGTGCTCCTATGTTGGGTGCATAAATATTTACCATTGTTATATCTTCTTCTTGGATTGATCCCTTGATCATTATGTAGTGTCCTTCTCTGTCTCTTGTAATAGTCTTTATTTTAAAGTCTGTTTTGTCTGATATGAGAATTGCTACTCCAGCTTTCTTTTGATTTCCATTTTCATGGAATACCTTTTTTCATCCCCTCACTTTCAGTCTGTATGTGTCCTGAGGTCTGAAGTGGGTCTCTTGTAGACAGCATATATTCAGGTCTTGTTTTATATCCATTTACCCAGTCTGTGTCTTTTGGTTGCAGCATTTAATCCATTTACATTTAAGGTAATTATTGACATGTATGTTCCTACCAACATTTTCTTAATTGTTTTGGGTTTGTTATTGTAGGTCTTTTCCTTCTCTTGTGTTTCCTGCCTAGAGAAGTTCCTTTAGCATTTGTTGTAAATGGTTTGGTGGTGCAGAATTCTCTTAACTTTTGCTTGTCTGTAAAGGTTTTAATTTGTGTTGAATCTGAATGAGATCCTTGCTGGGTAGAGTAATCTTGGTTGTAGGATTTTCCCTTCATCACTTTAAATGTGATTTTCCCTTTACCACTTTAAATATCCTGCCACTCCCTTCTGGCTTGCAGAGTTTCTGCTGAAAGATCAGCTGTTAACCTTATGGGGATTCCTTTGTATGTTATTTGTTGCTTTTACTTTGCTGCTTTTAATATTTTTCTTTGTATTTAATTTTTGATAGTTTGATTAATATGCGTCTTGGCGTTTTCATCCTTGGGTTTATCCTGTATGGGACTCTCTGCGCTTCCTGGACTTGACTATTTCCTTTCCCGTGTTAGGGAAGTTTTCAATTATAATCTCTTCAAATATTTTCCCATACCCCTTCTTTTTCTCTTCTTCTTCTGGGATCCCTATAATTCGAATGTTGGTGTGTTTAATGTTGTCCCAGAGGTCTCTGAGACTATCCTCAATTCTTTTCATTCTTTTTTATTCTGCTCTGAGGCAGTATTTCCACTATTTTATCTTCCAGTTCACTTACCTGTTGTTCTGCCTCAGTTATTCTATTGATTCCTTCTAGAGAACTTTTAACTTCATTTATTGTGTTGTTCCTCATTGTTTGTTTGCTCTTTAGTTCTTCTCGGTCCTTGTTAAATGTTTCTTGTATTTTCTCCATTGTATTTCCAAGATTTGGGATCATCTTTACTCCCATTATTCTGAATTCTTTTTCAGGTAGACTGCCAATTTCCTCTTCTTTTGTTTGGTCTGGTGCGTTTTTACATTGCTCCTGCATCTGTAACATATTTTTTTGTTGTTTCTTTTTTTGATGGGTGGTGCTGTATTCCTGTCTTACTGCTTGTTTGGCCTGAGACGTCCAGCACTGGAGTTTGCAAGCAGTTGGATAGAGCTGGGTCTTGGTGCTGAGATGAGGACCTTCAGCAGGCCTCACTCCAATTGATATTCCCTGGGGTCTGAGGTTCTCTGTTAGTCTAGTGGTTTGGTCAAAGGCTGTTTTAAACAGGATTTGGGTAAATCAGTGAATTTGATGAATATGTTAGTCAGGTAGATGAATCCTTCCTTGCATTAGCTGTACAAAACCAGTCTAAAATTGCAAAACTAAAAAAAAGTTTTTTAAACTTCTTTAAAGAAAAGTTAAGAGAATTTTGGGGGGAGTGAAAAAAATCTTGAAAATGTTTCTATATCTGCTTGGATTCACCCAGATGCCAGAAAGGGATTCCTTTGGCAAATTTCCAAAAGCAACTGAAACGCTACCTTTACTTAAACTACATTTGGGATATATTTTCACTAAAAATGATTAAAATCTTAAGTTTCGTCCAGGAGTTAAACTTTAGTTATAGAGAAATTCATTAATGTAGAGTTTCTTGTTTTCTCAAGATGCCAGACAAATGAAGAATATTAATGAATCAATTGTCATAAATGTTAACAACCTGAGTAATTCAGAAAAGAATTAAACTCTCTGTAACAAATATATATGGGCTTATCACTATATTATAAAGCAGATAAACTACAAAAGCTATTAATCAAATTACTGCATACCTTAATTTTTTTTTTAACCTACACAGATATCTGTCCCCCCTGATCAACAGGAAAAAAATAGTTTCCAACATAATAACAAAAAATCATTCTAGGAATAAATATGGACTTCTAAGCAAGCAGGATAGAATCAGAAGCTTAGTTCTGAACTCTCCTCATATCTATTCATAAAAACAGATGGAGCCGACCAAGAAATAGACTCACACATATGCTCAACTAACTTTTTACAAAGGTGCAAAAGAAATTCAATGGAGGAAGGATAGCCTTTTCAACAAATGGCGCTGGAGTAACTGGACATCCACAGGCAAAAATGAACCTCAACCTAAACCTCACACCTTAAATAAAAACTAACACAAATTGGATCAGAGACTTAATTGTAAAACAATAAACTAAACAAAAGAGAACAAAAACTGGTATAAAACAACATACAAGAAAATCTCTGGGATCTGGGTCTAGGCAAAGAGTTCCTAGACTTGAAACCAAAAGCAAGATCCATAATAGGAAAAATTGGTAAAATTAAAATTAAAAATTTTTGCTCTGTGAAAGCACATGTGAAGAGGATTAAAAGACATCTATAAACTAGAAGAAAGCATCTGCAAACCAAATATCTGACAAACGACTAGCATCTAGAATAGATAAAGAACTGTGAAAACAGTAAAACAAGCCAACAAAAAAATTCAATTAGAAAATGGACAAAAGACATAAACAGACATTTCATAGAAGAGGATATACAGATGGCAAATAAACACATGAAAAGATGTATAACACTAGTCATTAGCCAAAACCACAATATTACTAAATACACACCAGAATGGCTAAAATAAGAAACAGTGACAACATCAAATGCTAACAAGGATGTGGAGAAACTAGATCACTTATATATTGCTGGTGGGAATATAAAATGGCACAGTCACTCTGGAAAAGTTTGGCAGTTATTTAAAAAATTAAATGTGTAATTACCATATGATATAGCAATTACATTCCTGGGTATGTTTCCCAGAAAAAATTAAAAGTTATGTTCATAACATCTTTATTTGTAAAGGCCAAGAAATGGAATCAACCTAGATGTCCTTCAGCAGATGAATGCTTAAATAAACTATGATAAATCCATGGACTACTACACAGGAATAAAAAGGAGCAAACTACTGATACATGCAACAACCTGGATGTATCTCCAGGGAATTATGCTTAGTGAAAAAAGCCAATCCCAAAAGGTTACATACTGTATGATTCCATTTATATTTTTAAATGACAAAGTTCCAGAAATGGAAGACCTCGTAATGGTTGTCAGGGGTTAGGGAAGGGGTGGCAGGGTGGGAGAATAGAGGGGCTGGTAGAAACAAGTACATACACAGGTAATAAAACTGTACTGAACCTAATACACACACATGAGTAAAAGTAAAATTGGAAATCTGAATAAAAGTGGACAATTGTACAGATGCCAATGTATTCATTTGCTAGGGCTACCATTACAAAATAAATACCACAGAGTGGGTGACTTAAACAACAGAAATTAATTTTCTCAGTTCTGAAGGCTAGAAATCCAAGATGAAGGTGTTGGCAAATCCGGTTTCTTCTGATGCCTCTCTCCTTGGCTTCCAGATAGCCACTTCACACTGTGTCCTCACATGGTCTCTCCTCTGTACACACATCTCTGGTGTCTCTTTTTGTGTCCAAATTTCCTCTTACAAGGACACCTGTCAGAATGGATCATGGCCACCCCAACAGCCTCGTTTTAACTTAAGCACCTTGTTAAAGGCCCTAGCTCCAAATACAGCCACATTCTGAAGCATTGGGGGATCACGGATTCAACATATGAATCAGGGGGAATGCAATTCGGCCCATAACAGTCAACAGCCTAGCTGTGATATTATAATTTTACAAAATGTTAACCATCAGGGGAAACAGCAAAGTATGCAAAGAATCTATTATTTCTTACAATTGCAAGTGAATCTACAAGTATATGGGGTGGCAGGGGTGGGGGCAGATAAAATAACTAGGATAACAAAAGGTAAGATCAACAGAATTAGGTGATGAAGTAGCCCCATGAACCTGAGATGAGTAGGCAGAAGCTAAAACACTCACATAAACAGGACTCACACAGGATCAAAAACTGGGCAGGTGAGGACAGAAAAAAAGAGGAGTTCTGATAATTATATAACCTGGAACAAGAAATTACCAAAAATTACCCTCAAAAAGAAAGAATCCCATTTAAGTGAAACTGGATGAGAGAAGAGTAAAGTCTCTCAGGCTTCTAGAGAAGACTACAAGACCATGGGGACCTACTAAGAGGCCTATAGAAAGAAAACTGCCTTCCCTGGTGGCCCAGTGGTTAAGACTCGGTACTTTCACTGCCGTGGGCCTGGGCTGGATCCCTGGTCGGGGAACTAAGATCCCACAAGCTGTGCAGCGTGGCCAGAAAAATTTTTTTAATTAAAATAACAAAAATTTTTAAAAAGGGGACTTCCCTGGTGGTGCAGTGGTTAAGAATCTGCCTGCCACTGCAGGGGACATGGGTTCCATCCCTGGTCCAGGAAGATCCCACAGGCCACAGAGCAACTAAGCCCATGTGCCACAACTACTGAGCCCATGCACCTAGAGCCCATGCTCCGCAAGGAGAAGCCACCGCAAGGAGAAGCCTGAGCACCACAACTAGAGAAAGTCTTGGCGTAGCAGTGAAGACCCAACGCAGCCAAAAAAAAAAATTGTTAAAAAGAAAACTGTTGGGATTAAAATCTAAATCAAACAAAGAGGCATCACTAAGGATAAAGGATAAAGATTCCCAAAGGAGGCCAATCTCAGAGAATATCACAGCAGAGACTAGATAAAGAGGACATATTTATTCCTGTATGTTGAAATATAATATACAATTAGAAAAGGGCAGAAATAATAAGTGAACAAGCTGCTCATATTTCACCATTTCACAAACGGAAGACATTTATGTAACCAGCAACCAGATCAAGAAACAGAATATTACCCGCACTCCAGAAGCCTCCACTTTTCTCCTTTCTAGTCACTAATCCCTCAACGGATCATGCTTGCTAATGTCCACTGGCCAAAGTAAGTTATGTAGCCAAAATTAGACTCACTGCAGAAAGAGACAACACAAGGGTGTAGACACCAGGAGGTGTGATTTATTTGGGGTCATCAATATAACACCCTACCACATATTATACTGATGGTCATTTGGGCACACTTCAGTCTGGGGCTATTACAAACAGTACTATGAACATTCTTGTACATTTATTTGGTAAGCATTTATCTTCAAGTGGAATTACTGAGTTATAGGATATGCATATGCAGCTTTAGTAGATACTGCCAAACAACTTTCCAAATTGCTTGTATCCATTTATATTTCTATACCAATTTACACTTCCAATAGCAGTGCATGAGAATTCCAATTACTCTACATTCTCACCAACACTTGGTATTTTTCATTTACTTCATTTAGCCATTCTAGTGGGTATGTATTGGTACCTCACTTTGATTTTGAGTGGCCATATTTTTAAATACTTCACATAAGAAACCAAGGAGAAAATTTCAAACCTTAAAACTAAGAAAACTACCTTGGTCCACTTCCACCCCCATCACAGAAACCTCCTGAAGTACAGGTAAATCCCTCTAACTTATACATGAACAAGAGAAAAGAATACAACATAACCCTATGAAAAGTACTGTGAGAAAAATGATTAAAAAGAACCAAATTACGTACCAGTAGTCAACGAAGGAACATCACAAAAATATGGCCACAAAGCAGATGAAAACTGTAATATAATATTTCAATAAGAATTGAAAGAAATTAAGGAAATGATAGGATGCTATGAAAGAAAGCATACATCAGAAATAGAAAAGCTAAAAAAAATGACAATGGCTAAATAACAAGAGCATTTAAAAAGAGAAATGACAGAGTTCAGTATGGAATAGAGAAGGAAAAAAAAATTCAAAAGGAAGACAAAACTAGAAGGAACACTAGGCTTAATAGATAGACACCATGGAAAGTACATTAAAGAGACTAAAAGAGAAAAAGAAAAAAGTACAGCAAATATAAAAAATAAAATAAAAAGAATTTGAATAAAGTATAGACATAAATGATAAGCAAAGAAGATTCAACATTATGTAACAGAAGACCTCAAGGAAGAAAATAAAAATAATGGAAAAGAACAAATATATAACTGATGAAAATATTTTTTTAAAAAATTTGAGCCAACATAATAAAACATCCATGTGCATCTGGAAAAATTAACAGAGAACAGCCAACACTTAAGACGTATTCTAGTAAAATTATTTGCCTTTAAAGATGAAGGGAGACTTCCCTGGTGGGTGGTCCAGTGGTTAAGACTCTGTGCTTCCAATGCAGGGGGCCTGGGTTCGATCCCTGATCAGGGAAATAACATCCCACACACTGCAAGTAAGCCCATGCACCACAACTAGAGAAGCCCCGCAAGCCGCAACAAAGAGCCCATGTGCTACAACAAAGACCCAGCACAGCCAAAATAAGCCAACACTTAAGACGTATTCTAGTAAAATTATTTGCCTTTAAAGATGAAGGGAGACTTCCCTGGTGGGTGGTCCAGTGGTTAAGACTCTGTGCTTCCAATGCAGGGGGCCTGGGTTCGATCCCTGATCAGGGAAATAACATCCCACACACTGCAAGTAAGCCCATGCACCACAACTAGAGAAGCCCCGCAAGCCGCAACAAAGAGCCCATGTGCTACAACAAAGACCCAGCACAGCCAAAATAAAAAAAAAAATTAAAAAAAAAAAGGTGTGTGTGGGGGGGAATGTCCTTTGGGCATCTAGGAAAAAAGATAAAGACACTTAAGAAAGAAAATCATATTGGTATTAGACTCTGACAACACTTTTTATCAGAATACAATACAGTAGGACGCAGCAAACTATGGCTTATGTACCAAATCTAGCCCACTGTCCAGTTCTGTAAATAAAGTTTTACTGGAACACAGTCATGCTTGTTCATTTATATATTCTCTATGGCTGCTTTTGCACTGACATGGCACAGTTAAATAATTGTGACAGTGACCTATGGCCCACAAAGCCTAAAATAATTACTATTTGGCCTTTTAAAGAAAAGTTTTGTCAAATCTTAAAACAGAATAACATATTTAAGATACTTGAGGAAAGGGGAATTCTCCAGTGGTCCAGTGGTTAAGACTCTGCGCTTCCACTGCAGGGTGTGCAGGTTCGATCCCTGGTCTGGGAACTAAGATCCCGAATGCAGCGCAGACATAAATAAATAAATAAATAAAATAAAATTACTTTTTAAAAAAAGAGAGATGCAAACATTAAAAGGAAAAAACAGTTATTTGAGGGAAGAAAATGCAGGCTAAGTAATTATATTCAGCCAAAATGCCCTTCAAGTTTAAAAGACACAGATGAACAGTTTTAAATAAGGAAGACAGAAGATATTACTCACACAAGCTATTTATGTGGATTCATTGAGCTTCAGACTATCAAATGATGATTATAGAAGCCTTAGCACAAGGACT
Organism: Neophocaena asiaeorientalis asiaeorientalis; assembly: GCF_003031525.2. Lineage (NCBI taxonomy): Eukaryota > Metazoa > Chordata > Mammalia > Artiodactyla > Phocoenidae > Neophocaena > Neophocaena asiaeorientalis. Next base: position 376,796 of record NW_020174549.1, read on the forward strand.
TATGTTGTACACTGAATATATTCAACTGTAGAACTAAAACCAATGATGGGCAAAGGTGACAGAGTAGTTTGTGACTTGTATGGGGTGAACAGACAGAACTAAGAAATCTTAGGGAGCAGGAATTGACTGGTCTAGGCACTTGATTATGTATGGAAGACAGGACTGAGAATAACGGAGGCATCACAGATAACTCCTAAATTTCTGGACTGGGAAAATGTATGGAAATAGTACCACTCACTAAGCTAGGGGACACAAGAAAAGACAGATATGAAGAGAAAGATAAATCAAGTTTTGGGCATGCTGAATGTGAAGTGTTTGTGGCAGATCAAATGACTGTGTCCAGTTGGTTGTTGTATACATCTGGATTTCAGCAGAGAGGCCCTGAGTGGATATCAGATTCAAGAGTCATCAGCCAAGGAAGATGTGAACTGATCAGAATGGCGTGTAATTTACCATGCAAGTAGCAAGGCCAATATCTGAAAAAGAGCACCAAAAGAAACATGTCCTTAGAATTCACAAGAAAACGGCATCAGCAGTTTCACTAAATTTGGCTACACTGAGATCCTCCTGCATTTGAAACGGATGATTAAGAATTTTCTACTTTAAACTATCCAAAATAAAATATTTAAAAATAATGAAGAGTGAATAAAAACAAAATAAAGCCTTTAACTCCCCACTTTAATTATTTTTAATGGCATACGAAGTTGATCATATTGCTGTCTACTGGACCTTGCACTCAAGTGAAAAAATGCCAAGAGAGTAAAAAAAGGTATAAAAGATGAAAACCACTATAAAATTACACATATGGAATGAAGTATGTATGTATGTATGAAAGACAATGGTGGAGGAAGAGGCTGTATTATCAGCTGAATTGTGTTCCCTCCAAATTCATACACTGAAGTCCTAACCCCCAGTACTTCAGAATGAGACTGTATTTGGAGATTGGGCCTTTAAAGAGGTAATTAAGGTAAATGAGGTCATTTGGGTGAATCCCAATAATCCCAATATCCCAAAGGATATGGACTGATGTCCTTACAGGAAGAGAGGAGATTAGGTCACAGAGGGGCACATAGGAAGGACCATGTGAAGATACCTAAGGAAAACAACGATCTACAAGCCAAGGAGAGAGGCCTTAGAAGAATCCAACCCTGCCAACATCTTATAGCTTCCAGAACTGTAAAAAATAAATAAATTTTTGTTGTTGAAGCCACCCAGTCTGTCGTACTTTGTTTCAGCAGCCCTTAAAAACGAATACAGGCTAGAGAGAGAAAGTAGTCCTAGCTGGGTAAGAGTTCAGATATTGATAATATTCCACTAAGTATGAAGCCTTGTAACAGAAAAAGTAGAGCTTTTGCTATGTGGTGATTATGGCTTATATGCAACAATAAAATTTTTTAAACAGTTAAGTATTTACAAGGGAAAACAGGGAAGATACTGACAAGGGAAAAGTGAAGGGACACAATATTGGCAAGTAGAAAAGGACGGAAGAGGTTAAAGTAGTGTCAGTTTTGAGAAAAATCAAGAAGAGAGAAATCCAACTGAGATATGTCCTATTCCTGACATTTTAATGAACTAAAAAGGTAAATAAAATAACCCAAAAACAATTCAGCCAAGGAAGGGAGAGTAATGGAGGCAACTCTGGATAATTCTCCAGAACTCAAAAGAATTTTTAAAAAAAATTTCAGCCAATGGAATCCTTGATGATTAACAAATAAGTTTTCAGGTATCAAACGAAAAGATGTTTGCAATGGGTATTAATGGAATTCTTTGAAAGTTATTTTTGTGTTTTTGAACAAACAGGTAATCATTACTAGCAGCTGCACTACTTCTTGCCCTGCATCCAGAGCTACAGAGGCCCAAGAGGAAGTAAGGTGGAGGAGAAAGCAATTCTCCAACTTGAAGCCCTTCTCCCTTGTGCCAGGCTGGTCAACATTCAGGCAGATCAGAGGGGGGAAAAAAGCTGGAAGAAAACAGCACCATTTGTGGTAAGACTTTCAATGTTTTAAAAAGTTTCTTAAATGATTTACCTATATTTAACATAAAGTTGCACAATTTATCTTTTGATGCTACTTTTCTTTCAGTACAAAAGGACCAATTACTGATGTCATAGACCACATCCCTTTGCTTTCTATATTACTTTAAGTGTGATAAAGTGTTTCTTTTTTTTTTTTGCGGTACGCGGGCCTCTCACTGCTGTGGCCTCTCCCGTTGCGGAGCACAGGCTCCAGACATGCAGGCTCAGGAGCCATGGCTCACGGGCCCTGATAAAGTGTTTCTGAAATACATCTTTGTCACTAGAGACACTGGTTTTACCAATATGCAATACTCAAAAAGCTCTCCAACGGTTTAAGTGTGAGACTCTGCAAAACAAACATGAATACTGCTGCATAATTTGCCTTTCTCCAGAAAAGGGTATTACACTTTGTTGACCCTGCATACAAAATAAAATTAAAAATTTGCATTTTCAGTACTTTTGGTTTCTTGACCTTTATTTGAATTTGAGACTAAGCTTTACCAAACAACAGAATTTACACTGTAACTAGCCAACCACGGTCCTCATTATGGAATCTGTGCAGTGCATTTGTTTGTTACCTAGGAAACAGAGGAGAGCACAGGCAGAGTGCAATTTCAGTATAGCAAAAGAATTCTCCAATCATGCTGGTAAATAAAGTCCATAAATCAACTAATCAGAAGCAAAGTCAAGAAGTACCATGGAAGAGTTAAGCTCTATGGAAACTTTCTTCAAGGCAAAAAAGAAACCTGTGGGGTTTCTTCAGGCGACTATGTAGGTCTCTTCACTAAATATTATGAGCAGGTTTCTTTACAAACACAAACTGTCAAAAAATAAACTGTTCAAAATAAATGGCTTCTCTCCAATCTTCAGCTTCTCTATTTTTGACAGTATTTAAGAGAAAAAGCTTCTTTAGAGCCAGCCTCATACATCTGGTAGCAGAATATTAGTCCAAGAATGAATTCTGCATTTTCGGCAAGCAGCAAGGGTATGTACTGCTCTTAAACAACGCAGGACGATAAAGGGTGGAACGAGAGGTCACTGTCTGCACCTCTCACAGTCAGGCCTACTTTCCCAAGCTACAAAAAACTTTAGGAAAAAGAACTTGAAAGTCCCAGATCTTTTATAAAGAATAAAATTGTTAACTTTTCAGCTTTCCCCCTGGTTATTACTAATGATAATACTAGTCATTTGAGGGTTCCAGGTAACATAAAGTGAACATTTTAAGTGTCTTTTTTTTTTTTTTTTTTTTTTTTATTTTTTGCGGTACGCAGGCCTCTCACTGCTGTGGCCTCTCCCACCGCGGAGCACAGGCTCCGGACACGCAGGCTCAGCGGCCATGGCTCATGGGCCCAGCCGCTCCGCGGCATGTGGGATCTTCCCGGACCGGGGCACGAACCCGTGTCCCCTGCATCGGCAGGCGGACCCCCAACCACTGCGCCACCAGGGAAGCCCCATTTTAAGTATCTTTTAATGGTACCACACTAATAACTAACAAACAGGAAAAGACTAGAAAAGTCTATGGATTTTAAAGCCTATCAAATTTAACCGTGGAGAGCTTAGTGTTGTTAAAAAAAAAAAACAAACTGGTAAATATCAGATTCTACTGCTCAGCTACTGATACATTTAAAACCCAACTTTACGCAAATTCAAAATTTCTGGAAGCATTTGTCATAGTATCAAAAGCAGCAGAAAAAAATTTCAACGATCAGCTGTGAAAAATAATTTACATGCCTTCCTAAACACCAACATACCAGACGAAAAATCAGATGAAAATATGAAAGAGTCTCTGGAATGCTTCTGATTAACTAAAATAGTACCGTTAATTATAGAAAAACAAAGCACAAAACAAAAAAAATTAATATCTACATAACACAGTCAAAAAACAAAATCAAAACAAAAAAACCAGGTGTTATCTTTTAGCCAGCCTAAGTAAACACACCATGCCAATCCCAGAAAACTGTTAAGACACAGCTACAACTCTGTCAAGCAATTCTCAAATGCAGGCCACACTCTTAATGTTTAGTTTACACAGTGACTCCATTAAACCTTAATGCTACAACTGACAGCCATGTAAACAAATACATAAACATGCAATTCAATTTGTTAGCTTATCTTTTTTAATACTGGGAAGAGCTGATGAAGAGTCTGTATCTAAAGAGCTGAAACTCTGGAAGTGTTTTTGAACTCTATTCCACCATTCATGGTAAAGTCTGAACAAATTTCAACACTTAGCCTCTTTGGGCCATCCTTATTAGAAAAGGAAGAGGTGGCTTCCCTGGTGGCGCAGTGGTTGAGAGTCCGCCTGCCGATGCAGGGGACACGGGTTCGTGCCCCGGTCCGGGAAGATCCCACATGCCGCGGAGCGGCTGGGCCCGTGAGCCATGGCCGCTGAGCCTGCGCGTCCGGAGCCTGTGCTCCGCAGCGGGAGAGGCCACAACAGTGAGAGGCCCACGTACCGCAAAAAAAAAAAAAAAAAAAAAGAAAAGGAAGAGGTATCTTGCTCAAGGGCCTACCAGCGCCTGACACTGAGCTCTGTGCAGAGTTTAAATTCATTTATCTAATCTAGAACAGAAGTCAAAACAGGAACTAATCAAAGAGGCTGGCATGACCTTTGTTAGATGTACCCTCTTCTAAGTTTTAAGTAAAGTGTACAAAAATGTACACTCCAGGCATTTACAAAATAAGGCATGAAATAATATTAATCTGTTAATGTAAAACTAGGACAAGAATCTAGGATACATTTTTCTCCTAGAAAAAGACCACTATTTTAGGCATACTAAACTGTCTCCTCTTTATAATGACAAAAATCAGTTTGCCTAGTTAACACTATATTAAATTGTATATTGTTTTCTGACAAATTTCTACATGTTACTTGACAAAAATTTAAATAGCAAATATTCTTTTCACCATAATAATTTTCCTTCATGTTTGGATGATAATACTTTTATTTTTTAAGAAAGACTACATTTCCTACATATAGTTGTACATATAACTGCATGTCCCCAAAACAGTGTTTTCTGTTTTGATCTCCTTGGTAACCATTAGATTTAAGTTTGTCAATATGGATTCTCAAACAATAAGCAAAAAAAAAAAAAAAAGTCTCCAGAAATGAGCAGTAGATAGAGGTGAATGCAAAGATATAAATCCACACCTGCGTTAAAACTCTGAATCTGGAAGGGCTTCCCTGGTGGTGCAGTGGTTAAGAATCTGCCTGCCAATGCAGGGGACACGGGTTCAAGCCCTGGTCCGGGAAGATCCCACATGCCACAGAGCAACTAAGCCCGTGCCCCACAACTACTGAGCCTGTGCTCTAGAGCCCGCGTGCCACAACTACTGAAGCCCACGTGCCTAGAGCCCAAGCTCTGCAACGAGAAGCCACTGCAATGAGAAGCTCGCCCACCAATGGAAAATTAATTTTCTGGGTGCTTATGCAAGTTCATTTATTATCTGAGTATCTACAAATACATAGCAACTGTTCATAAAAAACATATAAATAATACAAATCAGAAATATCACTTACAGTGCTTTTCAAAAGTTATATCCACCATATACAACACAGTCGTTGGGTTATAAACAGAGAATACATAAATACATATAATAAAATAGGGAAAGCACAATCACAGGGAGAAATGATCAGTTCTAACGTTCATGTTCTCCCCATATGTTGTGAAAGAGCTCATATCTTAAACCAGCAAAAATAAAGGTTTTAGCCTGGACAGAAAGTTAGATAATTGTTTATCGCACTCCAGTCTAACCTCCACTGTGGAAGTGACTTGCTTGTTAACTGTTTATTTAATAGGTAGAAGATTCTGTCATGTTAAACCTAAGGAGTCGGGGAAATAACAAAACTTTACCTCCAAAAGTTATACATATATGTAACCATCACAACCATATTCATCTTTTATTTCTTGCCTTTAAGTCCCTATCAGAAAGAAAGAAAGAAAGAAAGAAAAGAAAGAAAGGAAGAGAAAGAAAGAAAGAAAGAAAAAAAGAAAGAAAGAAAGAAGGAAAGAAAGAAAGAAAGAAAACCATCAGAATACTAAAAAACACTGATTTTGGTCAGCCCAACCTTCTCCTACCGAGGGAAATCTATTTCTCGATGTATTTGATAACAAACACAAATCACTGTGCGCAGCCTCAGACGGGCTGGGGGGCGGAAGAGCCCTTCGGAGAAAGCCCTTCTCCGTCAGAAACAATAAATAAGGGACCCAAGCGATGCACGTTCCTTCACACACGCCCCAAACGCACCTTGGCGTGCCTCGCGGGAGGGAAACAAGTCTGGCAAAGCCCCGAAACACCCCTCTCCCTCTCTCCATAACCTCCTCAAGACTTGAAAACTAAGAGAGCAGATCTTTTCTTTCCCCTTTCCCGCCCTCCTTCCCACCTCCAACAAACCCCAGAGAGGGAGCGGGCGAGCCAGACCCACGCAGCGCGCCCGCGGCCGCGGCGGCGACAGGAGACGCTGGGCGGCGGGCCGGCCCCAGAGAGACAACCCAGAGCTGCGGCCGCCGCTCTCTCGGCCGCCGGGGGTTTCTACCCCCTCACGCCCCCGAGGCCGTCGCCCGCGACGTCCGGCCGCCCGGCTCTCAGCCCTGACTCTCGGCCTTCTCGCGCCACCCCCCCACCCCAAGCCCAGAGGAACAAAAGGAGGGTTCAGCCGGGTCACTGCTAGGCCGCCGAGGGGGGGGAGGCGGCGCGGACGCCAGTGCGACCGCCCCCCACACAAAGGGGCTCCCGACCCCGGGCGCAGCGTCGGCGCGCTCGTCCCCGCCCGCGCGCGGGCTCTCACCCACCTGCAGGTGTCTGTGCGTCTGTCCATAGGAACGCGGGCAGCGAGGGGGCCTGTAGGAGAACGCGCACCGAGCTAGCGGCGGAGGCTGTCCGGAGGAGGTGTGGACCGACCCTCCTGCTACAGACACGCGACCACGAGCTCGGTCTTCGCAGCCCGACAGGCGTGGGAGCCACGATCCCCTCAGCGTTCTCAAGTGGGCAGCACACCCCCGCTCCTGCCACACGCCCCAGGCCCGCGGCCCCCGCTGCCCTTCGCAGCTCCGTACAGCTCCACCTAAACGCCAGGATCAGACCTCCTTGCAAGACCCTGGGTTTGTCAGGCGTGTGATACCTGTTTTAACGCGCTGAGTGGAGTCACCTCTACATCCAGGCATATGCAAGAACACTTCCGATCGACAGACGTACAACCCACAGTCACCGCTGCCCGGTGGAAGTTTCCAATACAGCTACAACCACACGCACCCTTCCCGTGGAGGGAGCCGGTCTGCTGAATAACACCTAAAACACACTAAGACCGGGAAGCATATAATAACACCACCTGCACAGCTCGGCACAAGGGAGGTAAGGCTGGACCAGGCGCCCTCCACCTTTATCTTATCCACCAAACACTTTCATAGTACTTACACTAAGTGCTTAGCGAATATTAATTTGCTTAATCCTAAGAACTCTATGAAATGGGTCTTGTTAGCATTGCTGTTTTGCACATGAGGAAACTGAGGCACAGAGACAGTAAGAAAGCTGCCCAAGATCACATAGTAGCAGGAGGAACCCAGATTCATCCCAGGCAGTCTGTCTCTGTGCTCCTTTCTACTTACAGCCCTAAGCATCTCCAAAATAATAATAATGGCAATAGCTATCATTTAAAGCATATCTGATTAGCCATATGTAGTGCGCACATCTTGGCCTCACCCTAGCTGTGACAGGGAAACCTCATTCCCTCCTACCCTGGGGTAAGTGAGGGGAGAGAAGAGTATGACTGAGCAGAAAAAGAGACTAACTTCTGAACAAAGGAGAAAGGATTCCTAACACCTTTGTCTATCAACACTCCTCCTGGCTGAATTTAAAAATCTGTAAACATTTTTGATAAATAATGTGTCCAAAAAAAAGAAAAAAAAACAGGGACTTTCCTGGTGGTGCAGTGGTTAAGAATCTGCCTGCCAATGCAGGGGACACCAGTTTGATCCCTGGGCCAGGAAGATCCCACATGCCACAGAGCAACTAAGCCCATCCGCCACAACTTCTGAGCCTGCGCTCTAGAGCCTATGTGCCACAACTACTGAGCCCACATGTCACAACTACTAAAGCCTGCACGCCTACAGCCTGTGCTCCGCAACAAGAGAAGCCACTGCAATGAGAAGCCCGCACACCGCTACAAAGAGTAGCCCCTGCTTGCCACAACTAGAGAAAGCCCACGCGCAGCAACAGACACAATGCAGCCAAAAATAAATAAGTAAAATAAATTTATTAGAAAAAAGAAAAAACAGTTAATCGCCACATGTTTCAAGTACATAATCCTGTGGGAAAATTGAAATCCTGTGCATTGCTGGGAGAAATATAAAATGGTGCTGCCACTATGGAAAACACTATGGAGGGTCCTCAAAAAACTAAAAATGGAATTACTGTGTGATCCAGAAATCCCACCTCTAGGTATATATATCCAAAAGAATTTGAAGCAAGAACTTAAAGAGGCATTTGCAACCCATGTTCACTGCACCATTATTCACAATAGCCCAGAGATGGAAGCAACCAAAATGTCCAAGGATGGATGAATGGATAAACAAAATGTGGCATATACATACAGTAGAGTATTATTCAGCCTGAAAAAAGCAACCCTGTCACATGCTACAACATAGATGAACCTTGAGGACATTACACTAAGTGAAATAAACCAGCCACAAAACAACAAATACTGTATATAAGGTACCTAGAGTTGCCAAAATCATGGAAACAGGGTATTATGGTGGTTGCCAGGGAATGAGGGGATTATGGAGAGTTGTTGTTCCATGAGTATAGAGTTTTAGTTCTAGAGATCTGATACACAACAAGGTGAGGATAAACCACTGACCTGTACACTTGAAAATGGTCAAAAGGATAAATTTTGTATTATTTGTTTTTTACCACAATTAACTATTTAAATGCAGTCCCATTTGTTTAAAGGATATTTCCACCTTGATGAGTTTTTTAAATGATGCAGGCTTCCAGCTATGATGAGGTACCTTGTTGAACAAACTAACTCTCCCACTAAAAGCTATAAAAAGCTGCATTAAAAAAAAATAAAAGCCTGTTTAAACCTGTTATACAGCAATCCAGGCAGCCAAGGCTTGAGATTCCCAAGAGCCCAGCAAGAAGGGAAACATGATGAAGTGAATCCTCCATCCTAAGCCATGTTTCCTCCTCATGGCATTGTTGATTTGTGTCTAGGAGTATAGAAATCTGAGAGAGGCATCCTAGAGCTTTCAATAGTCTGATTGGGCTGGAGATACAAATTTTGGAGGTCAAGTCTATCAGGGTAGCTAGGGCTTGAGATGCTAAGATCCCAGAAGAAAGGCAATCACAGTAAAAGGAGTCAGTCATTCTACATATTTTCCCTCAAAGCATTTGCTGATTCCTAGCCTGTTCATGCAAGGGGCAAGAAGCCAGGAAATCAAGCAGAAAGCAGTTGTTAACAGAAAAAAAAAAAAAAAAATCTAAGCAGAAGTTTTTGGCTGTCTTACTGTGCTGGAAAGAATTAAATAGAATTAAAGTTCTTAGACTTATAGTAGTAGAGACTGGCTAGGATGTGACTGCCTTATAATCACTTGGTACTTTCTCAGATAAATATATGGTCAATTGTGTACACTTTTAAGTTGTACTAACATTGCTTTTGTGCTTTTCGTGACTAAATATTTTTCATTAACCTTACAGTAATGGAAACCTCAACTTGTATTATGGAAAAGTTTTTTAATGTATTATATTTTTTAATTTCTAAAGTTCTATTTTTATTTTATTCTGCTGTTTTTCAACAAATGATGCTGGAACAATTGGATTTCCCTAGTCAGAAATATGAAATTTGATCCACACATTGCACATGTACAAAAATTAACTTGAAATGCTAAATACACCTAAATGCAAAACTTAAAACTGTAAAACTTCCATAAGTTTTGTTAGGCAAAGATTTCTGAATTATACCGAAAGCATGATCCAGTAAAGAAAAAGATTGATAAGTTGAACCTCATCTATTTTTTTAAAAATTTTATTTATTTATTTTATTTTTGGCTGTGTTGTATCTTTGTTGCTGTGCGCGGGCTTTCTTTAGTTGCGGCGAGTGGGGGCTACTCTTCATTGCAGTGCGCGGGCTTCTCACTGCGGTGGCTTCTCTTGTTGTAGAGCATGGGCTCTAAGTGTGCAGGCTTCAGTAGCTGTGGCATGTGGGCTCAGTAGTTGTGGCTCACAGGCTCTAGAGCGCAGGCTCAGTAGTTGTGGCACATGGGCTTAGTTGCTCCACAGCATGTGGGATTTTCTCAGACCAGGGCTCGAACCTGTGTCCCATGCAATGGCAGGCAGATTCTTAGACACTGCACCACCAGGGAAGCCCAAACCTCATCTATTTAAAAAAATTTTGTTATTCCTATATCACTGGTAAGAGAATAAAAAGACAATCTATTGAAAGGGAGAAAATATTTGCAAATATCTGAAAAATTACTTGTATCCTGAATATATAAAGAGCTCCCAAAATTCAATAATAAAACAAACAATGGAATAAATGTGGGCAAAGATTTGAGCAGACACTTCATCAAGACAATATATGCATGTCAAATAAGCACATGTAAAGATGCTCATCCTCATCAGGGATATGGAAGTTAAAATACAATTAGAGGGCTTCCCTGGTGGCGCAGTGGTTGAGAGTCCGCCTGCCGATGCAGGGGAGGCGGGTTCGTGCCCCGGTCCGGGAGGATCCCACGTGCCGCGGAGCGGCTGGGCCTGTGAGCCATGGCCGCTGAGCCTGCGCGTCCGGAGCCTGTGCTCCGCAACGGGAGAGGCCACAACAGTGAGAGGCCCGCGTACTGCAAAAAAAAAAAAAAAAAAAAAAAAAAATTAGATACTACTACATACTTATTAGAATGGCTAAAATTTAAAAGGCTGTACATATCAGGTGTTGATGAAAATGTGAAGAAATGAAATCCTATACATTGTTAGTGAAATGTAAAATAGTATAACCACTTTGGAAAAAAGTTTGGCAATTTCTTAAAAAGTTAAATATATGCACACCATATGATCCAGTCATTTCATACCCAAGAGAATACAGGGACTTGGTACATGAATGTTCACAGAAGCTTTATTTGTAACAGCCAAAAGCTGGAAACTACCCCAGTGTCTATCAACAGGTGAATAGATAAACAAACTGTGGTGTATTCATATAATGGCAAACTGCTCAGCAGTAATAAAAAGGAATGAACTATTGATATATGTAATGATAAGAACAAATTTCAAAGTAATTATGCAGATTGAAAGATGCCAAACAGAAAATACATACTGTATGGCTCCATTAATGTAAATTCCAGGAAAATGTAAACTAATCTATAGTTATAGAAAGCAGATCAGTACTTGCTGGAAATGGGATCAAGGATGGGCATAAATGGCTACAAAGGGGCAGAAGGAAACTTGGATATGTTCATGTGTTTGGATGGTTGGTGATGGATAGGTTGACAGTGCAAAGAGTAAACATATAGGTAAATTTAAAGACTTTTTTTCTCATTTTTTTAATCTTTAAAAAGATAATTCACTGTTATCAAAAATATTAAACAATATACTGTAGAGTTAAAAACACATGTGGAAATAAAATGTATGACCAAGTAGTACAAAGAATGGGAATGGGAAATGGAAATATTTTGTGAGATTCTTTCAAGGAAGACAGAAAGAAATAGAAGACCAGAAAAGAAGAACAAAGATACACAGAACAGGTGGAATAAAGCAAATGGTAATTAATAACTTCCCAAAACAGAAAGCACCAGGTCAAGATGGGTTCACTGATGAATTCTAACAAACATTTAAGGAAGAAAATTATACCAGTTCTCTACAGTCCCCTTCAGAAGACAGAAACAGAAAATATTCCTAATTCATCCTGTGAAACCAGCATTACCCTAGTACTAAAACCAGACAAAGACATTTTAAGAAAAGAAAACTACAGACCAACATCTCTCATGAACTTAGATGCAAAAATCCTCAACACAATATTAGCAAATTGAATCCAACAACATATAAAAAGAATTACATAGCACAGTTGTCTTAGCCTGTTCAGCCTGCTATAACAAAATACCAGAGACTAGGTGGTTTAAAAACAACAGAAAGTTATTTTGCACAGTTCTGGAGGCTGGGAAGTCCAAGACCAAGGCACAGGCAGATCTGGTGTATGGTGAGGGCCTGAGTTCTGATTCACTGGTGGCACCTTTTTGCCATGTCCTCACTTGGTGAAAGGGACCAGCTAACTCTCTCTGAGGTCTCTTTTATAAGGGCATTAATCCCAGTTATGAGGGCCCCACCCTCATGATCTAATCACCTCCCAAAGGCTCCTTGGGGGGTTAGGATTTCAATATATGAAATTTGTGGGCATAAGAACATATAGGCCATAAAAACAACCAAGTGGGATTTATCCTAGGTTTGCAAGGATGGTTCAACTTTCAAAAATCCATTAACATAATCTACCACATCAACAGGCTGAAAGAGGAAAATCACATGATTATACAAACAGATGCAGAAAAAGCATTTGACAAAGTCCAACACCCACTCATAATAAAATATTTCAGTAAGCTAGGAATAGAGGGGAACTTCCTCAATTTGATAAAGAATATCTACAAAAAACCTACAACTAACATCACACTTAATGGTGAGAAACTAGAAGCTTTCCCATTAAGATCATGAATAAGGCAAGGATGTCCCCTCTCACTACTGCTTTTCAACATCATACTGGAAGTGCTAGCTAATGCAATAACTTAAAAGGAAATAAAAGGTAAACAAGTTGGGAAGGAAGAAATAAAACTCTCTGTTCACAGATGACATAATTGTCTATATAGAAAAGCTATAAAAATTACCAAAGAAACTTCTGGGAACTAATAAATTATTATAGCAAGGTTGTAAAATACAAGGTTAATATACAAAAGTCAATCACATTCCTATATACCAGTAATGAAGTGAAATTTGAAATGTAAAACACATTATCATTTATATTAGCACTCAAAAAATTTAAATATTTAGATACAAATCTAACAAACTATGTGCAAGATCTATATAAGAAAACCTACCAAACTGTGATGAAAGATATCAAAGAATAACAATAAATGAAGAGATATTTCATGTTCATGGATAGGAAGACTCAATACTGTCAAAACATCAGTTTATCCCAAGTTGATATATAGATTCAACTCAAAGCCAATCAAAATCCCAGCAAGTTATTTTGTGAATATGAACAAACTTATTCTAAAGTTATATGGAGAGGCAAAAGAACCAGAATAGCCAACTCAATATTGAAGATCAAAGTTAAGATTGACATTACCTGACTTCAAGACTTACTATAAAGCTAAAGTAACCACATAGCGTGGTTATTAGTGAAAGGATAAATAGATCAATGTAGGAGAATAGAGAGCCTAGAAACATACCCACATGAATAGAGTCAACTGACCTTTGACAAAGGAGGAAAGATAGTCTTTTCAACAAATGGTGCTGGAACAACTGGATATACACATGCAAAATAATAAATAAAAATAAACAAAGGCTTTACACCTTTCACAAAAATTACTCAAAATGGATTACAGATCTAAATGTCAAATGCAAAACTAAAACTCCCTAGAAAATATCATAGGAGAAAACCTAGATGACCTTGGGTAGAGCAATGACTTTTTAGATACAACTCCAAAGGCATGATCCATGAAAGAAATGACTGATAAGCAGGGCTTCATTAAAATGAAAAACTTCTGCTCCGCAAAAGACAATGTCAAGAGAATGAGAAAGTAAGTCACAGATTGGGAAAAAATATTTACGAAAGACACATCTGATAACGGATTGTTATCCAAAATATACAAAAAACTCTTAAAATGCAACAATAAGAAAACAACCTGATTTAAAAATGGGCCAAAGACCTCAACAGACATCTCACCAAAGAAGATAGAGAGGAAAGTAAGCATATGAAAAGATGTTCAACATCATATGTCATGAGGGAATGGCAAACTAAAGCAACAATGAGATACTACCACACACCTGTTAGAATGACTAAAACCCAAAAAACTGGCAATACCAAGTGCTGACAAGGATGTGGAGCAACAGGAACATGCTGCTGGTGGGAATGCAAAATGGTACAGCCACTTTGGAAGACTATTTGGCAGTTTCTTTTTTTTTTTTTTTGACAGTTTTTTTTCTATTTGGCAGTTTCTTACAAAACTCACTCTTACTGTACATATATTTTCCTTCCTACAGTTTCCTATCCTAGAAACTGAAAGTCCTCTTTGTCTTGTTCCTTCACAAAAAAATTTATTGTTCATTGTTGTATAAGCTCAAGTTCTAACCACATCTTTGAGTTACTCATGTCTGAATGCTTCCATGTTTATGTGCAATGCATATGTTAATACTTCTATTTGTTTTTCTCTTGCTAATCTATCTTTTGTTAGTCTAATTTACAGGACCCCAACTGAAAACTTAAGATAGGTAGAGGAAAAAGACTTCTTTTCTTCTACTTAAGAGGATTATTTAAGAGGCACTATTTAAGGGAATTCCCTGGTGGTCCAGTGGTTAGGACTTGGCACAATTACTGTTGGGGCCAGGTTCGATCCCTGCCCGGGGAACTAAGATCCCACAAGCAGTGTGGCACAGCCAAAAAGAGAAAAAAGAAAAAAAAAGGCACTACTTAAGAGGATTTGTTAAAATATAGGATTACTAGCAACAAACCATCTTTAAAATGTCTAAATAACTTCATCAAACACTAAAAAGCCAAATGGCATGGTTTCCCTCCATACCATTCCATTTCAGAAACAGGGGTCAAATGGATACTGAACCACACACAAAATGGCCATTCAGAACTTCTGGGAGACTCTACAACCTCAGTGCAGTTAATGGGCAAGATCCAAGAGAAGGGAACACATGAATTCATTAAGGCAGCTGGGGGATATGGCAAGAGAGAAAGCTTTAGCAATGTAGCTGTGGTACCTTTATTTCTGATAAAATAGTACAGACTGCTCACTACTTCTTAGTGATAATAAGCGAAAACAGGCTGCAGAGGACCTCATCCAACTCCCTCAATTACTGATATGAAAACCAGGACCCTGTGGAAAGATTTTCTTCTGATATCCTAAGGCCTTTTAATTAGCAAGTTCATGTTTTAGTAACCAAACTCCAGAATTCCTGGCTCACAATATTTTCTAGTTTTTATTTTCCCAAAGCTTTGAAGCCATGTGGAAAATGCAGAGAAAGGAGAAAAGTCTTTAGAACATCTCAGTAGCAAAGGAGTCTGCTGGCAACATCTGACAGGGATCCTAATGTGGCTGGAAATGAACGGGAGATGCCAAGGGAGTTGTGAGCCTGCCACATCAAAGTCAATCTATCTGGGCTTCCAGGAGGGGGAAGTGGGGTCTTCAAGTTCTATCCAAGGCCAATGTACTGGGAGGTTGTTGGAAAGGGCTTGTTAATTTTGACCTTGGGCTAGTCCTTTCCTATCTCTGGTCCTCTGTTTCCTGATTTGTAAAATACAGATTAAATGCTCCTAATGTTATGATTCTACAAAATGTCAGAATTAGCTAAATTGCTTAACAGCACAATAATATTAGTGAGTGGAAGGTGAGAAGTGAAAGAATTACACTGAACACGTATTTTTAACTGATTAAAAGGAAAGATAGGAGCTTAAAAAAAAATAAGTTTAACTTTTTTAAAAAAAGAAATGAAACAGAGAAGGACCCTGTGGGTCCATCCTACGTACAAAGCCTTTCTGTGTCCCCTATTTCTTGTTTGTAGGAAATAGGCTTCATTCAGCCTCCTTGACCTTCATTGAGTTACAAAGGGCAGATTCAAACAGTTGCTAATCAGGGAAGGGAGGGAATGCAGAAACAGGGGAGGAGCAGTCAAGAAACAAGAGTGCAGCCTTGAGGCAGGGTCCTGGTTCCTCCTCAAGGAATATATATAACAATATCTTTGCATTCTTCTGTAAGAACTAAGGCCCCCACCCAGGTGGAGGATGGTAACTTCAGGCTGAGCACAAGATTTCTGAAACACCTCAGTTACCTCACCACCAACCAATCAAGAGAGATTCACACAGCGCTCACCCCAAATTCTGCCTATAAAAACTTCTCCCTGAAAACTATTGGGGAGTTTGGGTTTTTTGAGCACAATCCACCCATTCTCCTTGATTGGCCCTGTAATAAACCTTTCTCTGCTACAAACTCCAATGTTTCAGTTTGTTTGGCCTCACTGTGTGTAGTGCACAGGAACTTGTGTTCGTAACAGAAATACAAACAAACTATTGCATTAGTTTACTAGGACTACAATAACAAAATACCACAGACTGAGTGGCTAAAGCAACAAAAATTTCTTACAATTCTGGAGACTAGTCTGAGATCAAGGTGTCAGTAGGTTTGGTTTCTTCTGAGGCCTCTTTCCTTGGCTTGCAAATGACTGCCTTCTTGCTGGTCCTCACATGGTCATTCCTCTCTGTGTGCCTCCTTGGTCTCTCTTTTGTGTCCAAATTTCCTCTTATAAGGACACCAGTCAGACTGGATTATGGCCCACCCTACCCTAAAAGCCTGGGTTTTAACTTACTCACCTCTTTAAAGATCTTATTTCCAAATACAATCAATTCTGAGATTCTTGGGGTTAGGACTTCAACATATGAAGGGGGCATACCATTCAGCCCATAACAACCATCTATTCTAATGTTCTCATTTCAAAACACTGTGACCAAGTGCACACTTCTGGGGAGGAATTATCTTAGGATATTTTTACGTACTTTAAAATAGGATATATATACTGCAGTTAGTTGAATTACATCAATAATATTTTCCTATAGGTAAAATACCTTACACTTAGAAAGGTAGTTAACAAAATATACTTTTTGTTTAGTTTGTCTTCACAAATAGTATTTATTAAGTAGTTTATTATGTGATTTCTGTGAAAATGTAATATAGAAGATTTTCTTTAAAACAAATTTATAAAACTCTAAAATATCATTAGTATACAATCCTAAACTAAAAAGTTTAAAACAGACTAGTCTCATTTTACGTGGGAAAAAGATATGAAAAGAGTAATGTTGCTGCTTGACCCCGATTGATTACTAATAATACTTTTCCCAGAAGATGATGGTGTATGAGATACAGGACTCAGAGGGCAAAACTCACAAAATAAGAAAAACAGAATATCTTAGAATTCTACTTAATGATGCTTATGTTTGGTTAGCTAGCTGTTTTAATTACAATTTCAAGTCTTATAGATACAGAAATTCTATTTTTTCCAGAACAAACGTATATCCTTATAATATAATAGGGATGAAAACAAACATTCAATTTTAACTATTAAACCCTTTTACTTTTTGAGCTTAGCGGTCAACATTTTTTTCTCTTCACAGCCTGGCATTCATCTGATTCATTAGCTTCTCCAATTTGATTGCTAGGCCCATGTTTCCTTTAATCTTCAATCTTCCTGACATGAATGCTATTGTTGGTTTTAGTTTCCCTAAAAAGAGAAAATGAGAGAGTAAAAATCAGCCATTAGTGCCCTTAGGGATGTACCACTTCAAGAACATGCTTATAAAAAGAATCTCTGAGTTCTATAAACCTCTGAAACACAGAAATTTCTTTTATAGCATCTTTTTATCAGTATCTTGGGAATCCCAATTCCTAGATTTAGATTTTAACAATATCTTGTAATATGAGAGATAATATAAAAGCAACAATCAACAAAAGATTATACCAAAAAGCGGAAGAGGCAACATGTACAGTACACTAAAGAATAGATGGCCCTCAAATGAATTGTAGTAAACAAATACTACCTATTTTAGTTATTTTCCAATCTATTATAGTTCATTAAACTCTTAACATTTCAAGTTTAGAGTCAAAAAATCAAATGGTATAAACGCATATAATTTTCTTAAGAAATGACATTAAAAGTATAGTGTATGGACACAGAAGTACGTCTTAGCAGTATTTTAACCACAGAAATGCCAGAATGTAAAATGGTGGGCATTAAAACAGAATTGTAGCTAATAACAACATATAATAAACAGGAGCTCCATGAAGGGAGGGAACTTTGTTTTTATTTGCTACTCTCATTTCCCAATCTTTTCACTGTTAGGCTTCACCTAAAAAACTGGCTCCTTGCTCTCTCACTCTACAGTGAAACCCACCAGTCCACAGCCCCACTCATGCATACACAGCTTCCAATCAGCTTTACATAGCCTTGCTTGTTAAAGATGAATGGGCAG
This sequence comes from Neophocaena asiaeorientalis asiaeorientalis, assembly GCF_003031525.2. Taxonomy (NCBI): domain Eukaryota; kingdom Metazoa; phylum Chordata; class Mammalia; order Artiodactyla; family Phocoenidae; genus Neophocaena; species Neophocaena asiaeorientalis. The sequence continues at coordinate 395,032 of NW_020174549.1, forward strand.
CAAATGGAGACCAGGAAAAAACAAAATCACCCCAAAACCAAAAACAAATCAAAGCAATTTGGGGGAAACAGAGACTGCAGGCATAGAAGAAACAGAAACGAAATAAATGAACAAATTAAAAATTCTGTAATTCATGTCCTCATTGATAAGACAAGCTGTGACAATGTGTCAACAACAGGATGCTGGAAGAAAAGGGGTGAGGAGGAGAAGCACAGGAAATGGGTATTGAAAAGAGAGGAAGTGGGAGAAGCAGGTGAAGGGGAATGGAATGGCGTAGAGTGAGGAGGAAGAAGGGGGCAGTAAGAGAAGAAAAAAGAAGCTGAGAAAACATGAGTGAACTCTTGGAAATTAAGATTTTGACATATCCACAATATTAGAATGTAAAAGAAAGGAGACACTTGCAATCTTCTGGTCACAGCAGTCTCTCCATTGCAAAATTCCCCCTCCCGCTATTACAAAAGCCTCTCTCTATGAACCAGCACCCCCCCACCACAATAATCTTTTGAAATAAAGTTTTCCTTACTATATATACATATATTTTTTTAAAGGAAAGAATAAGGCCCTAAATATTACGTGATTAAATCAGAGATATAATGTTTTCTTCAGAAAGTGGGAACTGAGAAAACTGAGATAGCTATCAAAGAAATAATATAAGATACATTCCCAAAGAGCCCATCAAGTATCCAGGAAGATGAATGAAAAAAAAAGCCTTGTATCATTGTGAAATTTCAGAACACTACAGAGAAAGAGATCATTTTGATTCCAAAACTTTCAGAAAGGGGAGTGCTGGATACAAAAGATTAAGAATAGTATCACATCCTCCATGGTAATCTTAGAAGATGGAGCAATGACTTCATTTTCTGAGGGAAAATGAATTGCAACACAGAAAGCTCTACCCAGACAAATAATCAATGTGTTGGGATAATATAGGTAGTTTTAGATACTCACGAAAATTGCCTCTTATGTATCCTTTCTAATGAAGCTACTGGAGAATGGGTGCCACCAAAATGAGGATGTAAACCAAGAAAAAGAAAGGGATACAGGAAACAGGAGATTCAATGCAGGAGAGAGTTACAGAAATTTCTACGATCACAGCGGTGTAGCAGACTTAATGAGCTATCTGTTTAGAACCCATTTCTTTTTCTTTTCTTTTTTTGGCCATACCACACACCTTGCAGGATCCCTGACCAGGGATTGAACCCAGGGCCCCAGCACTGGAAGCACAGAGTCCTAACCACTGGACCATCAGGGAATTCCCCATGAGTTATCTGTTTGGATTGTAATAAGAAGACAAAGAGCTCCAGAAAAAAAGTACACTGACAGGTAATCTGACACAGGGAGAATGAATTCTTAAAACTCAAAAAAAAATTAAATTAAACAGATAAAAAAATCCAGTTACAATGGGAAAAGGACCTGAATAGACATTTCTTCAAGGAATATACATGTATGACCAATAAGCACATGAAAAAAATGTTGAACAGCATTTGTCATTAGGGAAATGCAAATCAAAACCACAATGAGATATTACTTCATACTCACTAGGATTGCTATTGTTAAAAAACAAAAAACAAAAACAAGTGTTGGTGAGGGTAAGGATACAGATAAATAGAAACCCTCATACGTTGCTGGTAGGAATGTAAATGTTCAGGTGCTATGGAAAACATTTTCGCAGTTCTTCAAAGAGTTAAACATAGAATTACCATATGACCCAGCAATAAAGAGAAATGAAAACATAAATCTACACAGAAACTTGGACACAAATGTTTATAGCAGCATTGTTTATAACAGCCAAACAAAATATCTTTCAACAGATAGTCATAGAAAGAAATGAAGTACTGACACATGCTACAACTTAGATGAACCTTGAAAACATTATGCTGAGTGACAAGAGCCACACACAAAAGGTCACATACTGAATGATTCCATTTACATAAACTATCCAGAATAGACAAATCCCCAGAGAGAGAAAGCATATTAGCAGGTCCCATGGGAGGGGGGAAGCTGGAAAGGGATGTTACTTAAATGGTGTACGGTGTTCTTCTGGGGTGATGAAAAAGTTTGGAAACTAAAGAGAAGTGGTGGTTGCATAGCACTGTAAATGCACTAAGTTAAACACCATTGAACTGTACACTTTACATGGTTAATTGTATGTTATGTGAATTTCATCTCCATTTTTAAAGAAGAGAATTAAATACTGATACACGCTACATCCAGAATGAAACCTGAAAACAAGCTAAAAGAAGAAACACACTGCAAAGAAGCCAGTCACACAAAAAAATTCCATATATATGATTCTGTTCATATGAAAGTCCAGAATAGGGAAATCTACAGACACAGGAAGTAGATTAGTGGTTGCTTAGGGCTAGGGGCAGGAGATGGGGGATATGGGATTAACAGTTAATGGGTACTGGGTTTCTCTTTTTGAGGAGATGCAAATGTTCTAAAATCAACTGTGGTGATGGTTGCGAACATCTGTAAATATGCTAAAAAAAACAGTCAATTGTTTACTTTAAATGGATGAATTATATGGTATGTGAATTATATATCAATAAATTTTAAAAAAAGCTATTGACATAGAACAATAAGTCAAATTAGTAATTAAACATTTTCCCACAAAAAAATCCCAGGCCCAAATAGCTTCACTGGTTAATTCATAGGATATAAAATTTACACAAAAGTCAAATGTATTTATGTATACTAGCAACAAATAATTTTTAAAAATTAACACAATAATTTCATTTAGGGTAGCATTAAAAAAGAATGAAATACTTAGGGGAAAAAAGCATGAACCATAAAAGAAAAAAATGACACATTAGACTATCAAAACCAAAACTTTTGTAACTCAAAAGGTACCACTAAGAAAATGAAAAGATAAGTCACAGATTGAGAGAAAATATTTTCAAGTCACATGCATCTGAAGTTTATAAAGAACTCCTACAACTTAATAATAAAGAGACAAGTCAATTCAAAAATGAGCAAAGCGGGCTTCCCTGGTGGCACAGTGGTTGAGAGTCCCTGCCGATGCAGGGGACGCGGGTTCGTGCCCCGGTCTGGAAGGATCCTACATGCTGCGGAGCAGCTGGGCCCGTGAGCCATGGCCGCTGGGCCTGCGCGTCCGGAGCCTGTGCTCCGCGACGGGAGAGGCCGCAGTGGTGAGAGGCCCGTGTACCGCAAAAAAACAAACAACAACAACAAAAAAAAACAAGCAAAGGGCTTCCCTGGTGGCGCAGTGGTTAAGAATCCACCTGACCATGCAGGGGACATGGGTTCGAGCCCTGGTCTGGGAAGATCCCACATGCCGAGGAGCAACTAAGCCCATGCACCACAACTACTGAGCATGCGTGCCACAACTACTGAAGCCCGTGTGCCAAGAGCCCGTGCTCCGCAACAAGAGAAGCCACCGCAACGAGAAGCCCGCACACCACAACAAAGAGTAGCCCCTGCTCCCAACAACTAGAGAAAGCCCGCACACAGCAACAAAGACCCAACGCAGCCAAAAAGATAAAATAAATAAAATAAATAAATAAAAACGAGCAAAACATTTGAATAGACAGTTCATCAAATATAAACAGCTATTAAGCACATGGAAAGATGCCCAACATTATTAATCATTAAGAAATGAAAATTCAAAGCACGAGATACCACCACACACCCGCTAGAATGGCTATGATAACAAAGACACTGCCATTTGTGACATAATGCATAAACCTTGAGGACGTTATGCTGCATGAAATAAGCAAGACACAAGAAGACAAAAACTGTATGATCTCACTTATATGTGGAACCTAAAGAAGTCAAACCCACAGAGGCAGAGAGTAGAATGGTGTGATGTTGGTCTCAGGGTACAAACTTTCAGTTATAAGGTGAATAAGTTCTAGGGATCTAATGTTCAGCACAGTGACTATAGTTAATAATACTGTACTGTATACTTGATATTTGCTGAGAGTAAATCTTAAGTGTTCTCATGACAACAAAAAAAAGGTAACCATGCAAGGTGATGGATGTGTTAGCTTGAGTATAGTAATTTCCTAATGTATACAAATACCAAGTCATCATGTTATATACCTTAAATATATACAGTTTTTATTTATCAATTATACCTCAATAACACTGTAAAAAAATAAAAGGCACTAGTAAGTGCTGGTGAGGATTTGGAGAAACCTGAACATTTATACAATGCTGACAAGAATATAAAATTAGTGCAGCCACTATAGCAAAGCTTGGTGGTTTATTAAAAAGTTACATATCAACTTACCACATAACCCAGCAATTCCGCTGTTAGAAATCTACCCAACAGAAATGAAAATATATATCCACAAAAATATGTGTATGAAAATATTCACAGCAACATTATTCACAATACCTCAAAACCTGAGACAACCCAAATATCCACCAGCTGGTGAGTGGATAAATACAACGGGATACTACTCAGCAGTAAAAAGGAACTGAACTACTGATACATGCTACAACATGATGGATGAATCTCAAAAGCCTTATGCTACGTAAAAGAAGCCAAATACGAAAGACTATATACTTTATAATCCCATTTATATGAAATGTCCAGAAACAGCAAATCTATAGAGACAGAAGGCAAGTGAGTGTCTGGCTGGCTGGGCAGTAAAAAGGGGGATTGACTGCAAACGGACAGAGAATTTTGGAAAGAGTGATGGAAATGTTCTCAAACTGGATATTTATTTATTTATTTATTTAAAAATCTTTATTGGAGTATAAAGCTTTCTCTGCATCTATTGAGATGATCATATGGTTCTTCTCCTTCAATTTGTTAATATGGTGTATCGTGCTGATTGATTTGCATATATTGAAGAATCCTTGCATTCCTGGAATAAACCCCACTTGATCATGGTATGATCCTTTTAATGTGCTGTTGGATTTTGTTTGCTAGTATTTTGTTGAGGAGTTTTGCATCTATGTTCATCAGTGATATTGGCTTGTAGTTTTTTTTCTTTGTGACATCTTTGTCTGGTTCAAACTGGATTATAAATGATGGTTGTACAACCCTATACATTTACTAAAAATCATATATACTTAATAATGGGTAGATTTTATGGTATATAAATTATACCTTAAGAAAACTGTTCTAAAAAATAAACTTTAAAACAAACTACTAGTAAGAATAATTTTATATGTATGTGTGTGTGTATATATTTCTCTTCCCAATATATTAATCAGGTAATCTTGTACAATATATTTTCTTTCTATTATAATTCTTTACTATACAGTGGCCTCTACTGGCCAAAAAGAGAGATTTTGATGAGTTGATCACTAGTTGCTTTAATTTTTTATATTTATAACATATCTACTCTATAGATTAGGTCACAGAAATGGCTATGGCTTCTTAAAAGAGTATGTTTAGGATATAAGGTCTAAATTGCGCCCATTCAAAGGACAGTAGATGGGATAAAGAATAAGAATGAAAAGGCGTAAGAAGCAGAAGCAAAGTTATTTGCTCCCAATCTGAACTGCTGCTATAAAATAAACCTTATAAGGGACTGTCCTGGCAGTCCAGTGGTTAAGGCTCTGCGCTTCCACTGCAAGAAGTGTGGGTTCGATCCCTGGTTGAGGAACTAAGATCCCACGTGCCACTTGGCATTGCCAAAATAAATAAATAAAATAAAATAAACCTTATAAGAATATATATATATATTTAAATCACTCATTTAGCTGACTGACCTCCCCTAGCCAATCCAGGAGCACATTCACAGAAAGATGTAAATGGAAAGCCCATTACAAGTTTATGCTACACAAATAAAACGTAAATTAAGGAGGTAACTTGATTCTTTCACCTTTGGAGGGCAAAATAGCATAATTTAGAAGTGCATGAGCTGGCGAGTTAGCTTGGATTCGAATTCTAACTCCAACATTGACTCACCCACCAAGTGACTCTGGGTTTATTACTTAATTAAGCAATACTTCAGTCTCCCTTTTTATAAAATAGAGAACATCTTTTATCTCAAACCATTATTGGGAATATTGCTTAACTCAACAGTAATCATATACGTATTAGCTATAATTACTGTTATTTCTGTTTGGAAATTGACAATAATTTTTTTTATTTTTAAAGGTCTTTAAGTTCAAAATATTGCATATTTATAAGGTTCAAATTTACAAAACGTTTATTTTGCATCCAAAGCACTATGTTTAAGCCCTAGAGAGAAAGAGATTTTGAAACACTAAACAAACACTAAAGAAACTATTAAAATGATTAAAGAGGGACTTCCCTGGTGGTGCAGTGGTTAAGAATCCGCCTGCCAATGCAGGCGACACAGGTTCGTGCCCTAGTCCAGGAAGATCCCATGTGCCACAGAGAAACTAAGCCCATGTGCCCCAACTGCTGAGCCTGTGCTCTAGAGCCTATGTGCTGCAACTACTGAGCCTGTGCTGTAGAGCCCACGAGCCACAACTACTGAAGCCCACATGCCTAGAGCTCGTGCTCCGCAACAAGAGAAGCCACTGCAATGAGAAGACCGTGCACCGCCACAAAGAGTAGGCCCCGCTCGCCACAACTAGAGAAAGCCTGCACGCAGCAACAAAGACCCAAGTCAGCCAAAAATCAATCAATCAATATATTTATTTTTAAAAAAATGATTAAAGTAATAACTATTCATTATCATTAAAAGACGTTATAATGTACTAAGTACTTTTAATGTACTTTTAAGTACACTAGTACTTTTAAGTACTAAGTACTTATAATGTACTAAGTACAAAGTGAAAAAAGTTACCAAACAGCAGTAATGCTATAATCTTGTTTTTCTAAGTACACTTATATATTTATATACATTCATAAAAATATATATATGACTTTAAACCAAAAATCAACTGATGGTTATCTTTCAGTAGTACAATAAAAAATAATTTTATTTATTTTCTTTTTTCCTAAGCATATTTTCTAATTTTTGTACCATGAATATTTAGCACTACTGTTTAAAAAAAAGTGGGGGGAAGATGAAGAAACCTCAATCATTAGTAACATCACATACAAACTGGCTCAGATAGTATGTAGGCCATTAGCATCCTGGGTTAGAAATGGAAAGCGAGACTTACAGGGCACAGAATACATTATGATCTTCAATTTATGAAGATTAAAACAGAATAAAGAATAAATAACATTTATAACTCATTAAATAAATCTTTAGGATCTTCAGATTAAAATGGTACAATACTTTTGTTTAAAGTGCTGCTTCTGGGACTTCCCTGGTGGTGCAGTGGTTAAGAATCCACTTGCCAATGCAGGGGACATGGGTTCGATCCCTGGTCTGGGAAGATCCCACATGCTGAGGAGCAACTAAGCCTGTGCGCCACAACTACTGAGGCTGTGCTCTACAGCCCACGAGCCACAACTACTGAGCCTGCGTGCCACAAATACTGAAGCCCATGCACCTAGAGCCCAAGCTCTGCAACAAGAGAAGCCACTGCAACAAGAAGCCCACCCACCGCAACGAAGAGTAGCCCCCTGCTCTCCGCAACTAGAGAAAGCCTGCACGCAGCAATGAAGAACCAATGCAGCCAAAAATAAATTAATTTAAAAAAAATTTTAAAGTGCTGCTTCTAATAAGTACATGTGTTAATTAACTTACTATCTGGAGTAGTGTTTTAAGAGTAGAAAATAGAAAAAAATTACCCTTAAAATTTTTCTGGCACATTTAGAGATACATGGGCAGAGCAGAAAATTATGCAGATCCTCTTCTTAGTGATGGATTCCACAGAAAGCAGGGTCACTGGGCCATGGGAGATGGCTGCAGTTTCCTATTACAATAGTTGGCAAGATTGAAGCATGACCTTACTCTTGATAAACAAGCTGCAGCTAAGTTCAGCACCTCTGGTAACCAAGGTGTTATTGGAAATGATATCTTAGTCCAACTAGTAGAAATGAAGCCTACCTAATAGAATTTTCCTTGAACAATCAGTAAACAAGTGAAGTTAAAACTCACCTGAAAACATTTTTACAAAATCATCAGTAGACATACTCATCACCACATCTGCCCGATCAGAGGGCTCTCCATATCCGACATTGCCACCCTTGCTTTTAAGATCAAGAAACCATGTTCCACCATCTTCACCTACACAGAAAAGAAAGATATAGAAATAAATGTTAAAGAAGCCCTGTTTTTCTTAAACTTAATAACTGTACAATTAGAATAATCATATATAATGCTGTTACCCAGGTTGAAATCCCCAGGCCTCTAAGACATTCAGCTAATATTTATTAAGTACTTATTATGGGCCAGGCACTTGGCTAGGCTCTGAAGACTCTTCAATAACATGGTTCTTACAAAACAGGAAGTGGAGGGTGATGTGGAGTCAGGAAAGCCCAGCTGAGATTTAAAAGTTAAGTAAGAATTTGCTAGATGGGGGACTTGCCTGGTGGTCCAGTGGCTAAGACTCCGTGCTCCCAACGCAGGGGGCCCAGGTTTGATCCCTGGTCAGGGAACTAGATTCCACATGCTGCAACTAGAGTTTACGTGCCACAGCTAAGAGTTCACGTACCACAACTAAGAGTTCACAACTAAGGATCCCACACGCTGCAACTAAAGATTCTGCACGTGGCAACGAAGATACCATATGCCTCAACTAAGACACAGTGCAGCCAAATAAATAAATAAATAATATTTGCTCGATGAGGAACTGAAAAAAGGAACAGAAGGACTGGAATGTACAAAGAGAGTGGATGGTGGCCTCAGATAAGCTTGTTAGGCCGTCCAGATGCAGAGCACAGTAAGCCATGTAAAGGGTTTGCTGATTTCATCCATACGCCATGGAAGGAGAATGACATTAGGTTTGTATTTTAAATAGATCACCCTAACAGCAGTGTAGTGAAGATATTTCAGAGGGATAAAGAGGATACAGAGGACAATTTAGGAAGGTACTGGGGTTGTTCAGGAGCTTGAGGATGTATGCCTGGGTCAGGATCGCAGCAGTGGAAGTGGAAAAAAGTCCGCATATTTGAGAGAGAACTTCAAGCAATATCACAAAACTAGGTGACTGAATGAAGAGGAAAAGGTAGGGAGGGTGCGGAAGAATGATCTGCTTTGCTAGTTTCTGGCTTGGGAAGCTGGGTAAATATTGCTGTGTTTTTTTATTGAGAGGACTACTGAAGAAGAGCAGATTTAACAAGTAGTGCCAAAGGCAGGTATTGGGAATGGTGAGTTGTTACGGACATTTTCAGATTGAGGTACCTTTGTGACAGCCAAATGAAAATGTCAAATGAAGTCTGACTGGGCTAGGAAGATAGATACATAAGGAATCAGCCCCTATGGTCACTAAAGCTATGTGAGGGGTTGGGGTTTTCCTAGACAAAGTCTGTAGAGTATAAAGAGTGCTAAGACAGTGACCTGAAGAATATCAACATTTAAGGAAAGGATGGAGAAGCATCTAGCACAGGAGACTGACAAGACATGATTACAGACGCAGAAAAAAGCAATTGAGCGTTTCCAGAAGGAAAGAGAGGTCAACAGCATCAAATGTTGCAGAGTGGCGACAAGGTAAGAATGACAAATGCCCACTGGTGACACAGAAGCCACCAAGGACCTTGGTGAGAGCAAATTCAGTGGAATGGAGAAAAATGACACCAGAACAGAGTGAATTGTAGATGAAAGTAAGTTTGGCTCTGAAAGGGAGAAGATAGATGGGGGGTGGGGAGTGTGATTGGGAAGGCTGTTATTGTTGGTTTTTTTTAAAAGATAGAATAGACTTTGGGAATGTTAAAAAACCACTGGGAAGGAGGCTTCAGGATGAACAGGTGGAAGAGACAGCACACATTTCCTGAGGAGGCCAGAGGAAATGGGATCTAGAACTTTGCTACTCAAAGTGTGATCCATGAACTGCAGTACCGTCATCACATCAGAAAAGCAAACTTCAGACCCTACCTCAAACCTACTGAATCAGATTCTGCATTTTTAGCATGATCAGTGATCATGTATGGACATTAAAGCTTAGGATGCACGGATGTGGAGTTGAGCTCTGCCTGTTGGGAGAGGAGGAAGAGAGGTCAATGCCTACAACAGTATGCTATCAGATGGCAGGAAGGTGAAGCAATTCCTGTCTGTAGGCTTCTCTTATCTCTGTGAAAGAGGAGGTCACCTTATCTGCTGAAACTGGCAGGGAAGTGGTGAAGGGAGAGATGGGAGACTTGAGGAACACTGAGAGGTTTAAAAGAGTCACTGTGGAAAATGAGGCAATAAGCTGACCACAGAATTCTGACATTGGAGAGGAGCAGTGATGAATTTTTACTGGTACAGATTCACTGGGTGGTGTGATTCCACCCCCCACCCCCTGCCATTTCTCCAGCAAGACTTAGCAGCCTGGATGCAAGTGTGGAGCAGCCAGAGAGTATGATTATCCGGGACTAGGATTATGACAGTTGGTGACATAAGCACAAGGTCAGGAAGTTTAGGATACAGGTAAAAGAGTGATTGAAGCAATGGACCATGGGTTCTAAGAAAAGTAAAAACAGGAAGATGCAGATGGATTAAGATAAAATAGAGGTGACAAAGGATAAAAGAACTGATAATGTCAACGTTTGCATACAATGGGACTGTGGTAGCTAATTCTTAAAACTCTTGTCAACATGCATTAATACTATGTTGAGAAGAAAAATACTGAGAGATTTTAAAAGCTGACTGCATTCAGACTGACCTGAATAATCTCAAAGGTAAAAAATGGCAAGGGAGTTCCCTGGCAGTCCAGTGCTTAGGACTCGGCACTTTCACTGCTGTGGGCCCCGGTTCAATCCCTTGTCAGGGAAGTAAGATACCATAAGCCCGTGGTGCAGCCAAAAAAAATAAAAAACAGGCAAGGTGTGCATGGTTGATAAATGACTGTATTATACTATCTGTCATGATCCATATATCCTTCTAAATAGGATTTTCTCTCAATTACATACACTAAAGAGTTATTTACCACTGGAAGTATCTGTAAGGGAATTTTATTTTACATATGTCCATATGCACTGATATTAACTTAAAAATACAAATTGGTAGAACAGAGAAGAACTACAAAAACAAGTAGAGGGCTTCCCCGGTGGCGCAGTGGTTGAGAGTCTGCCTGCCGATGCAGGGGACACTGGTTCGTGCCCTGGTCCGGGAGGATCCCACATGCCGCGGAGCAGCTGGGCCCGTGGGCCATGGCCCCTGGGCCTGCGCGTCCGGAGCCTGTGCTCCGCGGCGGGAGGGGCCGCAGCGGTGAGAGGCCCGTGTACCGCAAACAAAAAAACAAAAACAAAAACAAAAAAACAAACAAAAAAAACCAAGCAGAAAACAGGTCTATCACCTATATGTGGAAATACCAGTTTAAAACAAATAGATATAATTGTGGATCAACATATATGAACCCCATGGTAACCACAAATCAGAAACTTAATAGATGGACAAAAACCAAAAAGAAAAGAACACAAAAATACAAATCAGTAGTTATTTGCTATTCTTAAATGTCTACATTCTCGGGTAAGGGTCTGGATATAGCCAACTATTCCAGGTTATTACTACTGGAGGCTGATATACTTCCAAGGGAAATATCCTACTTTGTTTCATAAAAGCTCCAGATTACCAGAAGTAACCCTTACCTGAGAGTTCAAACTGATAGACTGCTTGAGTGGCTTTAACAATATCATCACTGAGAGAGTCCTTAACAATTCTAAATGTCCCTTCCACAGCTCCAGAACGTGGTTTTGGTGGTGGCTGCGCCTCCTCTTCTTTCAATTCTGGAAGAGCACCTATAAAATGTTATTGATATAAGTACCTTTAAAGCCTAGGCAATGTAACGTCACACACAAAATTAATTAATTAGCAAACAGACTTGCTACCAATTAGACCCATTTTACCAAAATGACCTTAAATACATTCAGTGGCATCTTGAAGCATAAAAGCATAAATCAAACTGATGGAATAACAGCCAAATATGTCAGTTACGATTATAAATGTAAATGGTTTATACTCTTCAAGTAAAAGACTACCTCTCAGATTAGCTTTTAAAAAAACCCACTAATTTATACAGTGTTTATAATAAACAGATTTAAACAACATATCAGAGTTTTAGTGGTAACAATTAATCACTCCTTTATCATTGTCCCTGAGTTCCAAAACCAAATGAGAAAAGATGACTGTGGAGTCAGAAAGATGGAGATCAGAATATCAACTGTGTAAATGAGTGGAGATGAATTGGTGACTGTAGCTTAAATCAACAGCCAAGTGAACTTCTCAAGAACTTTACCTCTAAATTAAACATATTCACCTAGTCTTTTCATCCCTGGATTGAACCTGCCTCCCCTCCCATTAAGGAATGGAAATGCCTCTGTAAGTAAAGATCATGTGAAAACTGAGGATAGTCTACTCTGAAAGAAAGAAGGCTCAAAAGGGTCTAAACCACACAAACTCGTTTCTTCTCCCAATCTCAATCAGACTGGTCCCTCCCACTAGATGAAGAGGTAGGTCAAACCACGTATTAGTCTCATGAAGGCCCCACTACCTAGAAACGCAAGGTCAAGGGAATAGAGGTTTGCAACATTTTAAAATTTGTATTCACTTAAACCATTGGCCATAACCATTCAGCATATGATGAGCCAGGGGAGATCTGCAGTGCATAGGACTGTTCGAATCCCATAGCATGAAGCTGTCCCCCAATACCAACCTCTGTGTCTTTATTTATCCTCTTGGAATTATTTGTGGGCAGTTTGGCTGCCCCCAGAAACAGCTGAGAATAATTTGTTATTTAAACTAACTCAAAGGACAATCTGTACTCTAGGCTGAAGATTAACTCTCCACCTATCTCCCAGCTCAAATTATACCCAGCCATCTTGTCCAATATAACTCACCAAAGGCTATTAAATAAAATCTAACTGACAGCATAAAGATACTCCAGAGTATAACATAACCAATTCAAAAGTATCCTAAATTTATTGAATATAAACTACCTTCCATTATGATGTTTCCAGACACAAATAAACAGTAAAATCCTTCTCACAAAGTTCAACAGATATTAAAGATGAAATACTTAAGATCCAATGGAGCAAAGAATATATTATTATTATGGTATTTTGAAGACAGTTTAAAAATTCAGATATGTATTTCAATATTTAATGCTGACAGTGTAGTGAGGGAGGTACTCATATAATGCCAATATTTATAATTCTGGAAGGAAGTTTCATAGTAAGTATCAGGAACCCTCCCACTGATTATCAACTTTCAGTGATCCACTATAAGAAAATCCTGTAACATTTATAAAATGAAACAATTACAAGCCACTAAAATAAATATTACATTCATGTGATACAATACTAAGTTGCCAATGTCAAAACTTTGTTTTTGAAGACCTGGATAATATTCACAATATAATGTTAACTAAAACAAAGAATATACAATTTAATATGATCCAATCAGGTAAAGTATATATTTGTGGATATGAATTTTAAGTTATATTTTCAAAAAATAAAAGAGACTGGAAACAAATAAGCTAAAATACAGACAGTATTTATACTTGGATGGTGGGTTACATGTGATTTAAAAAATGTTCTTTATGCTTTTCTGTACTAAGCTTTTCTATACAAATTAATTTAAAATGTTATCAAAATTGATTAAATTACATTACAAAATCTATTGGATGTGGCCAAAGTTACATCAAGGGGGTAAATGCACAGTCAAAATTATTTTATTATTTTTAAAGGAATAAAAATGAATATTAGCCTAACAAGCAAGAAAAGGAACAAAAACGTGCAACCTCAAAGAAAGCAGAAAAAATAATAAAGCAAAAATGTTTAAAGTAATGAATCAAATGGTTGCAGAATTTTGTGAATATACTAAAAATCACTTAACTACATACTTTAAAATGGTGAATTTTTGGTATATGTAAATTATACCTCAAAGCTGTTATAAAAAGAAATAATCAGTAAAGAGAAAAGCAGTAGAATGAAAAATGAAATAAAATTTAAAATCTGGTTCTTTTGAGAAAAACCAATAAGATACAGTAAAATATGGCAACTTTCTGGAAAATTTAATCAAAGAAAAAAGGAGAAAAAAAACTTTAAAAAGGGATAAATATGAAAAATTTTTATTATAAATGAATACTACATGTCAACCCTTAAATAAATTTTAGAACTTCAAATGGACAGTTCTGGTTTTTTTATTTTAGAAAAAGCCAATAATTGAATGACAAAATAAAAACATTTTTAAAGAAACAACTTCAGAAAAGACTCAAATAACTTAGTAGGTGGAAAAGAACATAGAAAAGGAAAGGAAAAGAACATAGAAAAAAGAAGTTACCCAATTGACTGCCATACTCAAAATATAACAAAAAATAAAATATAGAAAATATATAATAAAAATGTAGACATTAATCTAAATAACTGATAAAAAAAATCTTAACCAACATCTAATACCTTACTTATGGGTAAAATCTAAAGATTTTCCCATTAAAATTAAGAATTAAATAAGAATACCTAAAATAGTTTCAATAAATATTTCCAAATTCTCCTGGAAGTTCGAGTCAGTATATTAAGAAATATGCCAGAAATAATCCTGTAAGATACTATTATCATATGTAGACAGTAAGTTTGGGCATTTAGGAAATTCAAGATAATTACTCAATGATAATTACATCAACTAACATTTATAGGGGACTTACTATATAAATTTCACAATATGATGCACTATCTATTATACTTAATCCTCATGATACGTAAGGAAAGTGAGAGCTGAGAAAACTTTCAGAGAGCTGAAGTGACTTGTCCAATGTCACAGATATAAGTGACAGGGACAGGACTTGTACCCAGATCTGTCTTATCCCAAAGTCTAGACGTTCAGTAACTATCTCTCTATTAGAAACTATTAGAAATCTAAAACAAGATAAAAACTCATGAAGGTGACCAGATATAAAATAAATATAAAAAGTTAGTTTCCCCCTTCTTATTTATAACGTGTCTTGTTTAAGAAAGCATTTCAATATGTCTAATAAAATAAACACAATTCAAGAGTAAAGTAAAAAGGAGTGAGGTTTTAAAATGGCAACTGGAATACTCAGTGACACACCTAAGGTTACATGGCAGTATGTGGCACAGCAGGAATTCCAACCCAGGCAGTCTGACTGGGTAATGCTTCCTCTTCATTTTCTTCTATGTCTGACTATGTAATTTTATATAGCCAACATAAAGGCTAAGCAGAGAACCAAGACCTAAACTCAGCAGAACTGGACCAAGCAGAGGCTGCTAAAAGTGAGGAAAGCAAAGACACAGGCTTCCTTCAAGTTTCTGGAGGCAGAAAATATATAGGAGTGTATTTGGTTTTAGTAGGTATAATACCAGACAGAACTAAGTTTGTCATATAATAACTGCTGGAACTCCTACTTCAGGTGATTTGTCTATTAATCAATATATCATCTTTATCATCTGAGACGCCAAGGAGATGGCAGCAAAAACTACAGTGTAGCCTTGAAAGACACTTGCCAAGAGATAAACTGCATCATTTATCACCTGAAATATTTAGACAGAGCATGATGACTCTACACAAGACAATAAAACTTTAGGAGACAAAAAACAAACCAGTAATATACTTGAAAGGTACATTCAGTACACAACAAATATGGAAACTTTGGGGAAACAAATGAAACCAAGTTCCCCTAAAACAAGTTTACCAGGTTTATGATTAGTCTCTCTATCCAAAACTTTATTCCTTTTTTAAAATAATATTTGTCTTTCTCAGTCAAGCAGTAATTTTTTAAAATTTATTTATTTTATTTTATTTTTGGCTGCATCGTTGGGTCTTTGTTGCTGTGCGCTGGCTTTTCTCTAGTTGAGGTGCAGGGGCTTCTCATTGCACTGGCTTCCCTTGTTGCAGAGCACAGGCACTAGTCACGCGGGCTTCATTAGTTGCAGCACACAGCCTCAGTAGTTGTGGCTCGTGGACTCTAGAGCGCAGGCTGCTCAGTATTTGTGGGCCATGGGCTTAGCTGCTCCTCGGCATGTGGGATCTTCCGACACCAGGGCACGAACCTGTGTCCCCTGCACTGGCAGGCGGATTCTATTTTTTTTTCTTTAACATCTTTATTGGAGTATAATAATTCATACTTTTACATGTACTTGTCCAGTTTTCCCAGCAGCACGTATTGAAGAGGCTGTCCTTTCTCCACTGTACATTCCTGCCTCCTTTATCAAACTTAAGGTGACCATAAGTGCGTGGGTTTATCCCTGGGCTTTCTATCCTGTTCCATTGGTCTATATTTCTGTTTTTGTGCCAGTACCATACTGTCTTGATTACTGTAGCTTTGTAGATCACTTGACAATAATGGGTATTCTGTTGTTTTGGGATCGAATGTCCTATAAGTATCAATTAAGTCCATCTTGTTTAATGTATCATTAAAGCTTGTGTTTCCTTATTTATTTTTATTTTGGATTATCTGTCCATTGGTGAAAGTGGGGTGTTAAAGTCCCCTCCTATGAATGTGTTACTGTCGATTTCCCCTTTATGGCTGTTAGTATTTGCTTTATGTGTTGAGGTGGCAGGCAGATTCTTAACCACTGTGCCACCAGGGAAGCCCCAAAACTTTATTCCCTTGCTTGTCTCCTCTGACCTTAGTGCCTTTGTTGTCCAGTCTGACCTCAATCCTATGCTAATTGAACACTAATCAACCAGAGTCAGATGACTAAAACTGCTGTCGATAACATCACTGATGTACTAAAACTGCTGCTATAGATTGCATCATTACTGTACAAACTCAGAGCAAGATGAATTAACAGGCCCCTGAGCCATGGACACCCTGGCCAGAGAATCATAAACCAGAGACATCCTGACCCCCAAAACTATGATTAAGAAATGTCACAAGAACTCCTTCACATGAAAACTAATATAAAACAAGGGCAGAAAGTCATATATAACTGGCTGAGATGAAAAAACAATAAAATAAAATGAAAAAAGAAATGGGAAACATGACAAATAAAAAGTATAATAGCAGAATTAAAATAAACATTAGGAGCAATATGGAAGAGAGATGAATGTGTCTAAAATCTTATCAGTAATACAGAGTACAAACTTGAAAAGGTCTCTCAGAATGCAGAAGAAAAGAACAAAAGTATGGAAATAGTAACAAAAGATAGTGAAAACTACAGGGGAAAGGGACAGGGTAAGCCAGACTAAGTGTTTCTGAGGGGAATCCAGAAAAACTGGAATAGAAGCAATTAAAACTATAACTAAAGAAAAAAAGAAAAAAGAAACTGGAGGTTGAAAAAAAGACTGAGTGAACTCCCTGTGTTGCCATGGGCAGGAAAAATCAATGAAGAGGTAGCCCAGTGGTGAAGAATCCGCCTGCCAATGCAGGAGACATGGGTTTGAGCCCTGGTCCGGGAAGATCCCACATACCAAAGAGCAACTAAGCCCGTGCACCACAACTTCTGAGCCTGAGCTCTAGAGCCTGCAAACCACAACTACTGAGCCTGCGGGCCTAAAGTCCATACTCTGCAACAAGAGAAGCCACCACAATGAGAAGCCCGCGCACTGCAACGAAGAGTAACCCCCGATCACCGCAACTAGAGAAAGGCAGTGCACAGCAATGAAGACCCAACACAGCCGTAAATAAATAAATTCATTGAAAAAAATAATAATTACATATATGTTATACAAATCAAATACACAAAGCACAAATACCAGAAAAAGTACAAGGCTGTCAATATTTTCCTCCCCCTTTGGAAATGAGGGATACACATTGACCTCTGGGAGAGACACTGTGAAATCAACATACAGTAGATCTGGATATAGATGTAAAAAATCACCTGAAAGAGTTAAGTTAGATCTCAGGCCAGAAATACTGAGCTACTACGTATATGAATATATTAATGTATCTACAGAAAATGTCAAGTAGAATTGCAGTTGACTGAAACATCACTTCTCCACTTAATTTTTTGTACAGGGAAGAGAGGCTTTAGCCAAAGGAATTTGAGAATTCTGACTTCAAAGATGAAGGCATCCCGCTTGCAGAGATGGATATAGGGATTGCAGTCAATGCACCTGACATATTCTGATCCCAAAGACAAAAATCACTCCTATCAAAGCCCGATGTCAGTAAACATTTATCTTACTTTCTGCTTATCTAACCCATCTTATTCTGAGTCCATGGTCATGAAACAATCTTCTGACTATGATTCTGTTCTCTATGTCATTATGCCCAGAGGGAGAGAACGAGCTGCTCACAGCAACTCCATGTTTAGTCCGTGAGATGGCAACTCCTCATTATAAAATAAATTGGATTACGGGGGGAAAATATGCTAATACTTCAAGTATTCAGGAGTTAGGAAATTAAGTTTACTGGTTAAGGATATGGACTTTAGAATCAGAAAAATACAAATTTAAATTCTGGCTCTGCCACCTGCCAGCTCTGTGATCTCCAATGTAAAATGAGGACAATGATACCTGCCTTGTAGGATTGTAAGTATTAAATGAGACAATGCATCAAAGTACTTAGCGCAGTGTTTGCCATATGGTAGGTGCCCAATAAATATTTGTTGAAAAACAACATGAATGTATGTGATTGATAAGTGGTTCTCATTATTTAAACTTGGTATTTAAATAAGCTTAGTTTATACGCATCTTCCTCTAAAACACAGATCCAATCTTAGGGTACTGGGCAAAAATCTGGATTTCGGACTTGCCTATCTTGAAGACAGACTCTTCTAGACTTTGATAAGCTCTCTAACTAACTTCTGCCATTCTGTATGAGGCCTTTTGAGGAAAAGATTGACAGCCTTATTTGAATACTCTGATATATCCATGTGGCAACCAAGTCAAAGATCTAATTTTTAAATTTTTAAAAAATTTAAATTTTATAAGGAGTTATCTCTAGGTGATGGGATTAAGAGTGACCGTTTTCCCTTCTATATTTTTCAAATTATCTATAATACAAAAGAAAAGTTGCCTTTTTTATTACTTAATTTTTTTGAAATTGCCTCCAAAAATTCGGACAAAGAAAAGATAGAAAAGATGAGATTAAGCTAGAAGTAAAGTTTGTCACCGAAATGCATTATGGTAAGGTTCTATAGGTTTCCTAAAGGTACAGAAGAAATGTTTTCCTAAACTTTCTAGCCTCCACCTAAAGAAACTATGGTCACTAAGGAGATTCACAGTCTATAACGTAAAAATAACATACGGTCCCAGAAGAAGCACTGCTATTCTTGTTGTTAAACCATGAGAGAGGTCTTCCCTGGCGGTCCAGCAGATAAGACACCGCACTCTCACTGTGGGGGGCGTGGGTTCGATCCCTGGCAGGGGAACTAGGATCAGTGCAGCCAAAAAAAATAAACCACGAGAGAAATTCTTCTCATGGGGTTTCACTGAAGAGTGTTTCTTCTGACATCTTTCAGTAAGTTAGTGGCATCATGCCAGAACACAAAGATTAAAATGTAAACTCTGGACCAATTCAAGAAAGCTATTGTTTCTAAACTACAAAAACAAAACAGGGCTTCCCTGGTGGCGCAGTGGTTGGGAGTCTGCCTGCCGATGCAGGGGACACGGGTTCATGCCCCGGTCCGGGAAGATCCCACATGCCGCGGAGCGGCTGGGCCTGTGAGCCATGGCCGCTGAGCCTGCACGTCCGAAGCCTGTGCTCCGCAACGGGAGAGGCCACAGCAGTGAGAGGCCCACGCACCGCAAAAACAAAACAAAGCAAAACCCAAACCTCCTTTGCAGATAATTTCTCCCATAAAGTAGTCACACTGCACAAACTCTGAGAATGGTGTAAGATGTATTTTGATGTGACACATTTTTCCTCAAAATAAAGTATCAACACAAAACACCTAAAAACAATGCCAAGGAAAAGAAATAAAACCTTTAAAAAGGTGTATTTTAAAGACAACTTTTTTTTTAAATCAAATGAAAAGAATATATCAAAAACTTCTTACTGGTAGAAGGAAAAGACAACCTTCTTTGCTAGAATTAACTAAGACATTACTTGTCTAGTTTAAATTACAAAATAGGGAATTCCCTGGCGGTCCAGTGGTTAGGACTCAGCACTTCCACTGCCAGGGGCCCAGGTTCTATCCCTGGTCAGGGAACTAAGATCCCACAAGCCTCATGGCACATCCAAAAAAAAAAAAAAGAAAAGAAGAAAAAGCTTAAAAGCAGAAGGCGGAAATGTTCAATTCTACATCTGGAAGAAATACATAAGTTAGTAACTTTATTTTCCTACAGAAAATATGGTCTACGTCTTACCATGTGTTGCTGATTCCTTGGTAACTATAACTGGCTGTTCATCCAGGAAGAAATCTGGTAACAAAGGATGGCCTGAAAAATTGACCCCAAAAATAATTAGGTTAATGTAACAACTTCAGTATATTAAGATTTTAACACCTGTTTAATAAACGTTACATGTTTTTATTTTATTGATCATTCTGGTGCTGTGGAAAAGACTCCCATGAGAAGTGTCAAACTATCTGACCTTCATTAAGCTAAAACGCTTTTCCTGTAATCCAGTTATCCTCCTCTCCTTCAACAAATTTCATCTTTAAGATCCAACCAAAGAGTTGCCTATTATGTTAAGCCCTTAACTGCTCTCCCAAGAGCTTTTGCCCCTTCTCACCTATCCATGCAACCCTTCTGTGCTACATCCCTCCAAAATGCTCTGGACTCATTTCCTACCTGGCGCCCCAGAGAGAAGGTGGTTCCTCATTAAGAAGAACTTGTTTCCCATCTCTGTCAATGTGTGTCTGTCTTTCCCTCTCAGAAGATTAAAAAAACTGGAGGGCAGGAATGCACCAGTCTTTGTTATATCCTAACACTTAATCATAATTCCATAATCATATTAAGTTCTCAACACTCGATAGGATTTTTAATTTAAATCAAAGTAAAAATTTTGTGCATAGTGCCATTGTGTCTTTAAAACCTAAAGTGATAATTACTGAGTACTATGACTGTACCATAAGCCAGGTACCGTGCCCAGCACATTATATACTTTACTGCATTTAGTTCTTACACAAATCCTGTGTAGAAATTATCTTTCCCTTATTTTAACCAAAAAGGAAAGTGAGGCTCAGAGAAAACAGGTGACATGCCTAAGGCCGCCCAGCTAGTGAGCAGCTGAGCAGAAATGGGAACTGGGTTATCTCCTCCCAAACTCCACTTGTTCCTAATCACTATACAATATTGCTTCCCTCACAGGATTGCTATGAAGGCTAAACAGATACTGTATATAAAGGTGTTTTTTAAAACTGCAAAGAGCTATTTAATTCAATTCAGTTCAAACTGAAGAGACAGGGATGATACAAATAGAAACGTGGTTTCTGTCACCTAGAAGCTCAACCTAATGAATAATATTTAAAATACACGTTTGCACAAATAAATACAACTCCCATTTGGGGCTATATTGTCTATTATATAGTATACTTTATACATAAATTAAAAATGCATTATCATCACCATCCTCACCTACAGTTACAACGGTAAGAATTATTTTTGAACAAGGGGCCTTCTGAGATCTTCCCAAATACCCGCTTGTACACGGGGTAGACCCTGTTCATTCACCTTCAACATTCATCATGAAGTTACTCTCAGACTGCACTTAAGAGACAACATTTGGAAAGCCCATAATCTTAAAAAGTTTTTGTAAAAAACTCACCACTGTATCATCTGTTACCATATCCTTGAAGAAAATCTTTACTATGTGGTTTTAAGGCCAACTTTAAAAACTAATTTTCATTTTTGGTTTCAAGATTTGGAAATGGTTAGAAGCTGATGTGACCGTCTCTATCTGTGCATCACTTAAAAAGCCTTCAACTCACTTCTATTTTCCCTTTCTCTGTTTTTCCAGTTGTGTTGGTCTGGGTTTTTCCTTTCATTAGGAGGACAGCTTTTAAAAGAGCATATTAATTTTATAATCACATAAACATGCACACAAAACAGATGTATGTCCACTGCAGAAAATGTGGAAAAACACATCACTACTTTTGAAAACTATATGCATTACCTGGTGTAATGGCATAGACATCAAAATTTTTTATTCCTTCTTCTTTTAAGATATTTTCATCAATAATAAAGTTGCCAGTAAAACTTTTTGGCTTTTTGAAAATGCAATATGCAGCATCTGCAATGATATCAACTTTTCTACATTGGCTTTCAATACCAGATCCTCCCAGCATATCCATAGCAGCAGTGTATATGGCTGTAGAGAAAACAAACATACACATATGTAACTCTAAATCAAGTAATAGGACTACGGGAGTAACAAGCAAGACAAATAATCTCTTTATAACTCAGGTGATGAGAAAAAGGTCCAGAGCTTAAAGGATTTGCCAAATGTTTTACTGACATAACTGGATAGACAACACATATTCCTTGCTCTACACAACACTGCCTTATAGAGTACTCCTTCATGAGACTATGGCAAAATTCAATTAGATTTCTGACTAAGGATGCTCAAAGAATTTGCATACCATTCTTGAGAGACAAGAAAGCCAGTGAGGAATAAGCAAGAGCACTGAGCTGTAAACCAGGTGACTGACATTTTTAAGCCAACTATGCCGTGACTTTTGGCAAGCTACTTTAACATCTTTCGGCCTCAGTTTCTTGTTTCTAAAATATGGAGCTCCTTTCCTAAGCTTATTTTCTCTTTTTCCTCTACTAGAATATAGAGACTCTGCTTTTCTTGTTTATCACTGTATCCCTAGTTCCTAAAACAATGACAAATATACCATAAACATTCAATAGATACTGGCTGGACTTGGGGGTCCCTTTTAAGTTCAGATACTACTTTCATTTATGAAATACTAGAAAATAAAGAGAATTAAAGGGAAGAAATTTTTTTTTTGGCCACACACTGTGGCATGCCAGATCTCAGTTCCCCGACCAGGGATCGAACCTGTACCCCCTCCAGTGGAAGTGTGGAGTCTTAACCACTGGAACACCAGGGAAGTCCCAAGGAAGAATTTTTAAATTATCTATAATCCCCCTGCCCAGAGATAATTACTATTTTTTAAATAAATTTATTTATTTGGTTTTAGTTTTGGCTGTGTTGGGTCTTCGTTGCTGTGTGTGAGCTTTCTCTAGTTGCGGTGAGCGGGGGCTACTCTTCGTTGTGGTGCATGGGCTTCTCATTGTCATGGCTTCTCTTGTTGCAGAACACCGGCTCTAAGCGCCGGGCTTCAGTAGTTGTGGCATGTGGGCTCTAGAGCACAGGCTCAGTAGTTGTGGCTCACGGGCTTAGCTGCTCCGTGGCATGCGGGATCTTCCAGGGCCAGGGACCGAACCCAGGTCCCCTGCATTGGCAGATGAATTCTTAACCACTGCACCACCAGGGAAGCCCAGATAATTACTATCAATATTTGCATATAATTCCCACTGTTTTCAGTGCATATAAATTTTAATTTTATTTATTTATTTATTTATTTTTGGCTGCATTGGGTCTTTGTTGCTGCACACGGGCTTTCTCTGGTTGCAGCGAGCGGGGGCTACTCTTCGTTGTGGTGCGTGGGCTTCTCACTGTGGTGGCTTCTCTTGTTGAGGAGCACAAGCTCCAGGCGAGCCAGCTTCAGTAGTTGTGGCACACAGGCTCAGTAGTTGTGGCTCGCGGGCTCTAGAGCACAGGCTCAGTAGTTGTGGTGCACAGACTTAGTTGCTCCGTGGCATGTGGGATCTTCCCGGACCTGGGATCGAACCCGTGTCCCCTGCACTGGCAGGCAGATTCTTAACCACTGCACCATGAGGGAAGCCCCTAATTTTTAAATTATATGTTTTTTATGAAGTAACTTGGAACTCTACCATTAATACTACATTATTAATTACACATTGTCAAACTTGTAAATAATAACTCAATTTACATATGTATTTTAGCTTACATTTAAAGCAATGAAAGTCAATTTGTTTAAATGTACTTTAGGTGTCAGAGTTTCTAGTAATTTAGATAAACTCTTCAATCCACTATTAAACCATCCTGAAATCATTACATACTGGAATAACTTACACATTTCAGTCCACAAGATGAAAAGTATATAGCTTTTAAGAGCCACTGACCCTTTTCACTCACTCAACAAATAGTTATTGAGCCTTACAAAAAAAGGCAGGCACTATTGGAGGTACTGGAGACAGATGAGTGGACAAAACAGACGGAAAGTCCCTATATTCATGGCAATTACATCCTAGCACACATCGCTCTTTCAAAGAGTGCACATTAACTTGGGGAATTTCCTAATAGCACTGAAATAGAAAATACTTCTCCGTATTTTAACTAAAATTCCTTTACTAGGAATAATTTTTTTTACTTTACCAATAGCGCAAGAGCTCTGGCCTCACTCTTAACGTGGTAGCTTATTAATAAAAAATAGCAGGGACTTCCCTGGTGGCACAGTGGTTAAGAATCCGCCTGCCATTCTGAGGGCTGTCTTTTGGTCTTGTTTATTGTTTCCTTTGTTGTGCAAAAGCTTTGCAGTTTCATTAGGTCTCATTTGTTTATTTTTGCTTTTATTTCCATTTCTCTAGGAGGTGGGTCAAAAAGGATCTTGCTGTGATTTATGTCATAGAGTGTTCTGCCTATGTTTTCCTCTAAGAAAACACAAAAAACATAGCTAACATTTATTATGTGTGTCCTGTGCTGGGCATGCTGCTACATACTTCACATACATTATCTGAATGAATTCCATGAGGTACGTACTGTTATCCTCATTTTACAGATGACAGTAGTCAGGCACAGAGGGGTTAAGTAACTTGTCCAAGGTTACAGGAGCTAGAATTCAAACACGTGGCTGCTTGACTCCAGAGCCAGGCTCTTAGCCACCGTGTGACTAATGGGCATACTTTGTTAACCAACAGTTTTGAGTTCAGTTATCATCTTACTTGCATAAACTGCAGAATTTTTCTGTAAATATTTCAGTATAGTCTACAATGAGACTATATGAATACATACACACTCCAGTCTCACTGTAGACTACATGAACGGCATGCAAATTCTTAAAAATTATTAATTAAGAATACGCCATGTAAGTATATACATGTCATGTATGTGTGTGTGCATCCATACACACACACAATGTAAGAACAAGGAATGGTATTCCCAGACAACCCACTGTTACTTTAATGACCTTTCTACGGAAGATACAAAGAAGGCACAAATAAACCCCCCAAATCAGGAAATGAGCCAAACAGTTATTCTCAACAAAGTTTCTACGATGTGAACAGGCCAACCCAACAGGTTATAAGACTTACAATAAAAACAGATTAACATGATCAATCAAGTCAAATTCCCTGATGATTTCTGGCAAAAAAAAAAATATATTCAAGATTTGTAATACACCCTGGATCACAAGAATCCTAAAAGTAGCCCTAAAACTTAAGTCTTATTAAGGAATAATTGGAAAAGTATCTGTTACCTTTTGAGTGATTCTCCTGATAACAGCTTTTTTTTTTTAAAGATGCTTTTGATGAGGACCATTTTTTTAAAGTCTTTATTGAATTTGTTACAATATTGCTTCTGTTTTATGTTTTGTTTTTTTGGCCATGAGGCATGTGGGATCTTGGCTCCCCCACCAGGGATTGAACCTGCACCCCCTGCATTGGAAGGCAAAGTCTTAACCACTGGACTACCACGGAAGTCCCTGATTACAGCTTGTTTTATTGGAAATTTGGAAAAGTATGTGAACAAATTTCTTTATGTTTTCTAAGCACAAGAAATAATTTTCGCTTTTCTTTTTTTAAGTATTTTATTGTGGAGATA
Organism: Neophocaena asiaeorientalis asiaeorientalis; assembly: GCF_003031525.2. Classification (NCBI taxonomy): domain Eukaryota; kingdom Metazoa; phylum Chordata; class Mammalia; order Artiodactyla; family Phocoenidae; genus Neophocaena; species Neophocaena asiaeorientalis. The sequence continues at coordinate 420,718 of NW_020174549.1, forward strand.
AATATATATTTTAACCATTTTTTACCACATGTATATACATTTTAACCATTCTTTCTGATGACTTGGGTGCATTTTATTGGTTTTCTTTCAGGTTAACCTTTTTGTTAAAACATTTGGCTTAACTAGCCAAGCGTTTTGTTTTTAATTGATTTTTTTTTTTTTTTTAATTTTTGCTTGTGTTGGATCTCCGTTGTGGCACGCGGGATCTTCCGTTGCAGTGTGTGGGCTTCTCTCCACTTGCTGTGTGCAGGGTTCTCTCTACTTGTGGTGTGCAGGCTTCTGTCTAGTTGTGGCATGCGGGTTTTCTCTCTCTCATTGTGGCACGCAGGCTCCAGAGCGCATGGGCTCTGTAGGTGAGGCGTGCAGGCTCAGTAGTTGTGGCGCACGGGCTTAGCTGCCCCGTGGCATGTGGGATCTTAGTTTCCTGAGCAGGGACCGAACCCGCGTCCCCTGCACTGGAAGGCAGATTCTTTACCACTAGACCACCAGGGCAGTCCCAGATTAACGATTTTTAAGTGTACAGTTCTTTGGCATTAAGTACATTCACAATGTTGTGCCACTATTACCGCCATTCATTCCCAGACTTTTCAAAATATCTTTTAAAAAATTTACTGGGTTGGCCAAAAGGTTCGTTCGGGTTTTTCCATAACATATTAAATAAATTTGTTTATTATATTATAGATGTTTCGGGACTTCCTGGTGTTCCACTGTAATGAAAAAGATCCCGTATGCCTCAACGCAGATCCCACATGCCGCATCTAAGACCAGACGCAGCCAAAAAATAAATAAATTTTAAAAAATTATAGACGTTCCATGTGTTTAACATTTTATTTGGACCTCTGCATACACTATAGTATGCTCACCATTAAGTTTACTTTCCATTCATTACCATATAGTTGATCCTCTTTACTTACTTCACCCTCCCCCTCCCTTTCCCCTCCGGTACCCACTACTCTGTTCTCTGTACCCACACACAAACGTACACTCTTTTTTTTTTTAATAAATTAATTTTATTTATTTTTGTCTGTGTTGGGTCTTTGTTGCTGCATGCGGGCTTTCTCTAGTTGCGGCAAGCTGGGGCTACTCTTCGTTGTGGTGTGCGGGCTTCTCATTGCGGTGGCTTCTCTTGCTGTGAAGCACAGGCTCTAGGCGCGCAGGCTTCAGTACTTGTAGCACGCGGGCTCAGTAGTTGTGGCTCACAGTCTCTAGAGAGTGCAGGCTCAGTAGTTGTGGCGCACAGGTTTAGTTGCTCCGTGGCACATGGGATCTTCCTGGACCAGGGCTCGAACCCGTGTCCCCTGCATTGGCAGGCAGATTCCTAACCACTGTGCCAGCAGGGAAGCCCCCACACGTACATTCTTGTATGTACACACTGAACCGAAGATATCACTGATTATAAAGTGTACCACTGACAGGGACTTCCCTGGTGGCACACTGGTTAAGAATCCGCCTGCCAATGCAGGGGACACGGGTTCGAGGCCTGGTCCGGGAAGATCCCACATGCCGCAGAGCAACTAAGCCCATGCACCCATAACTACTGAGCCTGCACTCATGAGCCACAACTACTGAGGCCATGTGCTGCAACTACTGAAACCCATGCGCGTAGAGCCCGTGCTCTGCAACGAGAGAAGCCACTGCGATGAGAAGCCTGTGCACTGCAATGAAGAGTAGCCCCCACTCGCCACAACTAGAGAAAGCCTGTGCGCAGCAACAAAGATCCAACGCAGCCTAAATAAATAAATTAATTAATTAAAAAAGAAAACAGTGTACCAGTGAGGATAAAAACCCTGCCAATTAAACTACAATATATCATCAACTGTAAGAGCAACCTGATATCAAAGATGTAAAAATGTGAAAACATGGGCATCTCAGAATCAGTGAAATACGGTATAAACTGCTTAACCTTTTTGGTAAGTAGGTCCCTTGAAAAACGGAAACCAGTTTTGGTTTCTAGTACCAAGAGAGGCCAGCTGCCACCCTGTCACCTTGACCTCCCTGGTTAGCTGAGTTCCCACGTCTACATGTAATGTGGTCCAGGTGACAGAGGACTGCAGCTATTCTGTGATGCTTTAGTTATCTTCCTCTCCACTGCCATTGCCAAGTTCAGGAGCCACCAGTTCCAGACTCCCCACCCCAGCTCACATGAAACCTATCCAAAAGTGGACCTTTGGGACTTCCCTGGTGGTCCAGTGGCTAAGACTCCGCACTCCCAGTGCAGGGGGCCTGGGTTCAATCCCTGGTCATGGAACTAAATCCCACATGCTGCAACTAAAGGTCCCGCATGCCGCAACTAAAAAAAGATCCCACATGTTGCAGTGAGGATCCCGCACGTGGTAATGAAGATCCCGTGTGCAGCTACTAAGACCCAACACAGTCAAATAAATAAATATTTTTTTAAAAAGTGGAATTTCCTCTCCTACCACACTTGTTCTGACCAATCCAGATGCAAGACGCAGCAGGCATTTTCAATAGCCCTCATCCCTCCTCCCCTCCCCACCCTCCACGTCAGCAGAAACTATGAAATGGGTTTTATAAAATGAGAAAATTATAGTTTTGAAGGTGACATAGTCGGGTGCCTGAGATACTCATGTCGTGGAACTACTAAAGGCATGCTTTCTAGTCCGTTTTCTGGATGTGTTGAATTCACTGGCTAGAAAGTTCTAGACCCAAAAGGGGTAATGTAGCCAGTGTAGAGAAGGAACACCGAGCCAGGGAGGACAAAAAGTGTGGACCAGGACACTGTTTCGATTGTAGATAATATATGTCACACTGCACTCATTTCATTAAGAGCAATAAATCTCCTCTTCCTGGAAGGGCAGTAACATTGGGAGATTGCTTCTGGTTCCAGCATAAAGAAAGAACCACTCTACTCAATCCAGAAAGAAGACATGTGCTTTTTAAATAGAGGCCTCCCAGACAGCCAGGAGCATGAACACCCTCTCAAATCCATTCTCATTGCCTCCATCATGAATAATGCAATATTCTAGCTAGGTTTCCTGCCTCCTCTTTCCACAAACTTACAAGTCATCCTATATTCAGATGCCAAGTTAAACTTCCTAAACCTCATCAACAAACCACCGCTCCTCTTTTCCTTCTTCTTCTTATTTTTCTCCTGCTTCTAAAACTCTCAAGTGGCTCTCTGCTGAATAAATTCAAGCTCCTAAACTCGGCAATCAAGCCCCTTGGGCTTAGTTTGTCCATCTTCCCCACAACCTCATACTTCCCCCCCCCCAACATTCAGGCCAATATGAACCCATTTGCAGATGCTCAAGTTCAGAGGGAAATAAATAGCCCACACCCCATCATGGGTACAGTATATTAAACCCCTTGTAGTTCTACCAAACACATGGTATCGTCCCATACTGCAGCCTTTTTTGTTCGCTCTGCCAGGAATGCCTTGCCCAGTCTCCTTCTTGCTAACTCCAATATTCTCTTGTGGTCTCAGTTCAATAGTTCCAGTAGAAAACAACCTTTCCTAACCTTTAATCTGAAATACATGGCCCTCTTGTTACGTTTTAAAAGTATCCCGTACATAATTCATTATGCCGTGTATCATATGGAACACGACCGTCAACTGAATTCACTATGCTATACAAATCTAGGACCCAAATGATACCAATGGTTCCAAGATGTCTAGTCAATCTAAAATGAACATCTCTAAGCTAAAGCAAAGTCTCAGCAGTGAGCTGATTTCTTCTTCCAATCCTGATACTGTCCTCCACATTCCCTGTCATACAATGTTCTCCCCCTTCCTTATATAAGCTTTGTTCAGAATGCCTATCTTGGACCTAGGTAGAAGGAAATCATACTGCACTTTCATTCATTCATAAAATACTTATTTAATGTCTACAATGACTATAATAAAATGAACAAAACAGATACTGTCTCTACCTTCAAGAAGCTTTTCTAGTGCTCGCTTCGGCAGCACATATACTAAAATTGGAACGATACAGAGAAGATTAGCATGGCCCCTGCGCAAGGATGACACGCAAATTCGTGAAGCGTTCCATATTTTTTAACACACCATTGTAGAGCAATTATACCCCAATAAAGATGTAAAAAAAAAAAAAAAAAAAAAAAAGAAGTTTTTCTAGCAAGAAAGACATTAAACAGGGACTTCCTTGGTGGTCCAGTGCTGAAGAATCTGCCTTCCAATGCAGGGGACGCGGGTTCGATCCCTGGTCAGGGAAATAAGATCCCACATGCTGCGGGGCAACTAGGCCCACACACCACAACTACTGAGCTCATGCGCCTCAACAAAAGAGCCTGCATGCCACAAACTACGGGGCCCACACGCTACAGAGCCCGCACCACAACCAGAGAGAGAAAACCCACACGCCACAGCTAGAGAGAAGCCCGCACGCCGCAGCTAGAGAGAAGCCCGCACCACAACCAGAGAGAGAAAACCCACACGCCACAGCTAGAGAGAAGCCCGCACGCCGCAGCTAGAGAGAAGCCCACGCACCGCAATGAAAGATCCCTCATGCCTCAACGAAGATCCCGCATGCCTCAACGAAGATCCTGCATGCCGCAATGAAGACCCGACACAGCCCCCCAAAAGAAGACATTAAACAATTATAGTTATAAAATCAGCAATTTAATTTCAAATGTTATAAGTGATATGAAGGAGATGTCCAGATTACTAAATCTAGTGGTCAGTCCCCATCTTGTAAGAGCTATGAGCAGCATTTGACACAACTGATCACTCCTCTTCTTCCTTGAAACACTTTCTCCAATTGGCTTTCAGGACATCATACTCTTTGATTTTCTTCCTACCTTACTCTCCTATGTGGATTTTTTCCTCTCCTTCCCAACCTCTTAACATTGCAATTGCCAATGATACTTTCTCTTCTTCTATTCACTCTCTAGCTGACATCATCTAGCCTTGTGACTCTATATGCTATCTATATGCTGAAAATCCACAAATTCCATCTCCAGCCTGGACCTCCTTCATGACCCCCAGACTTCCAAACCCAAGTGCTTACTGACCATCTCCACTTGGATGCTCAATCACAATGCCCCAAACTGAATTTGTTCCCCAACCTCCCCTGTCTGTAGCATTCCCTCATCTCAGTTGATGGCAACTCCATTATTCCAGTTACTAAAGCCAAAGTAATTTTGGAGTCATCCTTGGCTCTTCTTTTTGTCTTATATCCTATATCTAATCCATCAGCACATCTTGTTGGTACTAACTGCAAAAAATATCAGAATCTGACCACTCTCTGCCTCTGCTATCACCCTGGTCACAGCTACTAATATCTGTGCCTAGGTTACTCCAATAGCCTCCAAACTGGTCTCCCTATTTCTCCTTTTGCCCTATGAGAATCTATTCTCAGCAGAGCAGCCAGAGAGATTCTTTTACACATTTAAAAGAGTCAGGCCCCTCCTCTGCTCAAAACCTTGCAAAAGCTCCTCATTTCACTCATAGAGTAAAAACCCAAGTCTTGGCAAGAACCGTACAACATCTGACCATTTCCTCATAAGCATCATCTCCTCACTTCCTACCACTCTCCCCTCACTCCAGCCACACTGGCCTTCTGCCTGCTCTTTCATCATTGCCAAGCAGGCTCACCTCAGAGGACCTTTCAAGGGCCTATGTCTTCTGTCTTCAATGCTTTTCCCTCAAATACCCCATTGACTAACACACCCCCAAGGTGAACTCCATCACCTCCTTACTTGAAGACTTCTACACTCAAATGTCACCTCAAAAAGGCTAAACCTTTCTACCCTATTTAAAATTGCAACCTATCCTCCCTAACACCTGAGCCTTCTAATCTCCCTTACCTTCTACTTTTTCCATAGCATTATCACCTTCTAGCATATTACATAGTTTGTTATTCATTATGTTAAATGTCTATTGTGTCTCTCCCAATTATACTATAAGTTCCATAATGGCACATATTCTTGTCCACTTTGTTCTCTGATGTACCTTAAGCAACTAGAACAGAGCTTAGCACATAACAGGTGTCCAGCAAATATTTGCCGATGAATAAAATCTCAAATTTTTAGCATTAGACTAGGCTTCTTCTCACTTTGTTACCCCAGAATCCCAAAGACCTAAAGATTAGAGGAGTGGAGGCAAGGAAAGAAGGACAAAGTGTAAATGATGGCAACAAACTCTTTCATCTCTCGCATTGAGAGGTAAACTCTCTGAAGGCAAGGACTGCATCACATTCATCTTCGTACCCCCAGGTACCTTGTGCATAGTAGATACTTAATAAATTATCTGTTGAGTACATAATGAATAAATAGCACAGAGAACTGTGCCTGGCATATAAAAATGTTTGGAAGATGAATGAATATAAAGCGTCAAGTAACATAATAGAGGTACCAAGAGGGAAACACTATGCTCAGACTTTATCTCAGAGACCTCCCTTTCTAACTGCCTGACTCTCACTATCTATCAACACTGGTAACAGCAATGATTAAGGCAGGGGGAGGAGGTTGAGAAAGGATGAGAGAAGGAAAAGAAGTTGAAAAAAACGAGGCACAATAAAGTGTGAGCTTTTAAACTTTTTTACTGTGATTCACAAGTAACACTTTTTATCAGCATGACTAAAAACACATAATACCTACACATATACACTCACAAACATATACCTATTTCACTTATATATGACATTTATATATGAAAAAAGTTTATGAAACAACATTGACTCTTACTATATGCAATGCTCTCTAATATTTTCTATTTTATTCAATTAGAAATAAAATGAAACAACAACAGAATTCTGGCTGCTACCTAGTAGATTTCACAATCCACTAAATTGATTTCATGCCTCACTAAATTGATTTCATGACTCACCAATGAGTCTTGACATGTAGTTTGAAAAGTATTGTAGAAGCAGTTTTTTCACTCTCATCTTTGCCTCACTGCAATGAATATCACTCTCCAGAAAATCTTAAAAGAATTGTGTCTGCTACAGTAACATAAGGGAAACGAAGAAGCAATAAATCATGGTTCTGATCCCACAGTAGGTCAAGGCATAAAGAATCTTAGTCAAACTTCAGATGGAATTTAAAAAAATTGATTCCTCCTTAAAAAATTAAAAATAGAACTACCATATGATCCAGCAATTTCACTTCTGGGTATTTACCCAAAGAAAACAAAAACACTAATTCAAAAATATATATGCACACCAATGTTCACTGCAGCATTATTGACAATAACCCAGATATGGAAGCAACCTAAATGTCCATTGATGGATAAATGGATAAAGAAGATGTGGTGATACACACACACACACACACACATACACACACACACACACACAATGGAACATTACTCAGCCATTAAATAAATTAAATCTTGCCATTTGTGACATGGATGGATCTAGAGAGTATTATGCTAAGTGAAATGTCAGACAAAGACAAATATCATATGATCTCACTTATATGTGGAATCTGAAAAACAAAATAAACAAACAAAACAAAATGAAAACAGACTGATAGATAGAGAACAAACAGGTGGTTGCCAGAGGAGAGTGGGTTGAAGGGTGGGGAAAAATATGTGAAAGGGATTAAGAGGTACAACCTCCAGTTATAAAATAAATAAGTCACAGGAATGTAATATGCAGCATAAGGAATATGGTCACTAATACTGTAATAACTTTGTATGGAGACAGATGGTTACTAGACATATCGTGGTGATCATTTCACAATGTATGCAAATGTCAAATCACTATGCAGTACACCTGCAACTAACATAATATTGTACGTCAACTATATTTCATTTAAAAATTTTTTTTAATTCCTGGAGTTCTTATGAAAAAAGATAGTGGCTAGAGAGCTGGCTGCAACGGCTAAATTATCCTAAGAGTTGAATTAGCAACATATCCCAGGGCTCCATAAATTCTCACCCACAGCCCCTTGTTCTCCCAGCTTCAATACCATAGACCGTTAGGTCTTTCACTACTGCCTGGAGCTGAGGAAATCTCCTCACCTAGTATACAGCAGATGGGAAGAAAAAGAAATCCATCATTTGTTTCTAAGCTACAACTCTGGGTACAGTTCACACTGCTATATGTGGCAGTTCCATTCAAGAGTACCTCTAGGGCTATCATAATTTGCAAAATTACTGAATTAAGTGTTCTTCTAACAGACAGCAGTGTTTGTTGATTCTTCCTGTGTCTGGATATTGGATCGCCTTAGCTGCACTGCACTTTTTGTCTCTCCACTGCTCTATTCACCCTTAGATAATTTAAACAACGGCAACCTTGGCAGCAGGGGCAAGTGGAGTGGTCTCTGCCCCACGGGTGGGTAATACAGCAGATGTACCAGTTACTGAATCCATTTGGAGGCCTAAAGGAGAATTCTCCCTGGTCTCCTCACTGTTCAGCCTTAAGGGTAGGAAATACTTCTCTCACCTGTTGAATTACCCAGGTAAGGGCCTCAGATCCTCCATGGGCTGAGCCCTCTCCAGGAACTTCTGAGTATTAATTCTCCCTCCAATGCTCTCTACTGGCCCCATTCTGTCCTCTGGCCCAGAGGGGAATAACCTCCTTCAAGCTTCTCAGTTACTCCTCTTACAGAATCCATGTCTTGCTCATTCCTTCCATGTCCTGCCTGCCTGCCACCCCAACAACCTGCTCCACTCCGGGGAGTTGCCTGGTCATTGGAAAGGGTGGACAGCAAGGCCATAAGTTTCAACAGTCACCTTCTCAGAAACCCCCTGTACCCTCAAATAAGTGAAAAGATTCTAGTCTGCAATCTGTATGCTTCAAGTGAAGAATATGAAGATACTTTCAAAGGGAATCCAAAATTATCATTCATTCAAAAAACACCTAAGTGACCACTGAATGGAGGGCACTGTCCTAGGAGGAGACACACCAGTTTGACCCCTAAGGAGTTTCCTTGGAAAGGGGTCACACTAATTTACATGTTGGAGTACTGATGTTAGTGCAACAAAGGTTCTGTTAAATACATAAAATGAAAAAGTGATTCCCACTACATTTTCCCTTTATCATACTTTTGTGGGGTAGGATTGTCATTTAGATTTAAGAGGAAAGTACTTAAGGTTTTTCACAGGCATTATCTATTAAGTATATGAAAAAACATATAATAGATATAGTTCGTCTTTTCTTTTACCTCCTTTAAGCTGTTTTGATATATAAGTGGAGAATAAGAACCCACAAGGACAAGCTTTCCCTTTCTGTCATTTTTACTGACTTTCCCTCATGTTTATACAACATATTCCCTAGCCTGCACCCATCAGCTTCCATCATACATTTAACTCTAAAGCTGCATACCCAGCCATATGCACGTTATTCTGTCACCTAAAGGGGATCTAGGCACTCTGTGAAGTCAGAACTCATGTGAAAGTACAGAAAAGTTGGTTTTTCATAAAGGAAAAAGACAAAGTAGTAAGAATACCAGAAAGTAAAGAAGCATTTGCTGGGATGTGTGAGGAGAAAACAAAAGTATGAGAATCTACAGAATTTTCTGAGGTACCAAAGATAGTGATGGAAAAAAGGTTAGGGAAATGCAGATGGCTTCCTGTTGCCTTTAATGAGACTCTTCAAGTGTTCCTGGGTTCAGTGTTTCTAGTACAGCAATCATGTAGTCATGCAGATCAAGTCAAAGCTAGAGGTGACTGAAAAGGGCCTTTTATGCACAATAAAAAGTTGAACTTTTTTCCCAACAGACAGACTGAGGTTACCTTTGACAGTCTACTCACTCGCACCCCACCCCACCCAGCAAAGAGGGTCAAAGACAATAAATGAGAATCCAATAAATGGATTTTTTGTAAGTACATACCTGTTTTAGGCCACAATGCATTGACTGCAATTTCACCTTTAAATTCTTCTGCCATTCCAAGCACACACATAGACATACCATACTTAGCAATGGTGTAAGCTGAAAGAAACCACCAAGAATTTAATTAAGAAAGAAATTAATCTGTGAATTTAAATAACCAATTTCTTTCTATTACTATTCCTTCCTCGATATATTTTTTCAGAATTATTTAATAATAATAGAAAACATAATTTTAATTTACTATTTTTAAAAGAACAATTTTTATAGAAGTAACTGTAGTTTTATGGAAATGGTTTTTATATATATCAGGGATGAACCACTTTTACATACTTCCATCCTAAAATTAGATTCAAAGAAAAAAGACGGTAATAAACTTTCACTTCTCTTAATATTATGGGAGTAAGTTACATTATTGTTTCTTAATCTGGTTTTTTTCCTTTTCTTTTTTAAAAAAATGAAAGTGACCATTTAAAGGAAAACTACTACTAGTAAAACATAAACAAAAGGTTGCAAATTCATTTAACCTAGTCTATTAAAACAGAACTCCTTTTGGTTTTGTTCTATGGGTTCCTACTTCAACTGCCTTCCTTTCCAAATTTTACTGAATTATGTTGAAATAAGGATAAGTATCTGACACAACTATTTCCGAGGAGGCACCTATACATAAACCTTGTTATTTAGCATACTCACCTTAAATCACTAGCTTTCTGTGAAAGGTAAAGTATTCCATGGACCGTTTTCACCAACTTTACTGAAGAATAAGTTACATACAATAAAACACACCCACTGGGACTTAAGAGAGCTTTCTAGGACAGGGATATCCATATCTCCATTTGATTATTGGTTATACAGGTGTATACGTTTGTCAAACCTCATCAGAGTGAACCATTAACATCTGTGCATTTTATTTAATGTAAATTACACCTCAATTTTTAAAATTAAAGATAAAAGATTAAGAATCTACTTACAAAATGCTATCAATTTCTGCATAGAAAATTTAATGTTGAACGCTATGTACAAATTGTGATTACATCATAGATATACTGGTTTAATACAAAACAAATTGACTAAACAAGCCATCCCCTCATCCTACCACCTACCACAGTGCTGTTTGAACCACAGTGGATTTAGGTTCAGCGGTGGGCTGAGATTGAGGATATGAGCAATTTTACTCTTTTTCAAATAAGGAATGCATGCTTTAGATCTGAAAGCAAAAGAAAACACAAGTCAAGTTATTAGCTTTCTAACAGCTTCATTACTTTCTTAAGTTATATTTTAAACTACTTCTACAGAGCAACTGAACTTGTTCAATAACCGGCAGGGTACTTCTGTTGGTTTTCTTTGTTGTTGTTCCCCCACTTACCTGGAATGCAGATAGGAAAAGCAACTAATATTCATCCTTTGAAGCTATGCATAATGGCCTGACAATATGATCTGCTTGATGAAAATAATCAATTCCGTGGCACACTAGCCTTAAATCCAACTTAGATTATCTTCAACTACATCCTTCCAAGTCGGACAGACCTAGGTTCAAATCCTCCTTCTGCCCTTCATTGTGTAATCTGGGGCAAAATATATAGTATTCTAATTCTTAGTTTTCTCACTTGTAAATGTTGGTAATACCTGCTACTATCTAGGATTGACCAAGGGATTAAAATGAGATGATACATATGAGATACTTAGAACAGTGCATATATTAAACATGAGATAAACAACTGCTATTATTAGTATTACAGATTCTGATTTTTTTTCTTCTTAGTAGGTATAGTATTCCTACCACACTGGAACTGTAATTTAATAACATGAACTCCCAATACATAACCAAATTTAATTTGTACCAATATGCAATGCAATGTTCCTTTGCAGGCAATATTTAGTTGTTTGTTTTTTAAACCCTTTCAGAAAGGTAGATAATTTATTTTACAAAAGACACAGGTCCAATATTTGGAAATGTTTAATTATTAAGCTATAGTATATAGCTTAATAACATATTGTAGCTTAATAATTTTAGTTTTTAGTTTTATTTCACATTCAATAACTTCTAGGACTTGAAACTTGTCCATTCTTCTTAAGTCTGTTTCTTTATTACCAATCTACAACATTCTTGTTACCATCTACAATGTGTTTTTTTTTTTTGCAATGTCTTTTTAAGTTTATAAACCAAATACAATCAACATCACTAAAGGGTTTTTGTACATATTGTTTTTCTATTACAAAGGTGCTTCACTCTTATCGGGGTGAGGTAGAGAAGGGCAAACAATATTACAGCTGTTTGTCATAGAACAGTGAAGCTGCACGTCAAAGCATCAACAGGAAACAACCTATTCCAAGCAATAAGACCATATTTCACACTCAAGGGAAGGAGTTCATTTCATTTACATTACAAACATGAGCTTCTCTGATATATTAGACAAAACCTTTCCACCTGCACTTTGCTTGCCTAACCCTCAGCGTTACTAACCCTAATCAGGTACGGTTTCCATGGCAACATGCCCTATCTTACACATTATATTGAAAATTCTTAGCACCACGCTTAGATACTAATACCTTGAGCTTAATAAAATAGCTAAGTTTACTAGAAACTTACTGTATGCTAGGCACTGCACTTATTAGTTATTACCTTCACATGAATTATTTTACTTAATCAGGGTTGTAAGCTCCAAGGCCTATGGGGCATTTGAGTAAATGAATAAAGTGAGCTGGGTATAAGAAAGAGCAACAGTTCAGAAATAAAATTGAGCCTTATTACTGAATTTCTATAAGCATTTAACATGACACAAACACATATAATACTGGAGATTATATAATTAATTAAAACTTAGAAATACAAATAAGGATCTGCATTCTACCTCCTGTCTTCCAACCCTGTTTCTTTAAACCACTAGAACATAAGACATAGGCCACAGGGCCCTGGGCACCAGGGATCAGGAAGCAGCTCCAGATCCTTGCTGAAATCTCCAAATAGGTCAGTTCTTTGGGCCTTCCCCTACTCTCTCCCTGAGGATGCTTCTCAGGCTTCCCTGAGAAAACAATCTGTACTTATCTTCTGTGAATGAAATGAGTGTCACTAAATAAAAAACAAAACAAAAATTTAAATGGAAATATCTCATTATGAATTTCTCTTTTATAATGTATGCCTTTCATAGAGGACCAAAAACCTGACACCCTTTGTTTGGTTCAAAGGTCAATGTCAGGTCTTTCAACTGGCATTGTAAAATGCCTTTAACTGGGAACAATTTTATTTAAAACTAGCTGTTAACAGGGACTTTCCTGGTGGCACAGTGGTTAAGAATCCACCTGCCAATGCAGGGGACACGGGTTCAAGCCCTGGTCCAGGAAGATCCCACATACCACAGAGCAATTAAACCCCTGTGCCACAACTACAGAGTCCACATGTCGCAACTACTGAAGCCCATGCGCCTAGAGCCAGTGCTCCACAACAAGAGAAGCCACTGCAATGAAAAGCCCGTGCACGGCAACAAAGAGTAGCCCCCGCTCACCACAACTAGAGTAAGCGCATGCGTAGCAACGAAGACCCAATGCAGCCAAAATAAATAAATAAATAAATAAATTTTATTTTAAAAAATAGCTGTTAATAAATATAGGAACTTTCAACAGTGAATAGAATCTTTGCTTTAAAAAAGGGTTTTAGGGCTTCCATGGTGGTGCAGTGGTTGAGAGTCCACCTGCCAATGCAGGGGACACGGGTTTGTGCCCTGGTCCGGGAAGATCCCACATGCCGCGGAGCGGCTGGGCCCGTGAGCCATGGCCACTGAGCCTGCGCGTCCGGAGCCTGTGCTCCGCAACGGGAGAAGCCACAACAGTGGGAGGCCCACGTACCGCAAAAAATAAAAATCAAAAAAATAAAAAAGGGTTTTATTTTAGGGTATCTATTCCTGAGATATTTGTAGATCTATTACTCCAACGTACTCATATTTAGTTTTTAGTACCTTAGTGCCCTACAGCTTATGTATTCCATTTGTAGTTCTTCAACTGCACAAATAGTTTTCATTCATAAAGGTAATTTTAAAGTTAGTTCATTTTCCTATACTGGATTTTTTGGTTTTGTTTTGAACTGAACAAATCTATAAACAGGAGTGTAGTTTAGGCCATCACTTTCATTTTTGGAAAATAACCTTGTTATAGGAAAGGGGACAAATTATTCTTGACAAATGGGTTTTCCAAAGACAAAATTTCACAAGGAATGAGCAATGAGAATCATATACTTGTGTTTCCGTAAGTCATAATGTCAGCTAAAAAAGCCAAGTCTTTGACCCAATCTTTGCTTGGGAACTGAGTTGGGAATTTTCTCTTGGGTGGCAAAAAAGAATTGATTTCTTTCTAATCAAAAACAAAATCTCTACAACAATACACCACAACCACACAACCTTGTCACAGAACTGACAGTCACTTTGTATTCAACATGAGTAAAGCACTGAATAGTCTGTATTTCAAACCACAGAAGTCTATTTAATTCTTAGAATTCATAACGGCCCGTTTTTAACTTTTTAGCAAGAGCTATTCCTAGTGAACAATACAATGAACAAACTTAATTTCTACACCTCTGTGAAACACTTCTACATTAGTTTAGACTTGTATAAGTTTAAAGTTAACCCTGACCATCACAGCCACACTGTCTATACCACTTTTTGTTTTTTATTTACTTTGGGCTGCATTGGGTCTTTGTTGCTACGTGCGGGCTTTCCCTAGTTGCAGCCAGCGGGGCCACTCTTCGTTGAGGTGTGCAGGCTTTGCATTGCGGTGGCTTCTCTTGTTGCAGAGCATGGGCTCTAGGCACACAGGCTTCAGAGTTGTAGTGCGTGGGCTCAGAAGCTGTGGCTCGCGGGCTCTAGAGCGCAGGCTCAGTAGTTGTGGCACACAGGCTTAGTTGCTCCACGGCATGTGGGATCTTCCTGGACCAGGGCTCAAACCTGTGTCCCCTGCATTGGCAGGCGGATTCTTAACCACTGAGCCCCCAGGGAAGTCTTGATTACCACTTTTGATAAACCCACATTACATTTTCTAAAACATTTCTCAATCCTCAAGTCATTTCCTGATGTTCATGTCATGAGTATCCAGTCTAAAAAACTTTAATCACATCAAAATTATCCTGACACCATAAATAAATATAACTGGGTGGGTGGAATATTTATTCCTGTGGCTTCGTCATCTATAATAGAAACTGCCACAAATGATTTACGTTTTTCATGCATCGTGCCCTTCTAACCCTTAATTCAGCAGGAATAGTATTCCTGGTTAGGTTTATATTTTTAAACACTTATTTAAATGAGTGTTTACATTCAATCAAAATTCTTTCACAAAGTTACCAGCTGTAAAATATTTTGATGCCCAGATAATTTCTTCTTGTAACACATAACTGCATCACACAGCAGCATTGCTTATTTTATTTGAAAGTAAACACAAACCTATTGAAATGTTAGTCCTCTTTCTAGTTCATTAAGTTTTTCACCATAATCTTTTCAATATGCTTGCCACAGATCTTACTATGGTTTGATTCTCTATGGTTTCCATTCAGGAGGAATATAGGTTACACACTGAATTTATAGAAATATGCCCCACATCTACAAAGAAGCAAGCTCTCAACCATTTTACTTGCACATATGGCCCTCTTGGCATATGTCTCATTTTCCCACTTCAGATAGAGACATGGGTATGAGAAATATTTTACTTTCTCCTTTAATAGAAGAAGGAAAAGTGCAAGCCAATGATAAGTGGCAACTTTTTAGCCTGCCCTCAGCATCCAGAGACAATGGTGCCCAGTCCCCATCTGATAACGCAGTTGATACTCTGCCACTGGGCTATGGTAGCTAACTGTTGCCGTGTGGGAACACTGTCTCTATGTGGCCAATGTTTCAAGAAAGCCAGAAATCGGGATTTTTGTGTAAATCTCCTGATTTTTTTCATGTAGGCAGCTAATGAAATTATGAATATAGGTAACTAATAAAAACAAAATGTTTAACACTGCCAGAGCCAAGTTTTGCAGATCCAAAAACACACATCCAAGGGCAAAGTTCAAAATTAAAGACAAATTTTACATTTAACCCTTATTACCAATCTTATGACATACTTCTCTATTATCCCCATTTTACAAATGAGAAAACAGACTCTGCAAGAGCTTAAGTTACTTGTACAAGCTCATGAAGATAGTGAGTCATGAAGGGTGGGGGGTGAAATCTGAATCCTCAAAGGAGTCTGCCTCCAAAGCCGAAGTTCCTAACCACCTGTTCTATGCAAACGTATAAGGCAGATATACACAAGTACATATAAGGCAGATAAGAAAGTTCTGTGCTGATCTGCCCTTATATCCACATGAAAAATGGTAGAACCCGAAGGTAAATAAACAGATAAACAAATGGACAAACAAACAAGAGTGGACTAGGTCTGACCAATCCAGAACACAACAGGACTACATTTGCTCTCATTCTATATTTGATATTTTCCCTGACACTGCCTAAGACAGCATTAGCCTTTTTCAATTACATTAAAATGGGATTCATAATGAGCTTCTTGTTATTTACATAACTAAAACTCCAGTGTTTTCAGAGGAAGAGACTACTGCAGGTTTGCCAGAAGACTTGGTATGCATATATATATATTTACTCATGCAAATGTTTGAAAATGTTTGAGCTATACTTTAGTCTTTATTAGAATCACAGAGAAAAGGCACTCTGAATAAAACTATTTAAAATGCTACCTAGTGACTTGGAGCACTTTTAGGCCTTTATAAGGGTTGACTAGATTTTAAGCTGTATTCCTAACCTATTCAAATCTGTTTACAACTAGTTCTCTGACAAAATACTGCAACACTCTCTCCCACAGGTCTTTAACTTACGTAAGATAGGTGCCTCTGGTGTTGATGTTCATCATCAAATCCACTTTCTTTGTAGGTGTTTCCAATGTGTTGGTCAAGCTAATAGCACTGGCATTATTCACCAGAATATCAATTCCTGTATTCAAATAATCAACTTCTTAGTAATGTAATTTAGACTTTATAACAAAAAGAAATAAAAAACATTCACTCTATATAGTTGAAGCCCGAGTTCACAAATACTTCCTTTAGATAATATGACTGACGAATACACCAATGCAAGACTCAGTAGGCACGTCAAAACAGCACCCAAATGATTTTCACTGGCACATGGAGACCATAACCAGGGCTCCACAGGAAACTGCAAAGAAGCTTAGTCCTTAGTGGTTTGTAGCTCCCGTCCTTATCTGTTCTCTTACTTCCTGGTCTTCCCTCCTTGTCTCCAAGAACCTTAGGTCAATTTCCTTAAAGTTTCCCACCCCCCCCATCATCTTTCCAAGGCCTGTCTCCCTTCCAAGCACACCGGTCTGCCTCCTCTCAAAGGCCCTTACTTAAATGCAAGAGCTCCTTTCTGGTCTTGGGAACTGGGAAAAGAGAAATGACCTAGAGTTTAAATTCCAGGCAAATCATGAAAATAGATCAGGTTTGTTTTGGTAACTTATACACAAAATAAATTTAGAATAATGATTATTTCTGCATATTCTATCCAGTCCTTATCCATATGTAACATTTATGGTTACAAGCTTAAATAATGTTAAATGAAAATGGTAAAATACAAAAGCATCTCAAACACATTTCTGCATTTCTACATGGCCTTCATAATTCTTTTCCTTTAAATTGAAGTACAGCAGATTTACAATGTTGTGTTAATTTCTGCTGTACAGCAAAGTGACTCAGTTATAGATATATATACATTCTTTTTTATATTCTTTTCCATTATAGTTTATTTCAGGATACTGAATATAGTTCCCTGTGCGATACAGTTGGACCTTGTTGTTTATGCATTCTATTCAATATATGTAATAGCTTGCATCTACTAACCCCAAACTCCCCATCCCT
>NW_020174549.1:438398-592906 GCF_003031525.2 Neophocaena asiaeorientalis asiaeorientalis
TTCCCTCCCCCTCCCCCTTGGCAACCACAGGTCTGTTCTCTATGTCTGTGAGTCTGTTTCTGTTTCGTAGATAAGTTCATTTGTGTCATATTTTAGACTCCACATATAAGTAATATCATATGGTATTTGTCTCTTTCTGATTTATTTCACTTAGTATGATTATCTCTAGCTGCATCCATTCTTTCTAAAGAGCATTTAATATTCTATCAAATAGATATATGACAATTTCTACTGCTGGGGTTAGACTGTTGCCTTAAACGTCTTTTATTATCTTAACTTTGCTTTGTCCCTCTCTCACAATATGTGGAAAATGGTTTAAATAAGGTTATTATACTTACAACATATTAGTCATAAGCTCCCTTTCTTCATTTATAGTAACATTATAAAATTTTGATCACGTCCTCATTCCTCAATTTCCATATTCTTTAGCACAGAGTTTGCGCTACTTATGTTTTCTTAAAACGTGTCCTTAGAATAACTTTGGATTCAACTATATTACATTTCATATCTTCGTTATAATAAAACTCAAACTCAAGTAAATCACCTGTATATATTGGACAAGTTTCACGTCCTGTGACTACCAGCTTTCCAGAATAAACAAAATGATGATGGTTTGCCTTCACAAGTGGTAAAGACCAGTGAGAGGAATTTTTAAATCCACGACATGCTTCTCAATTCACAAAACTAGATATTGCTCAATCTCATCACTAAGAGATAATCACTGAGGGGCTACTCTGTATAAGGCATGCTGCTAAGAGACAAGGAAGATAATATTCACTAAAGAAAAAGCCAGGTGGGAGCAAAGCAAATTGAGTGTGGGTCTGGGTGAGATGCTGGACTGATGGGTGTGCAAACCACCTGTGTAGAATTACCCTAATTAAGGCGATGAAGCTAATGAGGGTTGATCCAATCAATGGATTCCTTGGGCAAATCCAACCTTTATTGACTTCATCTCTCACTATGTGATAATAAGTGACAGCTATGTTAGCAGAGCAAACATCTGGGCCCAAAAGCAAAAGAAAGTAGATGAGTAATGAAGATATACTGACTGGGAAAACTGTATTTGACTTGCCAGTGATAAAGAGAAAAAAAACTGGGTCCAATTAAGAGATATCTTAAAATTTCTGAACTCAGATGGGCCAAATTAAAATGGATCAGGGAACGATGGTGGGAAATGATAAAGAAAAGGCATATATGTATGCCTGCTGCAGAAGAAAAAGGCGGCAGGAAAGATTACATCTGTGGTTTATGAAATAGCATAATTTACTCAAGGCCTGAAACACTCTGAAGATGAGGGAAGGCAAGGTGATAGGGAGTACCGTGTGGCAGAGGCCCCCCAGGGCACAGGTCAGAAAGCACCATCCACTGTGCAGGACTTTGTTAGGGATAATTCTCCAGCAGAGAGAAATATGAGGGCAAAGGTAGAGTGCTCCCTAAAAGGCAGACTTCAAAGGCCTACAAAACTCCAAGCCAGACCGTATCAGTAGCAACCACAGTATGGAACTAAAACCAAACGAGCAAAATATAAAGACTTGGGAGATCTGTGGGAAAAAAACACAGAGGAAAAAAAGAGCAGGCTATGAATCATCTCATAAATGTGGCATCCATCCTGATTAGGAGACAGCAGAAGCTGAGATGCTGAACAGAGTTCACTGAAGAATTAAGATTCTGCATTGTTATGCCAGAAAAGCAGAAGTTAATGGGCAAATGGAAAGCAAAACACTTTAAATACATCAAAGTGGATCCTAAGGAGGAGGGAAGGAAATGTTAGGAGAGATTCCAAAATAAAGGTAACTCCACCACCAATTTGTAAATTTAGCAAGAAGATAGAAAGGTTTCAGGGCTTCCCTGGTGGCGCAGTCGTTAAGAATCCGCCTGCCAAGGCAGGGGACACGGGTTTGAGCCCTGGTCCAGGAAGATCCCACATGCCGTGGAGCAACTAGGCCCATGAGCCACAACTACTGAGCCTGCACTCTAGAGCCCGCGAGCCACAGCTACTGAGACCGCATGCCACAACTACTAAAGCCCGCGTGCCTAGAGCCGGTGCGCCACAACAAGAGAAACCACGGCAATGAGAAGCCCAGGCACTACAACAAAGAGTAGTCCCTGCTTGCTGCAAATAAAGAAAGCCCACACACAGCTAAGACCCAACGCAGCCAAAAATAAAATTAATTAATTTTTTAAAAAAAAGAAGTGTTTCAGATGCCCATCTCAACAACAGGTAGCAAAATACATTGGGAGATTTTTTTCCCCAAAGATATGAAAAGCATACCTTCTTAATTGAAGATTTCTAGCAACTGAGCTAAGTTCTAGGACATGAAGCCCAAATCAATAATATGGATCCACTGGCTTCTAAAGAAACAAAAACCAAGATTTTCTTTTGTCCTTACCGTTTTCTCTGTCTACTCCTGGAAAAGTAGATCACATGATAGACAAAGTTGAATTAATCCAACACTGAAGATGCTGAAGGAATGATACCAGGTTCAATGGAAGACAATCTAAGCTAAAGTGGCTAAAAAAATGCAGACCATCCATGCACCTGAGTGAACCTCCTTGGCTGTGACAAAATAGAGTTAGAAAATTGGAGAGGAGAGATTTCTGGGTCTTAATTCTTCCAAGAAAAAGATTTCAGTGTGGCTCTTTAAATTCTGTGGCAACAATAGGAGAAGAAATCAATTTGTGAGACTTCAGTTTATTCTGGAGGATCCCAACTCTGGAAAGTGGAGCTGCTTCACATTTTGACACTCAGGAACAAATTTTTAGACTATGCTGTCATTAGTACGTAATGTGTAACTCTTTCTGGTGAACCAGATTAGACAATGCAGCTAGAATTCAAGACGGGAAGTTAAAAGGCGGGTGAAAACTATTATATATAAGATGGATAAACAACAAGGTCCTACTGTATAGCACAGGGAACTATAGTTAATATCCTGTGATAAACCATAATGGAAAAGAATATTAAAAAAAGAATGTATACATGTGTATAACTGAGTCACTCTGCTGGATAGCAGAGACTGGCACAACTTTGTAAATCAACTGTACTTCAATTAAGAAAAATAAAATTAAAAAAATAAAAATGAAAATAAAAGGGGAGACTTCCCTGGTGGCACAGTGGTTAAGAATCTGCCTGCCAATGCAGGGGACACGGGTTCGAACCCTGGTCCAGGAAGACCCCACATGCCGTGAAGCAGCTAAGCTTGTGCGCCACAACTACCGAGCCTGTGCTCTAGAGCCCGTGAGCCATAACTACTGAATCCCACATGCTCTAGGGCGCAACTACTGAGTCCATGTGCTGCAACTACTGAAGCCCACGTGCCTAGAGCCTGTGCTCCACAACAAGAGAAGCCACTGCAATGAGAAGCCCGTGCACCACAACAAAGAGTAGGCCCCCCGCTCACCGCAGCTAGAGAAAGCCCACGTGCAGCAACGAACACCCAACACAGCCAAAAAATTAAAAAAATTTTTTTAAGTTTAAAATAATTAAATTAAAAAAACAATAAACGGGGGGGGGTGAATTTGGGGCCTATATAGTATGGTCTTGAGTATCTTTAACTAATGCCCATCTTGACTCATTTCAGAGGTTTCTTGGGACAATACCAGACAACAGCTGAACTGCTGATGTTCTCTAACTGAACTACAGGACAGAAATAAAGATCGAGAAAGGGCTCAGACAAAGCTGGTAGCAGCTCTCCCCAATATTCTGATGATTTCATTCTCCAAGAAGGATAAACTTGCCCTCAGTTGATAAACCCAATGGATCAACAGAAAGAACTAAAACTGGATGAATACAGAGAAAGGAAAAGCTCCAGTCTTCCACCCTCACCAATCTTATCCCTTAATTCCTCCCTAAAAATGAATGGCTAAACTAATTAGGTTAAGTCCTAATTGGCACTAATTGCTCACTTTCACTAGTAGGTGAAGTCATTTTAGATAAAAGGTTCTGCACATGAATGTGGCTTCCTCTCCTTCCTCTTTCATATTTGCAGCCCGATCAGTAAGAAAAAAAAAACCAGTAATTTTGCATTCTCTCTCCTCTTCTCTCATGGGCATTCACATTACTTTGGGAAAGGTTGCCAACCAGGAGTAAGATTTTGGATTTAAAAGAAGAGGCCCCATTTGAGCCAAAGCTTTGTGCTCCAGTCCTGAGTAACACAGCACTCCACACTGGGAGTTATAAGCACGAGCCTTGCTAACAATAAAGCATTAACCTTGTTTCCCATTGGGCAATATCCTTTGTATGTACATACAGTCTCTGGAATATTATAGGGAGAGAGTGGTAATAGGGCAGGATCAGGACATGGCTACGTGCCTTGCTATAATGCCATCAAAGTCTCAGTTCAACTCGCAACACTTGCCTTCTAGCAGCTTATGAACCAATTGGGGACAAAAAAGAAATACTAAGATCTAAAGTCATACAAGATGAGGATCAAAGGAATGTTTTTGGAATTCAGAGAAAGAAAAATGTACACTTCTGATTAGTTGGCATAGTCAGGAAACTGGCTTCGTGAAGGAGATGAGATTAAAGCACAAAAAGGTAGGATTTCAAAAGACAAAGAAGGGAACATTTCAGGAAGGATCAGAGGTGGAGGAGTGGGCACTGGAGGAGCCTCAGGAATAGGAACAGCAAAAGCTGAGAGGCAAAAAAAAATTCAAGGTAACAAAATGGATGTAAACAATTTTGGCTGAAGTAGGGAGTTTACATAGGGGTGTAGAAGAAAGATGAAACCAAAACAAGTCTGTTAACACCAGAATGTGAAAGATCTTGAATGCCAATAGGTTATCTGCACTTTATTCAATAAATATTAAAAAGTCATCAAATGATGGTTACATGAATTGGGGAGAGACAAGTGGATGGGATCTGGGGAACCACTTGGCTAGATGTGTGTTATTGTCAAGGTCTTAACTTTATTTTGGATGGTAAATTTGTTATACTATCCAAAATGATTTTTAGGGGAATCGGGAAGATGGCGGAAGAGTAAGACGCAGAGATCACCTTCCTCCCCACAGATACACCAGAAATACATCCACACGTGGAACAACTCCTACAGAACACCTACTGAATGCTGGCGGAAGACCTCAGACCTCCCAAAAGGCAAGAAACTCCCCACGTACCTGGGTAGGGCAAAAGAAAAAAGAATAAACAGAGACAAAAGAATAGGGACGGGACCCGCACCAGTGGTAGGGAGCTGTGAAGGAGGAAAAGTTTCCACACACTAGGAAGCCCATTCGCAGGCGGAGACTGTGGGTGGCAGAAGGGGAAGGCTTCGGAGCCGCGGAGGAGAGCACAGCAACAGGGGTGCGGAGGGCAAAGTGGAGAGATTCCCGCACAGAGGATCGGTGCCGACCGGCACTCACCAGCCCGAGAGGCTTGTCTGCTCTCCGGGCGGGGTGGGCGGGGCTGGGAGCTGAGGCTCGGGCTTCGGTAGGAGCGCAGGGAGAGGACAGGGGTTGGCGGACTTACTTTATTTTATTCTCTTCCTTCCTCCCTTGTTCACATTCTCTTTCTTTCTTCTTCCTTCCTCCCTCCCTCCCTCCCTCCCTCCCTCTCTCTCTCTCTCTCTTTAAACAATAAATGCTGGACAGGGTGTGGAGAGAATGGGACACTCTTGCACTGCTGGTAGGAATGTGAATTGATACAGCCACTGTGGAGAACAGTATGGAGGTTCCTTAAAAAACTACAAATAGAACTACCATATGACCCAGCAATCCCACTACTGGATATATACCCTGAGAAAACCATAATTAAAAAAGAGTCAGGGGGCTTCCTTGGTGGCGCAGTGGTTGAGAGTCCACCTGCCAATGCAGGGGACACGGGTTCGTGCCACGGTCGGGGGCGGGGGTCCCACATGCTGTGGATTAGCTGGGCCTGTGAGCCATGGCCGCTGGGCCTGTGCATCTGGAGCCTGTGCTCCGCAACGGGAGGGGCCACGGCAGTGAGAGGCCCGCGTACCGCAAAAAAAAAAGAGTCATATACCACAATGTTCATTGCAGCTGTGTTTACAATACCCCGGAGATGGAAAAAACCTAAGTGTCCATCATCGGATGAATGGAAAAAGAAGATGTGGCATATATATACAATGGAATATTACTCAGCCATAAAAAGAAACAAAATTGAGCTATTTGTAATGAGGTGGATAGACCTAGAGTCTGTCATACAGAGTGAAGTAAGTCAGAAAGAGAGAGACAAATACCGTATGCTAACACATATATATGGAATTTAAGAAAAAAAAAATGTCATGAAGAACCTAGGGGTAAGACAGGAATAAAGACACAGACCTACTAGAGAATGGACTTGCGGATATGGGGAGGGGGAAGGGTAAGCTGTGACAAAGCGAGAGAGAGGCATGGACATACATACACTACCAAATGTAAGGTAGATAGCTAGTGGGAAGCAGCCGCATAGCACAGGGAGATCGGCTCAGTGCTTCCTGACCGCCTAGAGGGGTGGGATAGGGAGGATGGGAGGGAGGGAGACGCAAGAGGGAGGAGATATGGGAACATATGTATATGTATAACTGATTCACTTTGTTATAAAGCAGAAACTAACACACCATTGTAAAGCAATTATACTCCAATAAAGATGTTAAAAAAAATGAGAAAAAAATGATTTTTAATAATTATTCAATTAGTCATCAGATGATTTTAAGCTATGCTTCTATATGAATAAATACCCATTTCTGGTTATACTCAAAAAGACTCAGTAAAAAATAATCAAAAGAAAATTAAATATAAAATTATAGTTACACCTATACTTTACCAATATTCAATAATTATTTCAGAATGAAGGCTCTACCTCCAAATTTCTCAACTGCTTTCTCCACTGCACTGCTGATTTGTTGTTCATCTCTCACATCAACAACACATGGCAAGGCCTTTCCTCCAGCTGCTTTGACTACAAAGGATAAACAAAGAAGCATTCAAATATTAAACCTTTCATCAATATCAAACCTCTGACACAAGAGTCAAAAGAAAAAAGTACCCCATTTTCAGAAAATCAATATATATAACTATGTCTTATAACTACTAGCAACTCTGCCCTACAGTAGGACAGACTGATGAATCCAGCTGCAGACTAGCTAGGCCAACTCTATTAAAAAACCAAAAAGGAAGGTAATTTTTTAAAATGCTATTAAACTGGGGAAGGTAATTTAAAAGACCTTTATTATGGAAAATTTCAAAAAATCTACAAAAATACAAAGAATAGTATAATGAACTATCATGAATCCATCTCCTATCTTCAATGATTGATAATGTTTTGCCAGTTATTTAATTTGTTTATCTACCCACAATTCCATTTTGTTTTTTGCTGGTGTATTTCAAAACAAACCTCAGGCATCATTTCACTCATAATTTCTTCATATATATTCCCCTAGCATAACCACAAAACTATTAACGTAACTAACGAAACTAGCAATATCAACTGAAGCTGAAATTTAAGTCATTACTCCTGGCACAGTGCCTTGAATATAAGCACTCAATAGCTATTTGTGAACTGCAAATATTAAAATAATGACTTGTGAATTATGCAGAGAACAAGTAACATGGAGTACTTTTTCAAAGTGTTCACACCATCCACCTCTCAAATTCTTTCCTCTACTTCCACTCCTCTACTCTCTGCTCCCATCCAAGAACCACTGCCCTCATGAGACATGATATTTAACGGGAGTCTCTCCCATCACTTAAAACTGCTGGGGAGAAAAATGGTTCCCAAACACTGCTGTAAGGTGACAAAATATTTCTTTAACCTGATAAAATTATTTTTAGGGTAGACTTCAGATAGATATAATTAAACTTTCCAGCAAATTCTCTATGTATTGAAACTCACTTTCTTCAGCAGCACTATAGATTGTGCCTGCAAGTTTGGGGTGTGCCTGGGCAGTCTTTGCAGCAATGACTATATTTGCTCCATCCTTTGCTGCTTTCAAAGCAATAGCTTTGCCAATGCCACGGCTCGCGCCTGTGATGAAGACAGTACATCCTGCTAGCTTCCTACAACAGAACAAATGTGACCTTATTAGAAAGCTCAATGTTTTTATTTACTTACCAGTTTCAGGAATTCATGCACATAGTCACAAAACATGTTTCCTCCTCTATCAAACTTTCTATAAACCCTCCTCCCTCCCCATCTGATAGCTAATAACTCTACTTTACTCCCATTGTACAATGATTTACAAATTATTACAACTGCAGCGGCCAGATTTGCCATGACTTGGCAAACAAAATCTGCTCAAATGAGAAATCTTAAAGAGAAATGAGGAATTAATAAACTACATAAACGTATTTTTCTGACAGAAAAAGTGTTAACAAAGCTTATTCTTGAAAGATTTTTTAAAAGAGCTTATTTTTGAGTGGTGGGATTATGAATAAATTGTATCATATTCTTTATATTCTTCAGGATTTTTCAAATTTTCTTCAATGAATACATACCACTTAAAAGGAATTATGTAAGAGCTAATAATTTTTTAACAGATGCTCATCATTGCTTATAATAGCCAGAGTAGAAACAACATAAATGTCCATCAACTGATGAATGGAAAAATAAAATGTGATATATACATAATACAATGGGATATATTCAGCAATAAAAAGGAATGCAGTACTGATCTATGCTACATGGTTGAACCTTGAAAACATTATGCTAGTTGAAAAAGTCACAAAGGACCTCATATTGTATGATTCCATTTATATGAAATGTCCAGAACAGGCAAACCTATAGAGACACAAGGATTAATGTTTGCCTAGGACTGGGGGTGGGGGATTTGGGGGTTGACAGCTGAGGGGTATGGGGTTTCTTTTGGGGATGATGAAAATATTTTAAAATTGATTGTGGTGATAGTTGCACAACTCTGTGAATATACTAAAAATATATAATATACCACTTAATTGTATACTTTAAATGGGTAAATTGTGTGATGTGTGAATTACATCTCAGTAATGCTGTTAAACAAACAAACGTAGAAAGATGGCAAAGAACTCAGGGTATTGTTCAAAAGATTCTGTGATCCAAATGTACTGAGGAAAGTTCTCTGTGTCCATTAAGTTTTTTATATCTACCCACCTTAACTTTTAACCTTCTAATTATTCAGTTGTTAGATGAGAAGAAAACCTGTATAAAGTCAGATAACAGTGAGGGAAACCTACTTGTTTACTTTCTAAAGGCAAATAAAAAGCTCGTTTAAGGAGAAGGATGGAGAGGACAGCAAAAGTGACAATGACAAAGAGAAAAAGGGACAGTAACCAAAGACAGGGGTAACAGAGAAGTAGGCTTGTTAACAAAAGAACGTAAAGCTCTTGCCAAGATCTGGAGAATTACACTCTAGAAGCAAATTAAGAGGTAAAAGTGGGAGGATTTCAAAATAAGGAATAAATGGTTTAGCAAGAAAGAAGGGGAGTGGAGAAGTGAGGAAGAGACAGAGGTGTTAACTATTTTTAGTGAAATAGCAAACACACAAAAAGCATATAAACTAATGTGTATAGTTTAAAGAACAAATTAAGATAAATACCAAGGAATAGAAATAGAATATTACCAACGCCCCAGAAGCCAGCTGTCTATTCCTCTCTAACTATCCTTCTTCTTCCTCCCGACCCACAAAGTGACAACTACTTTATTTTTATTTATTATACAGCAGGTTCATATTAGTTATCTATTTTATACATATTAGTGTATCTAGGTCAATCCCAATCTCCCAATTCATCCCACCACCATCACCCCCACTCCGCTTTCCCCCTTTGTCTATATGTTTGTTCTCTACATCTGTGTCTCTATTTATGCCTTGCAAACCGGTTCATCTGTAACATTTTTCTAGATTCCACGTATATGCGTTAATATACGGTAGTTGTTTTTCTCTTTCGGACTTACTTCACTCTGTATGACAGTCTCTAGGTCCAGCCACGTCTCTACAAATGACCCAATTTTATTCCTTTTTATGGCTGAGTAATATTCCATTGTATATATGTACCACATCTTCTTTATCCATTCATCTGTTGATGGGCATTTAGGTTGCCCCCATGACCTGGCAAATTGTAGCGCTGCAAAGAACATTGGGGCACGTGTCTTTTTTTTTTTTAATGAGCTAACTTTTAAAAATAAATTTACTTATCTACTTCTTTCTGGCTGTGTTGGGTCTTTGTTGCTGTGCATGGGCTTTCTCTAGTTGCGGCGAGTGGGGCTAATCTTCACTGTGGTGCACGGGCTTCTCACTGCGGTGGCTTCTCTTGTTGCAGAGCACGGGCTCTAGGCACACGGACTCAGTACTTGTCGCTCACGGGCTTGATTGCTCGGTGGCATGTGGGATCTTTCCAGACCAGGGATTGAACCTGCATTGGCAGGCGGATTCTTAACCACTGCGCCACCAGGGAAGTTCTACAAGTGTCTGGTGTTAGGGAGTGTTCTAATTTCATTCTTTTACATGTACCTGTCCAGTTTTCCCAGCACCACTTATTGAAGAGGCTGTCTTCTCTCCACTGTACATTCCTGCCTCCTTTATCAAAGATAAGGTGACCATATGTGCATGGGTTTATCTCTGGGCTTTCTATCCTGTTCCATTGATCTATATTTGTTTTTGAGCCAGTACCATACTGTCTTGATTACTGTAGCTTTGTAGTATAGTCTGAAGTAAGGGAGTCTGATGCCTCCAGCTCTGTTTTTCTTTCGCAAGATTACTTTGGCTATTTGGGGTCTTTTGTGTTTCCATACAAATTGTAAAATTTTTTGTTCTAATTCTGTGAAAAATGTCATTGGTAGCTTGATAGGGATCACATTGTATCTGTAGATTGCTTTGGGTAGTATAGTCATTTTCACAATATTGATTCTTCCAATCCAAGAACATGGCATATCTCTACATCTGTTTGTGTCATCTTTGCTTTCTTTCATCAGTGTCTTATAATTTTCTGAGTACAGGTCTTTGGCCTCCTTAGGTAGATTTATTCCTAGGTATTTTATTCTTTTTGTTGCAGTGGTGAATGGGATTGTTTCCTTAATTTCTCTTCTGATCTTTAGTTGTTAGTGTATAGGAATGCAAGAGATTTCTGTACATTAATTTTGTATCCTGCAACCTTACCAAATTCATTGATTAGCTCTAGTAGTTTTCTGGTGGCACCTTTAGGGTTCTCTATGCATAGTATCATGTCATCTGCAAACAGTGACAGTTTTACTTCTTTTCCAACGTGGATTCCTTTTCTTTTTTGTCTCTGATTGCTGTGGCTAGGACGTCCAAAACTATGTTGAATAATAGTGGTGAGAGTGGACATCCTTGTCTTGTTCCTGATCATAGAGGAAATGCTTTCAGTTTTTCACCATTGAGAATGATGTTTGTTCTGGGTTTGTCATATATGGCCTTTATTATGTTGAAGTAGGTTCCCTCTATGCCCACTTTCTGGAGAGTTTTTATCATAAATGGGTGTTGAATATTGTCAAAAGCTTTTTCTGCATCTATTGAGATGATCGTGTGCTTTTTATTCTTCAATTTGTTAATATGGTGTATCACATTGATTGATTTGCATATATTGAAGAATCCTTGCATCCCTGGGGTAAATCCCACTTGATCATGGCGTATGATCCTTTTAATGTGCTGTTGGATTCTGGTTGCTAGTATTTTGTTGAGGATTTTTGCATCTATATTCATGAGTGATATTGGTTTGCAAGGTTTTTTTTTTGTAGTATCTTTGTCTGGTTTTGGTATCAGGGTGATGGTGGCCTCGTAGAATGAGTTTAGGAGTGTTCTACAATTTTTTGGAAGAGTTTGAGAAGGATGGGTGTTAGCTCTTCTCTAAATGTTTGATATAATTCACCTGTGAATCCATCTGGTCCTGGATTTTTGTTGGAAGATTTTTAATCAGCTTCAATTTTATTACTTGTGATTGGTCTGTTCATATTTTCTATTTCTTCTTGGTTCAGTCTTGGAAGGTTATACCTTTCTAAGAATTTGTCCATTTCTTCCAGGTCATCCATTTTATTGACATAGAGTTGCTTGTACTAGTCTCTTAGGATGCTTTGTATTTCTGAGGTGTCTGTTGTAACTTCTCCTTTTTCAATTCTAATTTTATTGATTTCAGTCCTCTTTTTCTTGAAGAGTCTGGCTAAAGGTTTATCAATTTCGTTTATCTTCTCAAAGAACCATCTTTTACTTTTATTGGTCTTTGCTATTGTTTTCTATTTCATTTATTTCTGCTCTGATATTTATGATTTCTTTCCTTCTACTAACTTTGGGTTTTGTTTGTTCTTCTCTCTCTAGTTCCTTTAGGTGTAAGGTTAGATTGTTTGAGATTTTTCTTGTTTCTTGAGGTAGGTTTGTATGTCTACAAACTTCCCTCTGAGAACTGCTTTTGCTGCACTCCATATGTTTTCCATCATTGTGTTTTCATTGTCATTTGTCTCTAGGTAATTTTGATTTCCTCTTTGATTTCTTCAGTGATCTCTTGATTATTGAGTACGGTATTGTTTAGCCTCCATGTGTGTGTTTTTTACGTTTTTTTCCCTGCAATTGATTTCTAATCTCATAGCGTTGTGGTCGGAAAAGAAGCTGGTTATGATTTCAATTTTATTAAATTTACCAAGGCTTGATTTGTGACCCAAGATGTGATCTATGCTGGAGACTGTTCCATGAGCACTTGAGAAGAAAGTGTAATCTGCTGTTTTCAGATGGAATGTCCTATAAATATCAATTAAATCTATCTGGTCTCTTGTGTCATTTAAAGCTTGTGTTTCCTTATTAATTTTCTGTTTGGATGATCTGTCCATTGGTGTGAGGTGTTAAAGTCCCCCAGTATTATTGTTACTGTCAATTTCCTCTTGTATAGCTGTTTGCAGTTGCCTTATGTATTGAGGTGTTCCTATGTTGGGTGCATATATATTTCTAATTGTTATATCTTCTTCTTGGATTGATCCCTTGATCATTATGTAGTGTCCTTCCTTGTCCCTTGTAACATTCTTTATTTTAAAGTCTATTTTATCTGATATGAGTATTGCTACTCTGGCTTTCTTTTGATTTCCATTTGCATGGAATATCTTTTTCCATCCCCTCACTTTCAGTCTGTATGTATCCCTAGGTCTGAAGTGGGTCTCTTTTAGACAGCATATATATGGGTCTTGTTTTTGTATCCATTCAGCAAGCCTGTGTCTTTTGGTTGGAGCATTTAATCCATTCACATTTAAGGTAACTATCAATATATATGTTTGTATTACCATTTTCTTAATTGTTTGGGGTTAGTTTTTGTAGGTCCTTTTCTTCTGTTTTTTTCCACTTAGAGAAGTTCCTTTAGCATCTGTTGTGAGCTGGTTTGGTGGTGCTGTGCTGAATTCTCTTAGCTTTTGCTTGTCGGCAAAGCTTTGATTTCTCCGTTGAATCTGAATGAGATCCTTGCCAGACAGAGTAATCATGGTTGTCAGTTCTTCCCTTTCATCACTTTAAATATCGTGCCACTCCCTTCTGGCTTGTAGAGTTTCTGCTGAGAAATCAGCTGTTAACCTTATGGGAGTTCCCTTGTATGTCATTTTTCCCTTGTTGCTTTTAATAATGTTTGTCTTTTTAATCAATTTACTATGTGTCTCAGTGTGTTTCTCCTTGGGTTTATCCTGCCTGGGACACTCCACGCTTCCTGGACTTGGGTGGCTATTTTCTTTCCCATGTTAGGGAAGTCTTTGACTATAATCTCTTCAAATATTTTCTCGGGTCCTTTCTCTCTCTTCTCCTTTTGGGACTCTTATAATGCAAATGTTGGTGCATTAATGTTGTCCTAGAGGTCTCTTAGGTGGTCTTCATTTATTTTCATTCTTTTTTCTTTATTCTGTTCTGTGGCAGTGAATTCTACCATTCTGTCTTTCAGGTCACTTATCTGTTCTGCCTCAGTTACTCTGCTATTGATTCCTTCTAGTGTATTTTTAATTTCAGTTATTGTATTGTTCATCTGTTTGTTCTTTAATCCTTCTAGGTGTTTGTTCTTTAACTCTTCTAGGTCTTTGTTAAACATTTCTTGCATCTTCTCAGTCTTTGCCTCCATTCTTTTTCCAAGGTCCTGGATCATCTTCAGTATCATTATTCTGAATGGTTGCCTATCTCCACTTCATTTAGTTTTTTTGGTGGGGGGGTGGGGTTATCTTGTTCCTTCATCTGGTACCTAGTCCTCTGCCTTTTCATCTTCTCTTTCTGTGAATGTGGTTTTTTTCCCACAGGCTGCAGGATTGTAGTTCTTCTTGCTTATGCTGTCTGCCCTCTGGCGGATGAGGCTATCTAAGAGGGTTGTGCAAGCTTCCTGATGCAAGGAACTGGTGGTGGGTAGAGCTGGGTATTGCCCTGGCAGGCAGAGCTCAGTAAAACTTGTCTACCGATGGGTGCAGTTGAGTTCCCTCCCTACTGGTTGTTTGGCCTGAGGCGACCTAGCACTGGAGCCCACAGGCTCCTTGATGGGGCTAATGGCGCACTCCTGGAGGGCTCACGCCAGGGTGTACTTCCCAGAACTTCTACTGCTAGTGTCCTTGTCCCTGCAGTGAGTCACAGCTGCCCCCTGCCTCTGCAGGAGACCCTCCAACACTAGCAGGTAGGTCTGGTTCAGTCTCCTATGGGGTCATTGCTCCTACTGCCGGGTCCTGGTGCGCACACTACTTTGTGTGTGCCCTCCAAGAGTGGAGTCTCTGTTCCCCCCAGTCCTGTCGAAGTCCTGCAATCAAATCCCACTAGCCTTCAAAATCTGATTCTCTGGGAATTCCTCCTCTCGTTGCCAGACCCCCAGGTTGGGAAGCCTGACGTGGGGCTCAGAACCTTCACTCCAGTGGGTGGACTTCTGGGATATAAACATTCTCCAGTGAGTCACCCACCCAGCAGTTATGGGATTTGATTTTATTGTGATTGCACCCTTCCTACCGTCTCATTGCGGTTCCTCCTTTGTCTTTGGATGTGGGGTATCTTTTTTGTTGATTTCCAGTGTCTTCCTGTCGATGATTATTCAGCAGGTAGTTGTGATTCCAGTGCTCTCCCAAGAGGGAGTGAGCGCATGTCCTTCTACTCCACCATCTTGAACCAATCTCCTCTCACAACACTTTAAATATTATTACTCATTCCCTTGTTTTTTTACTATTCCTAACACTTACATATCTATGTCTAAGCCCAGGACTAAACCCAACCCTCCATCTGCTTTGTGCATAGTCCTAGAGTGAAGAATCGTTTTCACAGATGAACATTTATGATCAACTTGATGATAGGGAACACCAATTTTGAACCCCAATTAAGCAAAACATTATCTCCCTGTTATGGATTGAACTGTATTCACCAAAATACAATTGTACCTCCCTGTCACAGATTGAATTATATCTACCAAAATGTTAGGATATGTTGAAATCCTAACCTCCAGTACCCCCGAATGAGACCTTATTTGGAAACAGGGTTATTGCAGATGTGATTAGTTATAATGAGGTCATACTGGAGTAGGGTGGATCCTTAATCCAATATGACTGGTGTCTCTTTAAGAGGAGGAAAGACGTGTGTGTAAAGACAGACACACAAGGAGGATACCACATGATGACAGAGGCAGAGACAGGAACAAAACAGCTACAAGCTAAGAACACAAGGACTGCCAGCTATCACCAGAAGCTAGGAAGAGGTAAGGAAGAATTCTACCCAGAATTTCAGAGCATGGCCCTGCTAACACCTGGATGTCATACTTCCAGCCTCCAGAACTTTAAGAAAATAAATTTGTTTAAAGCCACTCAATTGGTGGTATTTTGTTACGGCAGCCCTAGGAAACCAACACACTCTTCCTTCTCCCCAGAAAAGAATTTCATTCTTGTCACTAGTAGATATGTATTACAAAAAAAGTACTTATTTTGAATTTCACCAATTAAAAAATACCGTGGAAATTGGTTTTCTCTCATTATACATACATCTCTTATATGTGATGTTATAGATACATCTCTTACACCTACATAGTATCTCCAATTTTGCCTCTTGCCCAGGAAATCTAAAATATTTACTATCTGGACCTTTACAGATAAAGTTTGCCTAACCATGATCTGAACAATAAACTTTAATTTTTGCCTAATGTTGAACTTTATATAATAGATTCATACAGTATATGTTACTCTATGACTTGCTTCTTTCACGAAACATGGTTTGGAGACTTACCCATATTTTGCTGCAAATAGTTACACTTATTTTAATTAATATACAATATTTCACATATGAACATACTATAAAGTACTTATTCATTCTACTGTTTATGGACTTTGGGGATCGTTTCCAGGTTTTTTTTTTTCTATTATGAACAATGGTGCTAAAAATAATCTTGTACACTTTTTCCAGTCACAGGTGCATGAGTTTCTCTAGGGCATACACCTACGGGTGAACCTGCCGGATTACAGGACACAGTTGTAGATTAAACATGACCACAAATCCTTTGGCATCCCTTCCATCAAGAGAAGGAGTATATTTTCCCCTTCCCCTTGAGTCTGGGTTCACCTTATGACTTTTTTGAGCAATAGAATATGATGAAATGATATTCTTGAATTTCCAAGACCATGCTATAAAATGGCTGGTAGTTTCCATTTTCTCCTGGAAGCCAAATGCTATGCTGTAAAGAAGAGAGACAGATTATCAACTGATGAGAGGCCATGGGAGAGAGGCCCTGGAGGGTAAGAAGTCATTTAGGATGTTTCAGCCCCAGTCAAGAACCCAGCTAAAAGGAGCCATATGAATGACTTCAACTTATACTATATAGAGCAGAAGAACCCAGTCAACCCAGAGAAGTGTGAATAATAATAAAGCATTCTCATTTCAAACCATTAAGTTTTAGGGTGGTTTGTTAAAGCAATAGGTAACTGAAACACATGCTGAAGTTCAACTTTCCCAAATAATGCCAAACCTCCTTCAAAGTGGTTAAAATTCCTACCAGCAGCAATATATGAGTACGAGTTCCTGCAGCTCCACACCTCCCCAACACTGGATGTCAGACATTTAAAATTTTTGACAATCTGGTACCTATGAAATAGTATCTCAGTATGGTTTTAATTTACATTTCCCTTATTACTAATAAGGGTGAATATATTTTCATGTTAATAGTCACTATGTTCCTTCTTCTGAGTAATTCCTATTAATTTATTTTGCTCATCTTTCTACATGGTTGACTTTTTTCCTAATGACTCATAAAAGTCTATAAGCTTTTAAAGACTTAAAATCTTTTCATTTGTGGCTTCCTTTTCACAATTATAGTATATTTTGATGAGCAGAAATTATTTTCATATAGCAGAATTTATGAATCTTTTCTTTTACAGCCAATGCTTTTGGGATTAAGAAATCTATCTGTAACCACAATTGTATTAATTTTCTTCCAAAAATTTTATGGTTTATCTTTTAAATTTTTGTCTTTAATCTACATAGAATGAATTTTTGTATATGAATTGAGGTAGGGATCCAACTACATTTTCCCCCATATGGCTAACCAACTGTCCCAGTCTGAAAAGTCCATCATTCCCACAGATCTTTAATGTCAGCTTTGTCATAGACTGAGTCTCCCTAAATATACAGATCTGTTTCTAGGCTCTCTATTCTGCTCCATTTGGCTACATGGATTGCACTGTCTTAAATATAACAGCTTTCTTGGATACACTTGGACCTTTGTCTTTCCACATATATTTTAGAATCAGCTTATTTAATTGCACAAGCAAAATCAGTTGGGATTTTGATAGAAACTGTACTGAATCTAGAATTCAATGTGGGAAGAACTGACATCTTTATGACACTGAGTGCTCCAATCCATTAACATGGTATTGCTCTCTATTTCACACCTGAAACTACACAGTGTCTCTCTGTAATCAAATGTAATGTTAATTTTGGCCATCCAACCATGGGTTATCAGATTTTTCCACTGTGTAATTACTATTCTTTCCCTTGCAACTAACAACGCAAAGATGCTTAAAGACCATTTTTTAATTTGTATTATGATGTTTTCAAATATATTCAAAAATGGAGAAAATACTAAAATAAGCTCCCATTTTTATTTAACAATTCAACAATTATCAAAATTTGAAAGTGATAATCAGAAAGCCAATCTCAGAAGTCATATAATCTCACCTATAAATGCTTCAGTATGCATTTCTAACTTTTATATAACAATATCATTATCACAACTAAAAAATTGACAATAATTCCTCAATATCAACTAGTACCTATCCATATGCAAAGTTTAACAACTATCTCAAAAATGTCTTTTTACAGTTGGTTTGATCAAATCAGGATCCTGTCAGGACTTCACATTGCATTAATTTGTTACAGACATACCTCGAGATATTGTAAGTTCAGTTCCAAACCACTACAATAAAGTGAATATTGAAATAAAGCAAGTCACACAAATTTTTTGGTTTCCCAGTGCATATAACTGTTATGTCTACACTGTACTCTGTTAAGTGTGCAATAGTACTACGTCTAAAAAAAATGTACATATCTTAAATAAAAAATACTTCATTGCTAAAAAATGCTAACCATCAAAGCACAGTTGCCACAAACTTTCAGTTTGTAAAACACACAATATCTGCAAAGCACAATAAAGGTTAAAAACAATAAAACTAGGTATGCCTGTATATCTTATAAGTCTCTTTTAATCTATAACAGCTCCCCTTTCCATTTTCCTTATGCCATTTATTGGCTGAAAAATATAGATCATTTGTCCTGTAGTACAGCCCATATTCTGGATTTTGAACTTCTCGTTTTTACTGCCATTGTACTGTATTTCTTGTTGATTTTTGCTTGTGTGCAGAAATCGAATTCTCCTCATTGACTTTTGTATCCTGAAAATTTGTCAAACTCTTATTAAATCTAATAATTTAGTTATACATTATTTTGGTTTTCTATGTAATCATATTATCTGCAAATAATGACAGCATTGTTTCTTTCAGTCCAATCCAAATATTTTTTCTTTCTTTCTCATGCCTTATTCACTACAGAAAGAAGAAAAGTGTTCCCAGATTGAAGGTCTGAGGTGCTAGAAGGAATAAAAGCCAAAGATATTAGTAAATTAAGTATGGAAATCTAAAAAAGTATTTATAATGATAATTATAATAATATAAATAATAGTATTTTGGAGATTAAAAAGATAGAATTAAAATATATTGTTACAATAACATAAGTTAAAAACTGAGTGACTGGAGTTCAACTTTTCTAGGTACTTGTATTGTTTGGGAAAATGGTAAAACTTTTTTACTTTAGACATTGGTAAGTTACATACATGTTAAACTTTCTAGGTTAAATATGATAAACAGAAATCCAAGACTTTAACAGTTTTTTTGACAAGAATGGGATTCTGACAGAGACATGGCTTTCTGAAAGAAAAAAGGACAAGAGCCCCCAGAGCCAGTTTAGGGGATAGAAAAAGACTCCAGTAGCACTCTGGCCCGTGGCTGAGAGGAGTAAGGATCCTCATCTGTTCTTCTATTAAAGAAGCAGACCAACAAGAGGAAGGTACACTGTATACTGTAAGATACAATAGTATTCAAATCACTACACTAATACCACTACCAATAATAAATCTACTAAGTAAAGTTCAAGATTTCTTTGCACTGTTTTTTTTCTTTTAAAGTTATACTTTTTTTTGCATAGATGCTCCCCATTCTCCTCTCATTATTTATTTATTCATTCATTTATTTGGTTGCGCTCGGTCTTAGTTGCAGCAGGCGGGCTCCTTAGTTGCGGCATGCATGTGGGATCTAGTTCCCTGACCAGGGATCAAACCTGGGTCCCCTGCATTGGGAGCGCGGAGTCTTATCCACTGCACCACCAGGGCAGTCCCTCTTTGCACTCTTTTTGTCTTTAGAGCAAATCCCTCTAAGAGTGTACAAATTACTATGTTAAAATTATTCGTGCCGCAACTAAGAAGGCTGCATGCTGTAACAAAGATCCTGCGTGCTGCAACTAAGACCTGGCGCAGCCAAAATAAATAATAAATAAATAGATAAGCAAATAAACAATCTTTAACTGGAGAGCTAAAAGTATAAAGAAGAATTAATTGAATTATTTTTCTATGTATGTTTATGTGAAAAACTTGACATATAGTTAAGTTCCTGTTTATGGTAGCATTCCATTTTAGCTTACCTCTTTCCCCTCATCTTTGATGAGGGATGTTGTAAAACATATACATGATTTAAAAGTCAAAACTTATAAATGTGTATATTCAAAGAAGTTCAATCCCTTGCCTATAGGTAACTAGATTCCTTAATTTCTAGCTTATCCTTCTCATATTTTTGTTTTGAAAAATATGCAAACACACACACATACATAAGACACATCATATGTGTATGTGTGTATAATTTTCCCTTCTTTTTTTACAAAAGGGAGTATGCATAAGTGTTAAAATGATTTTTTTAAACGTGAGTATTTAAATGGAAATGTCCCAATTGTTGCTTTAAAAAGCCCTATCCCTAGCAGATGCAAACTATTATATACAGGATGGATAAACAACAAGGTTCTATATAGCACAGGGAACTATATTCAATATCCTGTGATAAACCATAATGGAAAAGAATATGAAAAAGAATGCATGTGTGTGATATATGTATCGCTGAATTACTTTGCTATACAGCAGAAATTAACACATTATAAATAAGCTATACTTCAATAAAATAAATAAATAAAAACAAATTTTTAAATAATTTTTTTTTAAAAATGAGGAAGCAAAGAGAGAAAAAAAAAAAGCTCTACCCCTTTGCCTTTGGTTTAGTTGGATTCATTCCCAGTAGGATAAAGGACATTTTCATGCTCAAGGTCTCAGGAATTGGCAGAAAGAAGGGCAAAGGCAGCTTTCCTCTTAACCTGAAGACCGGGCCTTAGTACTACTAAGGAACTCCTCCATCTGTAAAGCATTAGAACCAGAGTATAAAAGGCAAGATAGAAAAAAGGTTCCAAATTCCTCAGTACTATTGGTAGACGCCTAAAACTTGCTGAAGTAGAGTTAACCTACACTACAATTTACCAAAATTCTCTGGGACCTCAAAATCATGGTAAATGTGATGAAACTTTTAACTTTGTTTAGTTAACAAAGTTAACAAAGTTAACTTTGTTTGATGAAACTTTTAACTTTAGGAAAGAAAAACAATCACTTAAAATTCTGAGAAGAAATCCAAATGAGGCAGGAACTAGCTTTCCAAGATACTAAAGCATTTTATAAAACTAGAGCAATTAAAATAGTTTAGTACTGCTACATGAATAGACAGACCAACGTAATAGAATTTTTAAAAAGACCCCTAGATATACAAGAATTCAGAGGTGGAATTTCTAATAGAAAGAAAAAAATAACTAGTCAGCCAATGGTGCTGGAACAACTGCACAGCCAGCCACCTGAACCAAAATAAGTGGGTTTCCTAACTCACTTCCTATGCCAAAATAGTATGCAAAACAGTATTTCATTTCAGGTAGATAAAAATCTGAGTGGGGAAAAAAACCCACAGAAATACTAAAAGAATACTTAAAAATTATAAAACAAAAAACTTAGTTTAAGATGGCCTTATAGCTTTGTCACAAAAACACAAAAACTTTAAAAGAATAGATTGAGGGGAATTCCCTGGCCGTCCAGTGGTTAGGACTCTGTGCTTTCACTGCCAAGGGCGCAGGTTTATCTCTGGTCGGGGAACTAAGATCCGCATGCCACAGGGTGCAGCCAAAAATAAAAAAGAATAGACTGATAACTCTGACTTGATAAAAGGACATGTTTCTGCATGGTAAACAAATTGGATAATCAAACTCGATGCAATGATAAAAACGGAGAAAGGGCTTCCCTGGTGGCGCAGTGGTTGCGAGTCCGCCTGCCGATGCAGGGGACACGGGTTCGTGCCCCGGTCCGGGAAGACCCCACATGCCACGGAGCAACTGAGCCCGTGAGCCATGGCCGCTGAGCCTGCGCGTCCGGAGCCTGTGCTCCACAACAGGAGAGGCCACAGCGGTGAGGGGCCCGCGTACCCCCAAAAAAAAAAAAAACAGAGAAAAACATTTCTAACACATATGATATAGAACAAATATTTTCACACTAGAGAGCTTAGAGATCAACCAAAAACCTAATTGTGTAAGCCAGGCAAAGAAAAAGATACACAGCTGGCTTTAAACCAGGATTTCTCAATCTCTACACTACTAAAGACATTTTGGACAAGATAATTCTTTGTTGAAGGGGGCTATCCTGTCCATTATGTTTACCAGCATCTCTGGACTCCACCTATTAGACACCAGTAGC
This sequence comes from Neophocaena asiaeorientalis asiaeorientalis, assembly GCF_003031525.2. Taxonomy (NCBI): domain Eukaryota; kingdom Metazoa; phylum Chordata; class Mammalia; order Artiodactyla; family Phocoenidae; genus Neophocaena; species Neophocaena asiaeorientalis. The sequence continues at coordinate 460,599 of NW_020174549.1, forward strand.
AACCCCCCTCAATTGTGACAATCAAAAATGTTCCCAGATATTGCCAAATGTCCTATGGGGGTCAAAATTGCTCCTTGATGAGAACTGCTGCTTTAAACATATAAAAAGATCCTCATCCTCACTCTTTGATACAAATTTTAACTATAATGAGGTGCCATTTTTTTCTCTAGTTAGATTTTTATTATCAAAACAAATATTTTTATTATCAAACATTTTGCTGTTTGCCAACATGTTGGACTAGGAAATCTCATTCATCCTTTTGGATGTGCAATCTCTTTGGAAGGCTATTGGTATTAGCTATCAAAATTTTAATTGCCTATACTCTTTGATCCAACAGCTTCATTTCCAAGAATTTATCATATGGATACACTCAAATATGTGCAAACAGGTGAATACAAGGATAATCATTGCAGCAAAGAAGGAGTAACAAAAAACTAGAAATAATCTGGTATCCAATGACAGGGGGTTGGTTAAACAAACAGAACACCATGTAACTATTAAAAGGGAGAAAGATCAACATGTACTGAAAATACGTTCCAAGACATATTAGCTAAAAATACCAAGGCCCAGAAGGGACTTTGCTACTATTTTTTAAAGTGGGGTGTGTGTGCGTGTTTAGGACTCTGTACCCAAATATATTTATAAATGCACAGAATATTTTTGGAAACCTACTAGAGAGTAAGTAGGAGGCTGAGTTAAGGATAAGGAAACTCAACCTTCTGAGCTGTTTAAGTGTTTTGGCAACGTACCTATATGTTTCAAGCAAATTACAGAACGGACTTGGCACTCAGCTCAAAACACCCATACAGTATAGAAACAAAACAGAATGAGACGGGGGTGGAGGAGCAGTTTAACTGGTATAGAGTTTGTTTCTCAAGTCGAAAAAGTTCTGCAAATTAGTTGCACAACAATGCAAACATACTTAACACTACTTAACCAACCGTACACTTAAAAATGGTTAAGGTGGCAAATTATTCCTTATGTGTATTTTACAACTACATATCTTTTAAAAGTGAAAAAAAGTCCCCCCCCAAAGATACCCATATTTTAAGATTAGTTTAGTTTGTCACTAATTTGAAATCCCTTTTTAAACACCCCATTATTTTCTTCTTCCAGAATCGAGCGTTCCGAATAAGTGGAGACTCATTAGGCGCACCCGTGTTCCAGTGACCTTTCACCTAGAACTCGCGGCCTTCAGCAAGGCACGCAGCTACTGCTAAACCCAAAGTGGGACCCGCCTTGGGGTCGGCGGGACACCTCACTCTGGATCCTTTACCTGTGGAAGAGACTGTAACATGACTACCACCCTGAAGTACACAACTCTGCGTTACTCTTCACAAGTTACCGCAGATTCGAGGAACACTGTGTCCAGCGCGGACCAGCGTTCCAGACCTCGCCGGGCAGCTTCATTAACCCTCCCACCGCGGGGGCCGGGCCACCCATGCCATCCACTTCGCCCGGCGGGGTTTCTTCCCCGCGGCTCCCGATTCCCCTTACCCCGTGTTGGGCAACATGACTGTTGCAGATTGGAGGCGGTGGCGACAACGGCCTCAGGTAGCGGATACTGAGAGGGTGACTTCTCCCCGCACTTGGCCCCGCCCCGAGGTCTGCGGGGGAATTGGGCGCTCCAAGAAACGGAAGGTGGCTGAGTGCGCCTGCGCACGCAGTGGGCCTCCGTGGCGCTCGGCGCTGGTTTCCGCCTCCCGCCTGCCTGGCCCCTGGAAACCGACCCTAAGCGCAAGCGCTGCGAGACAACTCCGCCCCGCCCCTCTTGCGGGGGCTCTACGGTGACAATTGGTCTCCAGCCCGCCGCTAGAATGCTGGACGCGTCAGCCGCTGAGTACACCTTTCCCTGGCCTGTGAAGGGTTCCTCGCCGCAGCGCTGAGTTCCTTTGCCGGGTTGGGGGCGTGGGGGGCGTTTGAGTCGTGCACCAGGGACCTTGAGGGCTGAGGTGCGGCTTCTCAGCGGACTTTGGCTCTCGGTCCCCTCGCCGTCCACGCCGGCACCTGGACGCCTGCCCAGCTGCACGCGCGCCCTCGGAGGCCCCTCTTAGGAACGCTTTTCCTGGGCAGATAAGCACTCTTCCGGCCAGCGGCGCATTTCGACTCTCCCGCGGAATCTGGACTAAAGCCGGCCAGATTATAGATAAACAGCTCTGGGGTGAGGGGCAGCTTCTGGATCAGAGATCTGCAATAGTCGCACCGAAGAACTAAGTTAACTCTGATTTTTCGACTCTTAGCCAATATCTCGGCGAGGAAATTCCCAGACTCAGTGGTGGAATAAGGTGAATTCTGGGAGCCGGTATTGCTTTTGGTAGTATAACTTGGACATAACTCAGCTACTCTAATGAACTAGAGACCGGCATAATATTTTTAGGTAGACGTGAAGAAATTCTATTTTGAAGAGGTAGAGCAGGATGATGAGGTTATGTGAGTAGATAAAGTAACCTGAAAAAAAAAAAAAAAGTAACCTGGAAATAGGATATGTACTCTCTCTTTTATTACAGGCCCTAAATGTCTCTATTTATTCATTTATATCACTTGCCAGTCTCATAGGCATTTGAATTTGAGATCTGTGATACGGTCCTTAGAGACTCCGGAGGAATTTACTTATTCAAGAAATATTAGCACCGAGTGGGTGCTGGTCACTGGAGATACAGTGGGTCAAAAAAGGGCACGTTCTCTCCTTATGTAGAAGGAACAAGGAGTAACCAATGTGTTTTTTTTTTTCTTAAAGGTTATCTTCTTATTTATTTATTATTTGGCCGCACTGGCCGGCATAGGGGCTTTTAGTTCCCCGACCAGGGATCAGACGTGTGCCCCCTGCAGTGGAAGCCCAGATTCTTAACCACTGGACCGCCAGGGAAGTCCCCACTAATGAGTTCTTTAGAAGACTATTGTAAATGTTAGGTGTTTTAGAGAGTGTTGATAGGGACTGTTAGATGAAAAATCTTACTCTCCACTCATTCAAGAAAGTGAAGGCTACCTACAGAATGAAAGAAAATATTTGCAAATCATATATCTAACAATGTCTAGTATCCAGAATCTATAAAGAACTTTTACAACTCAGCAACAAAAAGATGAACCTCCAATTTAAACGTGAGCAAAGGACCTCAATAGACATTTCTCCAAAGAAGATAAACGAACAAGCAAGCACATGAAAAGATGCCCAATAGCAATAGTTATTAGGGAAATACAAATCAAAACCAGTGAGATTCCACTTTACATCCACTAGGATAGCTATAATAGAAAAGATGGAAAATAGTAAGTGTTGGCCAAGATGTAGAGAAATTGGAACCCTCATACATTGCTGGTGGGAATGTAAAATGGCACAGTCACTTTGGAAAACAGTTTTGCAGTTCCCCCAAAGGTTAAAGTATGGTTACCAGCTACTGGGTATCTACCTACAAAAGAGCAATTCCACTCTTGAGTGTATAACCAAGAGAGAGGAAACTTCTTGAGAGTAACCACTAGATGGCACTGGTATTTTAAAATTCACAGTTATACAATACTGCAAAATGTTAATTTATTAACAATATTGTGACGTTATAATCTGACTTCGATTAAGCCAAAAATAGCATGAGGTTCCTTATAGGACCCTCATAAAGGGGAAATAAGAGGAGGCATAAATTTTAAATTCCTTAAAGAAATACTTTTTATCATTAGAACAAATTGTCATAAAATAGTCACCTTCACTTTTTGTGACTTCTAAAGTCTATCAAGGGACTCCCCTGGTGGTCCAGTGGTTAAGAATCCGCCTTCCAGTTTTGATCCCTGGTCAGGGAACTGAGATCCCACATGCTGTGGGGCAACTAAGCCCTTGTGCCACAACTACTGAGCCCAAGCACCGCAACAAAAGATCCCGCATGCCACAACAAAGATCCAGCGTGCCACAACTAAGACCTGGCGCAGCCAAATAAATAAATAATAAATAAATAAATACAGTCTATCAAGTTTGGGACTTCCCTGGCGGTCCAGTGGTTAGGACTCTGCGCTCTCACTGCTGAGGGTGGGGATTTGATCCCTGATCGGGGAACTAAGATCCCAAAAGCCGCGTGGCACAGCCAAAAAAAAGCCTATCAAGTTTAATTCTCCAATTTTAAAAAGTGCTTTTCAAATACATAGGAGACTGAAAATGCCAACTTGAATTGAAATATCAAAGGATATGACACTGAAAACAAGTTTAATCTTACTGTCAAATTAGGACTTCTAACCCTGACCTTGCATAAGGGTATATTTTCTTTTTTTTTTTTTTTTTTTTTTTTTTTTTGCGGTACGCGGGCCTCTCACTGTTGTGGCCTCTCCCGTTGGGGAGCACAGGCTCCGGACGCGCAGGCTCAGCGGCCATGGCTCACGGGGCCAGCCGCTCCGCGGCATGCGGGATCCTCCCGGACCGGGGCACAAACCCGTGTCCCCTGCATCGACAGGCGGACTCCCAACCACTGCGCCACCAGGGAAGCCCAGGGTATATTTTCTTAAAGTGTAGAATGCAGTGTAGAATTCAAATTTGTTGACCACAGCCCACATACATAAATTTCTCATCCAGACCCTGTACACGGTTTTCTATTTTATTTGAATCTATTATGTAGTACCCCGTTTTTTGGTTTTTTTTTTAAAGTTGATCATAACCTACAAAGTTATTTCAATGCCTCATTCTTGGATCATAACCTACCATTTGGAAAACACTGCTTTAGTGTGTTGTAATTTGCCGTTGTGATTTTTCAACTTGCTTTTTAAGATATTCTAGGCTTCTTCAGTCAAATATAAAATTACTAACTGCTGGTCAAAGGCCAGCAATCCAATGTGACTAACAGCAGATGCTTTCAAGCACATTGGAAGAGTCAGAGATCTGTTGAAACTTTCCATTCCTTTCACCCCAAGGGAAATCCTTGGGGTTTTGAGGGTATAGCAGTTGCTTCTGACAAGGTACCAAATCTTCCCAATAGGACCCCTAACTGCACCTTTTATTGCTCAGTGAATTGTTGCCAATCATTTAATTAGTAAATGTTGGATATTAACTTCATTGCTGTATTTTAATGTCTATATTTTTCTGATAAGCCAACATCTAAAGAAAGTGAAAGTTTCTAATATCACCCTTCAGAGATAATCACTGTTAACAGTTCGGCATGTATCCTTTAAGACTTTGAAATTTTTATATAGGTTTTGATTGATTTTTAAAAAGCATAGGGGAAATTATATATATTCTATTGTTTTGGAAACTTTTTTTGTTTTACTTAATGTATCATAAACATCTTTCCAAGTTTATACCCAAAAGTTCACCTTAACTTTTTTTTTTGATAGGTGTGTTACCAACCTGGGTCCTTGGACTCTTTAATCAATAGAAATTGATAAGAGGCCAGAGGAGAAATTCAGGCAAGGCTTTATTGGGAGTGAAAACAAGAAACAGGTGCCCTTGCTCACTCTCCAAGGAGGGTGGGCTGGTTCCTTAAATAGAGCGAGGGTAGGGGCAGATGGTGAATCAGGCAGCAGGGGTGGCTTAGATGGTCTGCCCACCCCCGTGGTGGTGCTGTGTGCAGGGATCATGCGCAGTACCCTGCTTCTGCTCCAGGCACTTCACAAGTGGCAGTCGGTTTGTGGCCTTTTTGTAACATTGTTCTTAATCACTCCACTGCCATGCATGCAGTTATTTTTAATCCCTTATAGTTTCTCTGTATTCTGTTGCTGGAGGAGACATTTGTCCAGTAAAGGGTCCCACATCCCAGTTCCCAGCCTATCTTAGGTGCATAGTTTTCTTTTACATGAATATACTCCATATTAATTTTACCATTTGTGATGGACATTTTAAGGTGTTTCAATATTGTCTATATTATAAACAATATTGCAATAAAAGCCTTTGTGTGTACATCATTGTTCACCAGTCAATGCCTTGTTTAGCAGCTGGTGTTTTCTAGTTCTGGCAAATGTGAGGTCTGCTGGGAAAGGTTTTCTTAAAGTTTTTTCTTTCTTAAAGAGACCACAGAATAGATTGCCTCTTTTCTTCTATTGTTATTTCTGGATGTGATGCTTGGAACAGCTGCATCTATCTTGCAACCACGAGTGGAACTAGCCTTCCCCTTTCCATAGCTCCTTCAAGGGTGAACTTTCTCCTATAACATATGAAAGAAAGTTTGGGGTTGGGGAGCAGTTGTCTCAGAACCCTCCTGAGTCTCCCACCTAGCTTTCTAATTCTCCCCCTGCTCAAAGGCACACTGTGGGTTTTCCTCACTTTGCAGCTTGGCCATCTTGTAGAATTCCAGGAAACAGTTCCCTCAGCAGACAACTGCTCCCTCTCATGAGTGCAAGTAGTGGAGTGGGTGTGTGGACCACGCCATATTCCACTTTTTTGCTCTGTTGGCTTGTTTTTTGGGTTTTTTTCCTTTTAAAAAATATTTATTTTTGGCTGTGTTGGGTCTTTGTTGCTGCGTGTGGGCTTTCTCTAGTTGTGGTGAGCAGGGGCTACTCTTCGTTGTGGTGCATGGGCTTCTCATTGTGGTGGCTTCTGTTGTGGAGCACAGGCTCTAGGCGCATGGGCTTCTGTAGTTGTGGCACATGGTCTCAGTAGTTGTGGCTTGCGGGCTGTAGAGCGCAGGCTCAGTAGTTGTGGCGCATGGGCTTAGATGCTCCGCAGCATGTGGGATCTTCCCAGACCAGGGCTCAAACCCGTGTCCCCTGCATTGGCAGGTGGATTCTTAACCACTGTGCCACCAGGGAAGCCCACTGGTTTGTCTACTACACCATCCCCACACAACTCTTTGTCAAAGAGTTGAGGTTTATATGAGGGAATTACTATCTATCTATATATCTATATATATATATAAATAATAACTTTATATAACAACTGCTATGTCAACTACCTACCCATTACACATTCTCCACTTCTTATTAACAGTATATCTCTATTATTAGAGGCGGCAGTATGCCCAGCAAAAGCAGTGAATCTCTCAAGCCTCCCCTGCAACTAGGGGTGTCCATGTGACCAAATTATGGCTAATGAAGTAAGCGGAAGATGTTGGGGAGGACTTTGGGAAAACTTCTTTAAAGGGCTTCCAGACATTTTGTGACCTTAAGACTGAAAGCCATATACTCACATAATAGAACAAAAAGGAGACTTTGACGAACATGGAGTGCCATAACAGCCCTGAAACCATTACTTCTAGGCTTCTTTTGCGTGATAAATAAATTTTTATCTAGTTTAAGGCACTGTTATTTTTCATTTTCTGTTACATGCATCTGGACCTAACTCTTAAATGCAAAAGTATCAAAAGACTATAAACCACTGCAAGGGGTTCCCTCTTGAACACAGCCAAATCGCTAGCGTTGCTCCTCGTCTTCATATCTGCTTTTCTCCCTGAGAGTATCAGTTTTGTTCAAATTTCCTTCTTTAAAATTGTCTTTAATATCTCTACCCCCTTTCAGGAAATCCCATGCCCTGCTCACAGGAGTTGGTCTCATATATTAAGATCCATCCTCTTTTCCTAAGCCAAACATTTTCCCAAGCATAAATTACCCATTCTATTTAGAATATGACTTTAGCAAGAGAGTCCACGGTGGGTGTAGGTGTTCCAAGTCCAATTCCCTTGGAGATATTTCCCCCTAATTCTTCCTGGGGTCCAGTAAGTGACTGTTATGTCAAACACACCCACACCTCCCAAACTCAGGCATTAATTTGGAGACACAGTACTCTACTGTGAATGCACGTACTCTTTCCAAGCTGAGAAAGAGAAATATTTGATTCTTCTGTTATCAACATAGCTTCAACCCTGCTCACTATAAAGATAGCATTTGATGATTTTATATTGCAGAACAATACCAGTTATTTTTTAATCTTCTAGCTTTCAAACTGTGCCTACCAGGCATTTAAAAAAAAAAAGACATTTGAAGTTAGCTTAAGAATCAGTCCCATAATTGAGCCATCTATCTCTTAATGGCCACTACTTTGCTACACAAATACCAAACTTTGGAATTACCGCATGTCTTTCCTCTATGCCAAATTAAATTCTTGTAGGTGTCATCCTCCTACTACCCTCTACTAAATTAAATTCTTGGTTAAGGTCTCATACTCCTACTGCTCCAGTAGAAGACAGGCTATATGAAGACATTATCCTCTGATACAAGTAATCCTCCACCATGTTCATCAAAGATCCAGTCTCCTTTTTGTTCTATTATGTGAGTATATGGCTTTCAGGAGATTTGCTTTTCCAGTTACATGAGCAACATATTCTCATAGAGAAGTCCTCCAGATTGTTCTTTTGTTTTGCTTTTCTGCTACTGACCTTTTGCTTGTTTGCCTGTTCAAGGTTGAATATTTGCCTGGTGCCCTGCAGGATCATATGAAGTAAACATCTTTTAGAACCATACTGGGGAGGGAGGGCAGTAGTTCTATCCAGTCGTCTGGCATCGCAGGAACCTTTCCACTGACCTTGTAAACTATGATCAGATTTTTGCACAAGACTATTTCCACAAAGGGCAAATAAGTAAAAATAAAATAGATATACTCTAACCAATCCATCTGACTCCTTGTTAAATAGTTATATCAAAAATTTTAGGGGAAAAAGAAAAAAAAATTTAGGGGAAGGTTTCAGTTAATGGCCAAAGCAAAGGCCTTGTTCTAGTCGCAAATAAAACTTATATATCCTATTAAAGATATGGTCTCAGATTCCTAAGAAGGGACTATTTGGTCCCATAGAAGAACATTTACAATATTATAGGCATCTATAATATGTATCAACTTCATATATCTGTAGACAAATGGAATACCAAGGAAAGGCACATCAACTCTTATTATAGGAAGCTAACTTCAGCGCACAAGAGTTATAGGTAACAGGTTCTTGGAAAGGGAGAAAAAAAGGACTTGTCCTTTTTCTTCTGCTATCCTACTCACAGCTATTCCTCCACCTCCGCTCCTTTGAAAACATTGGGGTGAATCACACATTAGTTAACTGGTTAGGAATAGGTAAGTTAAGGGAGAGTCATGATAAGGGCTGGTGAAAGACAGTATTCAAGGCTGCTTGAGAAGAATGGAAATATTTAATCAAAGTCATTAATTGTTACAAAACTTCCAGGGAAGTGAACAAAAATGAACCTAAATCAGAGAAGAAATTTCAAGTATAATGAAACTAGGAAACTGACACAACCCTACCAAAAACTATGAAGAATACTTCCAATTTGTATCCAAATTAAGGAAAGCAGTGAGATTTGACAAGCATTTCTTCTAAGTAATAACTCAGTGCCATTTTTTAGAAAGTAAATGAGATTGTCCTAAAAGTCCAGCAGTAATCTGAAATTTGAAGAAATAAGGACTAGTGACTTGGGTGGACCAGGGAAAAATTAAGAATGCCACCCTTGGGAGGTCTATTCCAAGATGGTAAAGAAGGTAGAACTGGGGCTTCCCTCGTGGCGCAGTGGTTGAGAGTCCGCCTGCTGATGCAGGGGACACGGGTTTGTGCCCCGGTCCGGGAAGATCCCACATGCCGCGCAGCGGCTGTGCCCGTGAGCCATGGCCGCTGAGCCTGCGCGTCCGGAGCCTGTGCTCTGCAACGGGAGAGGCCACAACAGTGAGAGGCCCGCGTACAGCTAAAAAAAAAAAAAACAAACAAAAAAAAAGGTAGAACTGAAGAAGAGACAATATGACACACATTTTGGTTTTCCAGGACTCAGTTTCCTGACCCATAACTGAAACTTGGAAGTTAGGGGCTGCTGAAGAGTTAATAATGACCTGCAAGACAGGTGTGCAATTGTTGACCAAAGTAAACTGAGCAGAGTAAATAAACACTGATTATAAGATAAAAATCCTACAACAGGATGGGTCTCTCCAAAACACTCAAACTAAAAAAAGATTTTTTTTCTTTTAAATCTTATTTCCAGTAGAAATGAGCACGTCTCATACTCAGATCTTGGTTTCTAACCCTATACTCCAATAAAAGGAACCAGGGTTCCTTGGAGTAATGACTCATTTTAGGACTGGGGCAGAAAATATACAAGATGATCCTGGAGCATCTTGTAGTGCCAGAAAGTAAGGGAGTACTCAAAACAGATCAACAAACAAACCCCAAACAAAACACCCCACATTGATGGAGGTATGTCAAAGGAGTACAGAAGTCAACTGAAAGATCTCTCAATGGCTAAAACTGAAACACTTTGAGCAACAAAATAAAGTGGTACTGGATTATAATCAAAGTATAAAATAAATATCCATGAGTTGATAGTGATATAATCATATGATTGAATTAAAAATGAGGAGAAATGACAGAATTCCTGTACAGAAGAATGCGAAATAATTTCTGTAAATACAGCCTCCTCAAGGAGGTACAGAATAACTCTCCATTCCTTGAGTGTGGTCTGTATATAGTGACTTCTTTCCAAAGAGTACAGTATGAAAAGGGGAAAAAAATAACTTTACAGTGAAGAAAGCTGATAAACAGCAGCTCAGTCAGGTGATCAAAGTCAACATCAACTGTGATAAGCCAGGTTGATAATGATGTGATGAAATGGTACTTTTTCTCTGTAAACCTCCCCAAAACCTATAACTCTAGTCTAATTGTGAGAAAAATATAAGACAAATTGCAACTGAAGGACATTCTACAAAATACCTAACCAGTACTCCTCAAAACTGTCAAGGTCATCAAAAAGAAGGAAAGTCTGAGAAACTGTCACAGCTAAGAGGATCCTAAGGGGATATGATGACTAAATGTAATATGGTATCTTGGATGGGATCCTGGAACAGAAAAACAACATTAAGTAAAAACTAATGATATCTTAATAAAGTATGGATGATAGTTAATAACAATGTATTAATATTGGTTCATTAATTGTAACAAATGTATCCTACTAATGTAAGATGTTAACCATAGAAACTGGGTGTAGGGCATATAAGAAGTCTCTGTAAAAAAACCTGCTGTAAAAAAAATAAATAAAATAAAATTCAAAAAATAAAGCCTATTTAAAAATTTTTAAACCTTATAATAATGCTACATAAATTTTTAAAAACCCACCATTTTAAATGATTGGATTAATTGGAAGAAAATACGGATATCCCTAAGGCAATAATTCTTAATGGAACTTGCATCCCAGGGAATATTTGTGAATATCTGGAAACATTCTTAGTTGTCACATTTGTGTGGGGGATGTTATTGGCATCTAGTGAATAGAGTCCAGGGATGCCACTAAACATGCTATAATACACAGAACAGTACATCCCATCCTCCCGAGAATATCCCATCCAAAATGTGCTGAGGCTGAAAAATGCTGCCCTAATTGATGAGGTTTGGGGACCTATATCAATGCTGACAGAAACAGGCTAGATTGTGTGTGTGTGTGTGTGTGTGTGTGTGTGTGTATAAGATACATTCAAAATATGTATGATATATATGTAAATTATGAGATAACAATAAACACCTGTGAAACCATCACCCAGCTAAAGGACTGAAAATGATGAGTCATGTGCTTCTCTGGATTCCATCTCCCTGCCTCTTCCCGAGTAGTAACCATTGAGTTTTGTGTTTATCTTTCCCTTGTCATCCTTTATAAAATTGTGTGTGTGTGTGTGTGTGTGTGTGTGTGTGTACACAATATATTGGTTAGCTTTGCTTGGTTGTGCTTCCTTTTTAACTTTATAGAAATGGTATCTTAGTATGTATAGTTTTCTCAGATTTACTTTTTTTGTTGTTTTTTGGGTTTTTTTGGCCACGCTGCACAACATGTGGGATCTTAGTTCCCCAACCAGGTATTGAACCTGTGCCCCCAGAATGCAGAGTCTTAATCACTGGACTGCCAGGGAAGTCCCTGATTTGCTTTTTCCTTCAGTATTTTGATTTATCCATAGCATTGCCTATTGTAGTTTATTCATTTTTCACTGCTGTATACTATTCCATTGTGTGACTATGCCACAATTTATTTGCCCATCTCTCTTGTTGATGGACATTTGGGTTATTTGCATATCATGTTTATTATATAGAACAGTGGTGCTATGAATATGCTTTCATAGTGCACATTTCAAGTTTCTCTAGGTTATGTACATATAGGAGTGGAATTACTCAAGTGTGGATGTCTTTAAATTGGAATTATGTTTAAGAACTCATTTTCTATCCTGAAGTCATAAAGATAGTCTCCTAAATGTTATTCTAAAAGCTTAAAAATTTTGCCTTTCCTTTTTGAGTCACCTAGAGCTGCTCATTGTATGTGGGTATGAGGTTGATATCTATTAATATATTTGTAATGAGGTAGAGATAAACTTCCACTCTTTTCCCCATTGATCTAAATGCCTTCTGTGTCCTACATCAAGTTTTCATATATACCCATATCTGTTCCATTAAATAATTAGTCTATCCCTATGGCAATACTACATTTTTCTTGATTATTTGACTTTATAAATTTTAAGATTTGGTGAGGCAAATCCTCTCACATTGTTATTCTTCAAGATTGTCTTATTCTAGAAATCATTTCATCAGATTCCTGGGAATATTGCTTGGGATTGCTTTGAATCCATAGATCACTTTGGGAAACTATATCTTTAGAATTTAGTGTCTTCTATTCCATACGTGGTACGTCACTTCTTTAGGCTGGGACTTTACTAATACAGTTTCATTTTTCTTTCCATAAGGTATTACAGATATTGGTTAGATCTATTCCTCAGTATCTTTTATTTTTGTTTTTATACAAAATTTAATGGCATCCTTTGTGTGTGTGAATGATAAAATGTACAGAACACAAATTTTATCATTTTAACTATTTTTAAGTATAGTTCTGTGGCAATGGGATTACCATTTCTAAGTGATATTTTCTTTATTTCTTTTTTTTTGGCCATGCCACTCGGCTTGCAGGATCTTAGTTCCCCAACCAGGGATAGAACCCGTGCCCCCTGCAGTGGAAGCGTGGAATCCTAACCACTGGATCTCCTGGGAATTCCCTCTAAGTGATATTTTCTAATTGTTGTTGCTGGTATGTAAAATGCAACTGATTTTCATATACTCATACCTAGACTTCTTACTAAACTCATTAATTTTAACAATTTTGACATACTTTTGGATTTTTCTATATAATTATATTAATTGCAAATAATGGGAATTTGCTTTCTCCTTTCCAATATTCACATCTTTTACTTCTGTTTCTTGTCTTACTGTACAGGAACTATGGTATAATACTGAATAGAAACTTAAGCAAAGGCCCAAAACATAAATAAAAAAAGACTGATACATTTTATTTTGCTAAAATTAAGAGATTTTGTTCAGCAGAAGACACTATAAAGAAAATGAAAAGAGAAGCCACATTCTGGAAGAAGGTATCTACTATAGTTATTGCCAGGGACACCTAAAAACCAATAAGTAAACAACAATAGTCAAATAGAAAAAAATAGGTAAAATACATTACAGATATTATACTGAAGAAGATTCATGATTGGCCAGTAAAATATGACATGATATTCAATTGTATTAATAATTAGAAAATGAAAATTTAGGGCACACAAGGCATTTTTAAACTCACTGGCAAAATTTTAAAATTGTACAATACCAATTGAGAGTATGAGCAATTGGATCTCTCAAACACTTGATAATAGTGGTAGTGAAAATTAATAAAATCACATTGGAAACAAAGTAAAGATGAAGATTAGCAAATTCCATGACTCTGCAATTCCACTCCTGAACATATAACCTAGCCTGTAGGACCTAGAGAAATCTCTGTAAGTGCCTCAGGAGATAGGTACAAGAATATTCAGAGAAAAAAAATATTTATAATAACACAATGACAACAAGGAGAAACTAGAAACCACTCAAATATCAATCAAGAGAATGGATAAATTGTGGCATATTCTCATAGAGAAATACTGCACAGCATTGAAAATTAATGAACTACATGGAATTGATCACAGAATCATAATATTGAGTGAAAAAACAAATGGCAGAAGAATATTAAAATATTCAGCCATTTATATAAAGTTCTTATGGTTTAGGAATTTGCACAAATGTCTTAAAACTATAACAAAAGCAAGGGTATAGGATTACCACTCTTTACACTGGGGCGGGAGAGATCAGAAATGGGATTAGAAAAGGACATAAAAGGACCTTCAATTTTGCCTTTGAAATCAAGTTCTCCTTGGTGGTCATTTTATTATTATGCTTAATAATTTATGTATTAAATTATTTTGAAAAAAATTTAGACATTCAGAAAAATTGTAAAATTTCTACAGAGCATTCCTGAATACCCTCTGTCTAGCTTCCCCTAATGTTAATCTCTTGTATAACCAGAATACAATTATCAGAACTAAGAAATTAAATCACTCAATACTATTAAATAAACTACAGACTTTATTTGTGTGGTAGGCAGAATTCTAGAGGTTTTTTCCTCCAACAATATTCCCATTCCCTGGTTTTGTAAACACTAATTGTGGGTATGCTTGGAAGGGATTTTGCAGATGTAATTAAAGTTCCACATTAGCTGACTTTAGAAAATGGAGATTACCTGACTCAGATAACAGCCCTTAAAAGCTAAGCTTTCTCTGGCTGATGGCAGAAAAGGAAGGCAGAAGAAGTCAGAGAAATTCAAAATACGAGAAGGACTAGCCTCACCAGTGCTGCTTTGAAAATGGAGGGGGCCACCTAAGAAGGAACACAGGTAGCCTCAAGAATCCCTGGCTGACAGCCAGCAAGGAAACAGGGATCTTGGGTCTACATTCATGAGGAACTGGATTCTTACAACAACATGAAAGAGCTTGGAAGCTGACTCTTCCCAGACAGTCCAGATAAAAGCCTCAGCTGGCCAATTCCTTAACTTGGGCATTGTGAGACTAAGGAGAGACCCAGTCAAGCCCATGTGGGCTTCTGATCTACAGAACTTTGAGATAACAAATGTGTATTCCTTTAAGCTTCTAAATTTGCACATGGTAATTTGTTACACAACAACAGAAAACAAATATCATTTGTATTTTATCCATTTATCCACTAATGTCCCTTTTCTGTTGCAGTTCACATTGCATTTAGTTGTGTCTCATTAGTAACCTCCAACCTGTAACACTTCATCAGTCTTTGTCTTTCATGATACTGACAGTCTTGAAGAGTGCAACAAACAAAAAATATTTTGATTTCAAGTTTGTCTAGTGTTTTCTTGGGATTAGATTGAGTTATGTATTTTTGGCCAAAATACCATAGGAGCAATGTAACCTTGTCAGTGCAGTCTATCAGGAGTTCATGTCAACATGTCATATTACTGTTAATTTTAACCTTGATTGCTTAGCTAAGATGGTATCTGCTGAGTTTCTTTACTGCAAAATTACTATTTTTCTCTTTATAATTAATAAATATCTCAGGGGAGATACTTTGAGACTATGCCATCCTATTCTTAAAATTTTGCTGATTTTAGCATCCATTGGTGGATCTTGTCTGCAGCAATTATTCTAACAATGGTTTTCTATTTCCCATATTCTGTCTATGCGTGTTAATTAGAATTCATCTGTAAGGAAGAGCTATCCCTTTTCCTTCCTTATTTGTTTCTTCAACTATTTATATGTATCAGTATTGGCTCATGGTTATTTTACTTTATGGGTTATACAATACTATTGTTACTTATTTTTTGCTCAAACTATTTTCCTTTTGGTCACCAGGAGATCTTTCAGTAGACTCCTGTGCCCTTTTGGCATGTCCCTATCATTTTATAAGTACTTCTTTACTTTTTAGTGCCTCAAGATACTCTAGGCTCATTTAGTATTTTTGCTTCTGCAGCCCTGGAAACAATGACTTCTCTGAGGAGTCCTGGTTCTTTTTACTGGGGAACAGTATTTAGAAACTAAAATGTGGGCGTAAGTTAATGACGTGTCATTGTTCGGCCTTCTCAGCAGGTAAAGCTTGGAAATATAAGTATACATACCTACCCATGCCTACACACATGTATATTTAATTGTGCTATATTGTATGTTATAGAATAGAACCAGTCCTCTGTGAGGAGGACCTTCTTAACTTAATAAGAGTGAAGGAAAAAAAAAAAAAGAGTGGAGGGAAAGGTGCCCAACCAAATGTGAGTACTTAGCAGAATATTCAAAGTATTTTGTGAAAAGGTGTTGAGAGAAGGCATACCTTACTTGCCGGTAGTCTACTGATCTGAACCCTGACATAGTCACTCCCCCTCCACTATACCCACCAAGTAGTTGAAAGGTGAAATGAGAAGATAAACCACTGATATCTAGCCCTCTGAATCAAAAGCAAAAAAAAATTCAATAATTCACAGGTAAGTGGAGAGATTTATGATCTCTCAATGACTCACACTATTCTTTAGTAAATTTAAGATCAGAATAGAACTACCATCACTCAAAAATAAGGCACCCTTCCCTGCCCTACACAGACAAGGAAAAACAATTCTAGCAGAAACCCATGCCAAAAACAACAATCACAAATGAAGTAGAAGAATATAATATGTGAAAACATATGAATTGTACTTTTAAAGAAGAACAAACATGGATAAGAGGAAACCTTTGGGCAAAACACTTCTTTGCCCTATTTAGGTAATTAAACAAGGACTCCATGAAACATGAGATTTTAAAATATAGGTAAGATGTAGGCAAAACATTCTCTGACATAAATTGTAGCAATGTTTTTTGGGGGCTGTCTCTCAAGACAAAAGAAATAAAAGCAAAAATAAACAAATCAAACTTATAAGCTTTTGCACAGCAAAGGAAACCATAAACAAAACAAAAAGACAACACCCAGAATGGAATAAAGTATTTGAAAACCATGCAACTGGCAAGGGATTAATTTCCAAAATATACAAACAGCTCATACAGCTCAATATCAAAAAAACAACAACCCAATTAAAAAATGACCAGAAGACCTAAAGTGACATTTCTCTAAAGAAGACATACAGATGGGGCTTCCCTGGTGGCGCAGTGGTTAAGAATCCGCCTGCCAATGCAGGGGTACGCGGGTTCGGGCCCTGGTCTGGGAGGATCCCAGATGCCGTGGAGCAGCTGGGCCCGTGTGCCACAACTGCTGAGCCTGCGCTCTGGAGCCCGTGAGCCACAATTGCTGAGGCCTGCGTGCCTGGGGCCTGTGCTCTGCAGCGGGGGAGGCCACTGCAATGAGAGGCCCGCTCACCGCGGCAAGGAGTGGCCCCTGCTCACCGCAGTTAGAGAAAGCCTGTGCGCAGCAACCAAGACCCAATGCAGCCTAAAATAAATAATTTTTTTTAAAAAGTGAATTGTTTAAAAAAAAAAGAAGACATACAGATGGTCAACAGGCACATGAAAAGATGCTCAACTTTGCTATTTACTAGAGAAATGCAAATCAAAACTACAGTGTGGTATCACCTCACACCAGTCAGAATGGCCATCATTAAAAAGTCTACAAATAATAAATGCTGGAGAGGGTGTGGAGAAAAGCGAACCCTCCTACACTGTTGATGGGAATGTAAACTGGTGCAGTCAGTATGGAAAACAGTATGGAGTTTCCTCAAAAAATTAAGAATAGAACTACCACATGATCCAGCAATCCCACTCCCGGGCATATATCCAGAGAAAACTCTAATTTAAAAAGATACACACACCCCAATGCCAAGACATGGAAGCAACCTAAATGTCCATCAACAGATAAATGGATAAAGAAGATGCAGTATATATACACAATGGAATATTACTCAGCCATAAAAAAATGAAATAATGCCATTTGCAGCAACATGCATGGACCTAGAGATTATCATACTAAGTGAAGTAAATCAGAAAGAGAAAGACAAATATCATATGATAACCCTTATATGTGGAATCTAAAAAAATGATACAAATGAACTTTTTTATGAATCAGAAACAAACTCACAGACATAGAAAACAAACCTATGGTTACCAAAGAGGAAAGGAGAAGGGATAAATTAGGAGTTTGGGATTAACAGATACATACTACTATATATAAAACAGATGAACACAAAGGCCTACTGTATAGCACAGGGAACTATATTCATTACCTTGTAATAACCTATAATGGAAAAGAATCTGAAAAAGAATATATATATATTTTATATATATATGTATAGAATACATATGTGTGCACATATGAATCACTTTGCTGTACACTAGAAACTAACACAACATTGTAAATCAACTATACTTCAATTAAACGAATGTAAATATGGGACTTCCCTGGAAGTCCATTGGTTAAGACTCCATGCTTCCACTGTAGGGGGGTGGGTTCAATCCTGTTTGAGGAACTAAAGATCCCCACATGCCACATGGCATGACCAAAAAAAAAAAAAAAATGTATGTATGTAAGACAATAATGAGATGAAAAAAGAAAAAAGCTGGCAGAGCTAGTGAAAGAATAAAGGGAAAAATTAAATTATATAATTTTAAAACACATTAAAATAGTAAGGAATCAAATTAATACTATAGAAATCTGAGTTATAGTTGGAAAGAATAGGCTTGAGAAAACCATACAAAATATTAAGGGATAAAAACATATGACATTAAATAAAAATAAGGAAACGATCAATCAGAGACCAGTAAATAACTAGTTAGTAATGCTAAGGAAGAAAATAGAACAAGTTTAACACAAATTGAGTACAGTAAATAATTTCCAAATCAAAAGAAAGATTGTCTCTGCCAGGTACAACCTGTATCATGTATTCATTTAATAAGATACTGGCTACTATGTGCTAGGCATTGTTCTAGTTGCTAAGAATACATCTGCAAACAAACACACACAAATATCACTGCTTTAACTGATTTTACATTTTAGCAAAGGGAGATGAACAATAAATAAAATGAGTAAGTTATATATGTTAGAGTAAGGAGAAAAATAAAGCAGGGAGGAGGAGAGATAGTAGGGTGAGTATGCATGATTTCCCATTCCAAATAGAGTGGTCAGGAAAGGTCTTAGTGGGAAAGTGACATGTGAGGAAGGATAGGAAGGAGCAAACCATGTGGGGAAAAGCATTCCAGGAAGAGGGAACATAAGGTACAAAGGGCTCTGAGATGGGAACCTGACTGGTCCCAACTAGGAACTACCAATCTGATGTTCAAGGAAGAGTTCGAGGCTAGAGAAAAAAAATTGGTAATCATCAGGCTACAGATGATATTTAAAACCTTGAAACTGTATCAAGAGAGTAAGTATAGTAAGAGAAGGTCAAAGACTGAGTCTTGAAAGTATCTGAATGCCATGAGTTCAGAACCAGGAAGGAAGATGGGAGTGGCCATAGAAGTACAAAAACATAACAAAAATGCAGTGTCCTGAGAACCAAGTGAAGAAAGTGTATCAAGGAGGAAGGAACTGTCAACTTCTGCAGATGGTTTGATTTAGATGAGGTCTGAGAATTGCCCACAAGATTGTTTCTAGAAAAATTAATAAAGATTCAAAATAAGACATATCCTAAATAATTATCTAAATTTCAAAGATGAAGAAAAACTTTTCCAAGTATCTGCCCAAAGAAATAGTTTATACAGAAGGAAAAAGACTGGCTTCAGTCTTTTCCACCATAGTTTAATGATGCTGAAGGAGAGAAGGGCTATAGCTAGAGAGTTTTCTGGGGAGTGACTCAATAGTTCTTCATCCACTTAAGTTTTACCTTAGATAAGTAATAAAATTTGTAAGGACTCAGGAAACAGATAACCCAAGATCCCGTCTAAAAAAAATCTTGAAAATTTATTCTACTAACTGGAAGATGAATTTAAAAAGCACAACACTGTCAGTTATGTCTAAATAAGTGTGATTATTTATAAAATGTAATGTGATGATTATGACTCCATAGAAAATTTACATAATGTGAAAATAATAATCCCGTGGCAAAACTGACTATAAAGAAGGGAGAGAGTTAGGGGAGGGCTATTTTCTTTCATTTCTCAGAGTGGAGTACATTGAATTGAATACATTTTTGCTTTTGAAGTTGATGATTTAAGTATATTATTTAAAATTTAATGATAATCATTACTAGAACGAAAACTAGGTCTTCTAATTTACCTGAGGAAGTTGTCAGAATTCTGATACCAAAACTGTACAGAGAGACCACAAAAAACTCTAAAGTGATCCCATTTATTAATAGAGATATTAAAACCGTAACAAAAAATATTAGCAAAACAAATGTACCAATATATTTTTTTAAATGTACCTTGACAGAGTAGGGTTTAATCTGTGAATGCAAAATGGCCTGACATGAAGAAATTTATGACAATAATTTGCTGCATTAAATGAAATAAGGAGAAAAGCTACACCATTATCTCACAATCATATACCCCATTACCAAGATAATTTCAAATGCCCAAATTCAACATCTACTTGATCTGTTAAATTGAATATCTACCTGATGAAATTCTTAGAAAGCTGGAAATGTCACTGAGCCAAACTTGGGTCTCCTGGCCCACATGCAATAAAGCCAATCTACCAACACTAGGTTGTGTGAAGGAAAGTGAAGCGTTTATTGCAGGGCGCCCAGCAAGGAATTTAGGACAGCTAGTGCTCAAAACACCGGAGCTCCCCGATGGGTTTCAGCAAGGCTTTTTTTTTTTTGCGGTACGCGGGCCTCTCACCGTTGTGGCCTCTCCCGCCACGGAGCACAGGCTCCGGACGCGCAGGCTCAGCGGCCATGGCTCACGGACCCAGCCACTCCGCGGCATGCGGGATCAATTTTAGAAGGCAAGGTGAGGGTTGGGGGTGGTCTCAGGGTCTCTGATCAGCTCGTGCACGTTCTCTGAATGGTTGATGGTGAGGTAACAGGACAGTGTCACAGGGGCCAACATTATTAATCCTTATGTGCCAGCAGGTCTGGGGGCTATGCTCATGATCATCAAGTAGTTTTCTTCCATTTGATGGTGGTTTTAGCATCTGTAAAACAACTCAGGAAATGTGCATCAGATACTATTTTTTTTTGGCCGCTCGGCTTGCGGGATCTCAGTTCCCCAACAAGGGATTGAACTCCAGCCACTGCAGTGAAAGCCCCGAATCCTAACCATTTAGGTCACCAGGGAACTCCCCAAACACTATTATCTGGGTACTTCAGAGAGGAGCTAAAGCAGAGGATATGCGGGTGGGGTCTGTCCTGGAAGGCCCCATAGTGTCCTGCTCAGTTACAGAGACAGAAGAAAAGTTTCCTCTTGGTGCTAGTATACTTTTTTTTTTAATCAATTTTTATCAGAGTATAGTTGCTTTGGTGCCAGTATACTTCTTACATCAATACTTTGTTGGTAATCTCCCTTTTTATTTTTTAATGTTGAATTTTTTTTTGGCCATGCCTTGCTGCATGCAGGATCTTAGTTCCCCAGCCAGGGATCCACACCCCCTGCAGTGGAAGTGCAGTCTTAACCACTGGAGTGCCAGGGAAGTCCCTCTCCCTTTTTATTAAAAGGAGAGATAGGCCTCTGGTCCAGAACCTTCAGTAGATAATAGTATCTAGGTAGAATTTAATAACATTTTCTGTTTTCACTGTATTTATTTTTATTTATGACAGCTCTTATGGCAAGTGATCGTGGTTTTTCCATTTATAATAGTGATATAAAAGAAAATAATTTTAAAATAAAAATATTGAGGTAAAAAAGTGAGGTGATTTAAAGAAAAATGTTAAGTAAACAAAAGTGAAGACGGTACATGGATAGAGTAAGAATTATGGAACTGGTATTGGAATGACTCAAGTTTGAGAACTGTTTCAGGCAAATGTTTCTTAAATAGGCCTGTGACTATATTCATGGAGGTCTGAGGGTTTTCTGCAACAATGTTTCAATTTGTCACATTTGTGTTTATAACATCTAAAATATCTTATAATGATACTCCAGATCAGGTGGATAACTTTCACAACAAAGTACTACCATGTGAAAAAAAAAAAAAGTACTACCATGTGAATTTAGGGACAATGTATTTCTATTTGCTTTCCTACCCATTAGTGCCACTTTAATTGTCTTGGGCTAATGAGAAAAGAGCAGAGAGGCTTGATATGTAGATGATGCATTTGATTCAGATAGAGGGCAAATACCATGGCATGCTAAGAAATGAAGGTACATAGAAAGTTATTGATACAACTGAGTCTTTGCCACATTGCCCACTGTGGTGAAGTTATATCCATGCTGGTATCCAGCTAATATACAAAGGTTTGGCCCTACTAGTAGTTTAAGGACATTAATTGCGAATGGTTGATACCCAATTAGTGCCAGTTACTAAATATTTTGAGCATCTCCCATATCATTGGCCAAAGAACCTTTGCTGCAGGAGCCAGCACTATATTCACATTGTGAACAAGGATTTTTTTTTAATAGTCAAACAATTTTGTCTTCTGAAATTAATAACTGTTAACTTGGATTTCTATAGCCTTTGGAATTTTTACATTTAATTTTTAAATCTATTTTGTTTACTGTTGGGTAAGAATCTAGTCTAATGTTTCTAAATATTTAACTGCCATTATAATGAAACTAAGTCAATGCTATTTTAGTCAATGCAACTATTTCAATCAATAGTTAGAAAATTATTTTAGGTCAACTACTTAAGTATCTTTTCTTTAAAAGCAGTCCAGAGGTGTAAATTACAAGGTTACATGGATGCATCCTTTTTTTAAAAAAAAACTGTAGATATCAATGTATGTAAATTTTACCTACAAGAAAATAATTGAGTGGAATGGTGAAGAGTGGATGATGTTGTAGATGAGAAAAGAATGTCAGAATATTGATATAGAAAGTCCTAGAGTAAGACTCTTAGAAAACAAGTGAGAAGAAAGAAAACTTCATAGACACTTAAGTTGCTCATGAGAAAAGTGGTCGATGAAGCAACAGTGTGAAGAGGGGACAAGGCAAAAATTCTGTTATCAGTTCTCAGAAGTAGATGCCTGAGAGTAACTGTGGAAAAGTACATTCTGTGGGTTCAGGTTAGGAGAAAAAAAAAGTTATTGGGAATATAGTCTGCCTTGGGTTTAGCAAGAAACACATGCTTGAAGCTGAGGGCTAGTAGGGTTAGGGGGTTGCAAAATAAACAGCTTTTGGTCAAGTAGCGGCTACAGAAGAATCTTAGCCCTTTACATCAAGGACACTTAAAGTTTGGTTCCCATACTATCAGTGGCAACAGCACCAGCTAGAAATGCAAATTACTGGGCCCCACTCCTGAAGCAGAAACAATCAATTTGTTTAACAAGCCCTCCAGCAGATCCTGATGCATGTTAAAGTTTGAGAACTACTGCTTGCTCTACACTGATAATTTTAAAATTATCAGTGATTGGTAGTTGGGGATCATTAAACAATTCCATTTATTTTTATGTTTAAAATTTTCCACAATAAAAGATTAAAAATTCAAAAAGAGAATATATTCATATATTACTTATAAAATAAAAAAGTTAAAAATTGAACATAAAAGCCACCTCCCTGGCGGTCCAGTGGTTAAGACTGTGTGCTTCCAATGCAGGGGATGCGGGCTCAATTGCTGGTCGGGGAACTAAGGTCCCACATGCCACATGGCCAAGAGATAAAAATTAAACAAACAAAAAACTAGACTAAAAAAAAAAATTGAACATAAGGGAATTCCCTGGGGGTCCAATGGTTAGGACTCAGCGTTTTCACTGCCATGGGACTGGGTTTGATCTCTGGTTGGGGAACTAACATCCCGCAAGCCACGTGGCACGGCCAAAAAAAAAAAAAAAAAAACTGAACTTAAAATCTAAAATTGTGGTAAAGAACCATTGAAAAAAATTTTCCAATCCTCTGTGGGTTAATCCTTTTGTAAAAATACAATAAAAATAACTAAAAATTGAAATAAAAAACAAATATACAATATTAATCCACTTTTATTATTAGATTCAAGAAAAATATTTCTCTGTCAAATTGCTATGAAAGTTTCTAGACTCTTATTCTCATATTCCATTCCTATCTAGTTAGGGACTAGTTAACAATTTATAAACCAGCACCTTTTCACAGTCCTCACCAAACAAATGATTCTTGAATTATGTTCTCAAGGAATTCTGATGCTTTGTAAGCTCATAATAGTAATATGAAATAATAATTATTAATAAGTATAAACTTACTGAGCACTTACCATGTGCTAAACACTGTTTTAAGTGTTTTTCATGAATTGATCTGTTTAAACCTTCCCTAAAAGATATTAGAAAAGAAAAAAAAAGATATTAGAAAAGTACTATTATTATCCCCTCTTCAGGAAGCTGAAGCACAGAGAAGTTGGGTAATTTGTCCCAGTTCACACTTTTAGTAAGTGCTGGTTTATAAACTTTCTTTGTTTTTAAAGTTTTGTTTAAAAAAATTCTGACAAATCAGGAAATGGGGGTTTAGGAGTGGTGGTGATGCAAAAGAGGGAAGCCTTGGGGTGGGGACAGGGGATTCTCAGGGGTACGTGGCAGCAGTGTCTACTTCACCCCCAACCTGTGTGTCCTCTAAAGGGTCTATCCAATGTAGGAGGAGATGTCTATCTCATCAGAGTTCATTAATATTGACCTCAAAGTGATCCTGCCCATCTTTGAGGATCTTGGCATCCTTCTCACCTGACACAAGTGTGATGCCAAGCCCTTGGTGCCAAAATGGCCTGATCTGGCCACATAATGTTTGTAGGTATCAGAATCCTCAAGAATGTTGTCACTAAAGGCAATGTTCACCTGCTCAGTGTCCATGCGTCAGCCGAATAGGTTGGTAGCCACAAGAATTCATCATTGAGAATCTTTAAACTGTTGATCCCGGGAAAGCCTCTCCTCCCAGGGGTGGCAATGGCTGGGATGGGACGTTCTGCTCCACTATGAGCTTGGCCAGGGCAATGCAATGCTGCACAGACTTCACAAAGATTTAAGATTCTAAACTAGCTAGTCTGGCTCTAGACCACTCTTTACCATACAGTACTATTCATTTCAGAGGTGTTCCTTAACCTAACTCAAACAGTGCCCCTTTCTAGTTCTTTGTTGTAGTGAATAGAATTTCCTCTCTTTTTGTGAGCATGGGCGGGAGGGTCCTCAGTTTGAAATCAGGCAGGATCAAATATACTTAAGCATCTCTGAAGAGATATGTTGTCCTCTATTTCTAAGAGATCTACTTCCAAGCGGGGCCAAGGAAACTCCTAAGTGAGAACACACCCTCAGGGTAGAGAGTAGAGTGTACCAGTCTTAAGTACAAAAGGTCAGTGCTTAAGGGGAATGATGATTCTTAAAAGAGGGTAGTGATTATCACTCGGATTGTTCTCCGGCCTTGTCCCAGACTCATGCCTAAATCTTAAAGGATTTTCTGAGAATGAAAATGGAAAGGGCTGTTTTATTAAAAACTTTGAGAGGGCTTCCCTGGTGGCACAGTGGTTGAGAGTCCGCCTGCTGATGCAGGGGATGTGGGTTCGTGCCCTGGTCCGGGAAGATCCCACATGCCGCGGAGCGGCTGGGCCCGTGAGCCATGGCCGCTGAGCCTGCGTGTCCGGAGCCTGTGCTCCGCAACGGGAAAACTTTGAGAGACGTTGGGACCTCGGTGATACAGTATGGTAAAAAGAAAAATTACTCTTGAAAATCCACTGCTCAATGTCCATGCCTCAGCTGAGCAACTGGGCTGGCAACTGCTACTATAGGACAGTGACGAGAGACAGCATCTTCAGTGCAAACGTTGGAGTGCTCTGAACCAAGCACTGGTCATGCTAGCAGCTTTACATGGAAATGATTACATCAGGGCCAGGAACAGGCTGAGGAAAACGGACATAACTCATGGTGGCAGAGAGGTCAGTGAGTATGCAGGAAACACTTTCAACTCTACTCCTCAAACAGTTGGGAAGGACTCTGAAGGAAGGCTCATCATACAACAGACTGGGAAGACTCAGTGTGTGTCAGCTATTATAACCTAGTCTGCCTACTAAGTTGATAGAGCCTGAAAAATATGAATTATACACCTACACATTTTTCTTAAGCCTTTGAAGCTATTGCTTGACTACTGAACAAATAACATGTATTAAGGGAACACTTTGCAATATTTCTTTTTTTTATTGTTTTATTTTGAAATAATTATAGATTCACAATAAGTTTTAAAAGAAGTACAAAGAGGTCCCATGTACTCTTCACCCAGTTTCCCCCAATGGTAACGTCTTAATAACTGTAACAAAACCAGGAAATTGACACTGGTACAATCAACAAATCTTACTCAGATTTTGCTAGTTTTATATGCACTTGTGTCTAAAGGTCTGTGCAATTTTATCATGTGTAGATTTGTATAACCCACCCCACAAGCAAGCTATAGACCTGCTCCATCACCACAAACATCCCCCTTGCTACTCCCTTATAGTCACACTCATCTCCTTCTCGCTCCATATCCAACCCCCCCGCCCCCCATTTCCTAACACCTGGCAACCACTAATCTGTTTTCCATCTCTGTCATTTTGTCATTTTCAGACTGTCATATAAATGCAATCATATAGTTTGTAGCCTTTTGAATTTAGCTTTTTTCACTCAGTATAATTTCATATGTTTGTGTCTTAGTATATATATGTTAACAATCATGATTTTATATTTATCAGGGAATAAAATGATATTAAAATGTCCACCTCCCAGATTCATCAAATGGCTGGTCTTATTTCTGACTTATATTGGCATCTCTGTATTATTTTTCTGTCTTAAGAAGTCTTACCTACAAACATGAATAGGGTAATAATGCTGGTTAAATGTTAACTACCACTGCATATTGCAATGCCTTAAGGGAAATGTTCAAAGGTTACATTTTGTCCAAACATAATAATGGAGGGGGCAGGGGTGTCTCTTATCAGATGGTGTTTCAGGGGAATTTCTTAGAATTAAAAAAAAAAAAGAAAAAATATTAGAATAAAAACACAGGAAGGTTAAATGCTAGAAAATTTATAAACTAAATTACTGTGACTGTCTTACTTTTCAAAAGTATAGAGCAATTAGCAAATAAAGAATGTGTTATCCTCTTTGCCATCAAGAAGCCAGTATACAGAACATAAAGCTCTCATGCAAAGCCAGGTCATGTGGGTGATATCTGATCATTCCAGAAACTCAGAAACTTCTGCTGACATTATAGAAGGCCACGGTTTTCCAATGTCATATGGATTATGGGGATAGCTAGGGTTCTAAAAGTGTTGTAGCATAACTAAATTCCATACTATCTACTGTTTTTGAATCAGAGAAACTCACAAACCTGTGGAGCTGAATCCATGAGAAGTCTTTTAAACTTATGACCAAGAGGCAGGGGAAAGGACAAGGTTTCACCTTGTTCTGTCCTGAG
Organism: Neophocaena asiaeorientalis asiaeorientalis; assembly: GCF_003031525.2. NCBI lineage: Eukaryota > Metazoa > Chordata > Mammalia > Artiodactyla > Phocoenidae > Neophocaena > Neophocaena asiaeorientalis. Next base: position 487,738 of record NW_020174549.1, read on the forward strand.
TAGTTTTTTGATTATCTAGGCTTCTGTTGTAAAACTGGATGTTAAGTATTTAGGAAATGCCATACAGTTCTATTCATTTTAGTCAGGTATACTTTACACTGGAGACTTTTCAGAGTTATTGTTAGTAACATGGACAGTGAGTTTGAGATAGACTTCATGTTTATTTTTTAATATTGAAATTTATTAGTTACCTTAAGGCATTGGCTAAGAGAAATAGAACTTTTTTTTAAAAATAAAGAGTAAATTGGTTCAGCTTTTAGGGAATTATTTTGGCAATATTTATTAAATCTGAAAATGCTTATGCCCTTTGTTCTGCAATTCTGCTTCTAGCAATCTATTCCTCAGATATAATTGTATGTGTGCAAAGATGTTCAAACATACATGATGTTCTCTGCAATACTGTTAATTATTTTGACTAATTAGAAACTGTAAATTTCCACTATTTTGGAAAAGGTTAAATAAAATTATGGCACATGAAATTATGAAATACTATGCAGTATTAAAAAGAATTAAGTAAATGAAAAGTACTGACATGAAAAAAATCTCCAGGATTTTTACGTGAGAAAAGCAAAAACCAGTGAGGGTCTTGGAAGGATGCACACACAATTGTTACACTGGTTATCGTGGGCAGTAGGTGGCTTGTGAAGAAAAATAATTATAACTTTTTAATATTTAATATTGTTTGAATTTTCCAAATGAGCATGTATGCATATTATTACTTGTGTAGCTAAAAAAAAAAAAAATTAAGGAAATTTCATCAACAGAATATATCCCTAAAACAACAATAGCAAGACCACATCAGCTATTTATCTTGCTGATATTTTTAATATCCATCTAGCAATGTAAGTTGGCAATGTTTACAACTGCAATTAGATTTAACGTACAAAACAGAATATATTTGACCTTTTGCAAAGTGGGATTTAGGTTACATACAGTATTTTAAAAATGATCTCTCTGAATTAGATACCTGAGCTGTTTGAAAACTGTTTTGCCAATAAATAAATAAACTAAGGGAGGAATCCATGCAACCGCAAAGGCTGGGACCTGATTTTCTTGGATAGCCCTGCAGTGCTTGGCACAAAGTAATAAATATTAAGTGAATGATGGATGAATCGACAGCTTAAATCTTTTAGGTAGCACCCACTTTTAAAAAGCGGGATAGTAGCAAGGACAGATGATTGAGCTTCTTGTTACTGGCTTTTCATATGAGGATGAGAGGGAGCGGCCCCCTCTTCCTACTCAGGAGGTTAAGAATTTGGTGGAGGACAGCGTTTAGTGGCTCACGTTTTGGCAATCTCCGAATTGAAAAATCATTCAATTTCGGAACCAAACAGAATATAAAAGGGAAAAAAAGCGAGTTGCCGCTAGTTATATGCTTCTAATTTTGCTCAGACTAAGAGGAAAGGGCTTTAGCGGGTGTGAAACTGTAGGCAAATCATTCTATTCATGTCTAAATTTTCATCTGAAAAACGAGAATAAGCACTCCCTCATAGGTTTTTGTTGTTGTTTTACAGGGAGAATGTGGAAACTTTTATAAAATGCTAGCAATACAGTGGCCATTCCATATTGTGCGATAAATGTTTCCCATAAATTCGATCCCATACAGTCGAGGTCGAAAAGCACTGAGAGACTAAAACTGTATAAAGACGCAAATATTCTCAAGTTCGGGGCAGTCTCTTTCCCCTCTGTCATCTTCATCCCAACCACACCTATCGAGCCGGTGAGGGTCACCGGGCGGGTGACTGGCGCTTCCTGGGTCTGCAAGGCCTGGGGCTCCGAAGACCACAGCCCGCGCCGGGCCTCCCTGCTCCGGGCCGAGCCACCAACAGCCTTGCCCACCTGGGGCAATTCCGCCGCGCTGCTGGGGCCCTCGCGGGACACTCCTACCTACTCTCCGGAGTCGGGTCCCCAACGCTTTTCCCGCCGGTAGAGGGAGGTGTCCAAGCTAGGCCGCCCCGGGCGCAGAAGCCGGAAGGCCGGCGGAGCCCGCGGGAGCGCGGGTGGGGCGGCGAAGCGGGAAGCACAAGGCGCGCGCTCCCGTGAGCGCAGGAGGGAAAAAAAAAGGCGGGGGCACGGCGGTGGCGGGAGCGTCCCTGGTCTCCCCCCCTGCTTTCCACTCTCTTTCCACCTTCGACCGGCCGGAGCTCGAGAGAAGCGCAGCTTGCCGGTACCCGGAGCCGCCCTGCTGCCGCTGCCTCCTCCCTCCGTTCGCGGTGGGCCCGTCACTCTCCGCACTGTGCGCTCCTCCGTGTGGGCCATGGATGGGTAAGTGCTCGGCGGCCACCAGGCTGCGCTTGCCCGCTTCTTCTCGGTTCTCGGCCGGACGCGCCGGAGCGGGGGAGCCGGGTGCGGCGCCGGCGGCCCAAGGAGCGGCCCGGGCCGAGCCCGACGGCGGTGCTTCCGGGCGCCTCCTCAGGGAGTCCCGAGACCCGGAGGGGCGGTCCGCCGCAGCCTCTCCTTCCCCCTCGCGGCGCCCCCGTAATGTCCGCCTTTTCACATCCTCGCCCAAGGAAGCGGAGGAAAGCCCGGTGCAGCCCGCGGGTGCCGAGGTCCGCCGAGCCCGGCCCGGCCTCCAGACACTTCCTCTCAGAAAATGGTGCGCGGCGCTGGGGGAGGCGGAGGCGGCGCTCGGGGCGGGCGTCCTCCCGCTCGGAGAGTTGCTGTTTACCGGGGAGGTGGGGCGGGCACTGGAGCTTCCTCTGGCGGGGAGGCGAGTGGCCGCGGAGTGGCGGACGGCTAGGGCACGCGCAGGTACACGTCTGGACGGCGACCCGGTCCCGGAGCCGGGGTCCCACGCGGTCTCCGGGCTTGTGCTGGGAGCTCTGTTAACGATTACCGTACACCGGGCGTCTGGACTCGGTGACCAGGGACGCGTGCCCCTACCAACCCCCCGCCCCCCAAGAAACTTGTGAATTCCCTGCGATGTATGCAAAATATTGCATAAGTGCGATTTTCGGGGAGCTTTGAAACGCTTTAAAAGTGAATGAGGTCTGTGGCCAAAATAAAGATTTAGGATCACCGATATAAATATTTCTCTGGGGACCCAGGATTATGGGGTGGGACCAGACAGATATTTGAATGATTAAGAAAACAACTAGATTAGGATCTTGGTGAATTAGTTGAAGGTCGTAGCCTATGTGCATCAAGATCCAAAAAAAAAACCTCTATTAGAGCCTGCAAATCCACTTATTTATTTTCATTATGCACTTGAGATTTTGTTTGGCCTTTTACTTCATTTTGATGACAAGATTTCTGGAGACCTCTTGGTTGTGGAGTATACAGAACTTGCTTGAACAGTATAGCCGCGTACATGTTGCCATATAGTTGATTGTAATTGTACTGTGTAAAGACGATGGAATCTTCGAACAATTTTTGCCTTCATTAGATTTCGTTTATCCTAGTTTTATAATAAGTCTATATGATAATATATGGGATTAACTCATTTGAATGTACATTGCACACTGTTACAGACGTTAGACAAAGTGCAGTTTTAGATTTCATTTGTGGTGGTGATGTTCTCCAAAGTATTTTTAAAATTTAATTGAACCTATTTTTATTGTTTAATTGAAGCTTCTCTGAGAGCATTGTTGAAAACTCATTTCACACCACCTTTTTCAATTACACTTTATATGTGCGCAGAATTTTACTATCTTAATTGTTTGTATAATTACGCCAATATTTCAGTTGAGAAAGGCTGTGGAAGTAGTATTTCACTATGTGTAGTGAATTGTCTTGACTAGTGGTTTGACTTGAGATACGGAAGCAGACTAGCTTTTTGTATTGGAAAATTTATAGTGATAAGAAAGAGGACTCTTGGCTTATGCATCTTGGCTGTTAAACTCTTGGGCAACTGTGAAGAGCAGACTTACTCTTTCAGATAGTGTTTAAGAAGTTAACTTTCTCTTCACCCTAAATGTGGTTTGAAAGCTAAGAATGAGTTTATTGGTTTAAATATGTGGGGCAGTAAGACATACTGGAAGGTAAGTTCATTTGGGAGTTCAAGTAGCAGCATGATTTACTCTTTGCATCGGGACCAGTACCTAGTACATATTAGACAATCTAATTTTGTATGCACAAATGTCAGTTATCACATTTAGATTTCAAACAAAATTTAAGTTTCAAAAGAAAAAATTTTAACTCTACATGGTTATTGTTTAAAACAATTAAGTTTACATCATTAAACAACATAAACTTGTTTACTTTTATTAAGTAATGATGACATAGGTTATTAACAATATATAGAATTTTATTATAGCTTTCTTTTAGGAGATATGGAGACAAACTTAATTGAAGACAGTTTTTTGGGAGGTTGGAAAAGATGGATTTTTGCTTGGCAGAAGTATGTGGGTTTTTTACATCTTGGTGTTACGGGATATGGTTTTGAACACAGTTTATGCTTTTAGGAGGCTACTTAAATTTCTCCATTCTTCCATAGCCTGAAAAGGGTCCTTTTTCATTATTTTAGATAGTTAAAAAAACAAACCACCAGTCAACATATCTTTCTAGTTCCACCTCAAATCCCAACTGTCGTGTGTGTGTGTGTGTGTGTGTGTGTGTGTGTGTGTGTGTGTGTTCATTTCCTGCTGATACTTAAACACAGTTTTGATGTGGTAGAATTTTTTTTAAAGCAAATCTTTGAAAACTTTGATGTCTGAAGTCTGATGTTTGTGTTTTTAATTCTGAGAGACTGTCTTAGCTATATTTTGGTGAGCCCTTTGGGTGGTAGATGCAAATTTGCAAGTTACTGTCTATTTCTGTAAAATCCACTCACTGGTTTTGTTTAATTTAAAACTTTAAATACGATAATTCATACCAGTGATTTAAAGGAGTGAACTTTGGTGATTTAAAGTTTTGGTTTGGGTTTGTTAAATGGAGGTAAATGGATAAACACGTACTCATTTTATTGAAGCACAACTACATTTTTCTAAATACCAAAAGAGAATTTGATTTATTATGTTTCTTACATTGCTATTAAAGCTTTGCTTTTACACTCTGCTGTTGCTAGACTGTCCCATCACTTTTCTTTGTATTAACATTTCACAACTCATCACATTCTTATTTTTATTATTTGTTATTATAATGCTTTTTCTTTTTTTCTTTATCTTATTATCTCTGTCTTTTTAAAACTTGTTCTCTAACTTTGTTTTCCATTTTCTCTTTTTACTTTTTCCATACAGTGTTGTTACAGATCTTATAGCAGTCGGTTTAAAGGTAGGAATCTTTTAATATCCTTTCATAAGCATTTTTAAATCTTAGTTTTGGCATTTTTTTCCAATGGTGAAATCATCTCACCTGTTCATAAAATTATCTGTTTTATTGTATGATGATAATCTTTCATTTTTATTTAGCTCCAACATAAGTAGACCTGTAGCTAATTTTGGATTTTATGTGTTTATAAAGAGTGGTTACAATATTATCTTGTTTATATAAAATGTGAACAAAAAGTTTAGCCCAGAATTTCGCTTGAACTATCAGGGTATTTATTTGCTTTTGTTGTTTTAGCAGTTACATGTAACCTAGGCTCTGGTTTATTTTCCTGCCATGTCCTTTCTTTTATCTTGTCTTGGATGCATTTATGAGTAATAAAATAATAATAGCAGCTAAAGTTTCTTCAATTCCTATTATATACAAGATGCTTTACATATATTTCATTAATAATTGAAACAGTTCTTCAAGGTAGGTGTTAATATTCCCATTTTAGAGATGAAAAAATAGGTTCAGAAAGTGTGTGTTCAAGGTGTGGTGCACCAGAGTTCAAACCCATGTCTTTCTGATTACAAACCTGACCTTTTTTTTCATTGTACCTCGCTGCCAGCAGTGAGGGTACTGTCTAAAAGGTGAACAATGGGAGAGCTGGATAATTAATATTTTACAGTAATGTTTCTTCTAAGTTATAAGTCATTTCAGTTTTATCATAATCTTCTCATTTATTGGATTCTAAAATACAAATCGAGTTCATCAATATGAGGCTTTTAAAATATAAATGGAAGTTTTAAGATTTCTTTTAGCAATTTGGTATTTGATGCAGCTGAGTTGAGAATCTAGTTCTAGAGACCACTTACAGTTCATATTACTGTAGAAAATGGAAATAATTCATGTGTATATTATATGTATTTTATGTAAAGTTGTTTTGCTGCTTTCTGTCCATCATCTCTAGCTAACAATTTCAACACATGCATTTGGTTTTATTGGATCTGATGGTGGTACTCATATTCCTGAAACATCTTAAAATATAAGCGTAAAGATAGCAGAGTTTTAGACTAACGATAGGATGTTCAAGATTAGCATAATTGGGGACTACTGCTTATACTGTCTTTTGAAGTTGGATGGAGTTAGCTTGCTTTGGCAAACTTCGAACATATTTTATGAGTTGAAAATAAATGGAGAAACCTCTTGGTGGGATATACTTTTTTTTTTTTTTGGTAGATACTTATGTCAGTTTCTCATTTGGGAATGATACTCATAGATAGAAACCGCAGGCTTAGGCTTATGTCTTGGATCCCTTTTGGTGTCTCCGTAGGGGCCTGTGAGGGAAGGGATATTTAAAGTGAGAGTTGTTTTGGTCTTACCAGAAACATAATTTGTGATTCTAGAGTTTATCTGGGAAAAATGAATAGATGAAACATTTAAAAAACTTACACTTGGGAGTTGAGGAGTTATGCTTGAAGGACTGTCATGCCTGTTTTATTTTGGGGAAAAATATATCTTGATGATAGATAAGAGAAAAATTTAAATGTAAGGCTCAGGAACTAGATTTGAATATGCAGTTAGGATCTCTGACTACCTGTGTTCCAGCAAGCAGTTTGGAAACAGAGATCAGATCTTACTCTGAAGAAAGGATAAGCTGATTAGTTGATTCACTTGGCAATACTGGAAATGTCTGTAAAATTATTCATTATATGAAGAAAATTCTCATAAGATTGTTCTGCTTCTTTCTTGGATCCCATCCAAGGAAGTTTAGTTACCAAGTAATAGGCCAATAAGGCTCATATTTTCTCTAGATTGTATAAACCAAAATTAGCGAATTTAAATAAGTTCTTCAAGAATGTCACTTATTTTCTTTTATTTGCTGTCTGAATATAATGACACAAGAAATAGTTTTAGCCAGTGAAAGAGTGGATTTCAGGTTATGCTCCATCAGTTGCTTTCCCGGATGCAGAAAGTAATATGGATTTTAATTTAGAGAATTGAAAATACCCTTAAATATGAAGTCCATTACCTTAGTGAAAGAAAACTGAATTGTTTTTAGAGATTAAGTGACTCACTAGAATGTGTCATGAGGGGAGGAATTTTTGATATTTCCTTCACTACTGTGTTTCCAGTGTCTGGCACATAGTAAGCTCTCAGAAATGCTTGATTAATTAATGGATGCCAAATTCTCACACAGTCAATTAGGTGGCAAACTTATACTGGAGCCCAAGCCTTCTGATTTTGCTAGTGTTTCTTCTAATAGGTATATACCATGGTGAGAGAGAATTAAATTCTTTTTTTAGATTAGAATTTTCTTGAAGATGGATAAACATTTTCAGGCAGCTTAGGGCTGTGCTGTACTTGAGATTTATTTATACCTAGTTGTATACCCTGGGTGTTCTTTGCAGAGTTTGAACCTGCAGGTTCTTTGCAGGGTTTTTGAGCCTTGCCTAAATTAGGCAAAAAATTAGCTTTTGGTACTTCTCATAAAATATTTCTTTTATTTCCATATGTTATTTTATATTCTGAAATGCTTTTAAAAACGGCGAGAAGTAATTGCTGTTCTTAATTTTCAATTCTTTTAAATAAAGAACAAACCAGGTGATGATGATTGATGCTGGGCATGTTTCAAGAACTTTATTATACCAGATAAATCAAGGCATCAGCATTGTGGGTACCATAGCTTTTTGTGTGTGTAACTAAGTGTGTTTTAAATTTCTAGTTCATACTTTAATTATTACTAGCTAATGTATCTTAAACTCAAATATTTCTCATATTCCTGGATAATTTTTCAGAATACTATAGTGGCCATTAAATGATTTTTCAAAATGATGATCTTCCATATTAAATATATTTTAGGGATTTTCTAGTTTATCTTTCTATTTTAAATGATTAGATGAGTATAGAAAAACCTAAAAATTTAGGAAAGACTATAATTGGCTTCTAATAATTATCATGCCTGTCACTATATAGGAAAAAACACTACATTGTATTTAAATTAATTTTGAAGATTGATTTTCTGTTGCTCCACCAGGAGTTAGCAGACTACAGCCTGTGGACCAAATCCAGCTTGCCACCTGTTTTTGTAAATAGTTTTAGTGAAACACAGCCATGCTCATTTGTTTCCATATTGTCTGGATACTTTAACGATACAATGACAGAAGGGTTATAACAGGGACCATATGACCGCAAATTCTAAAATATTTACTTTCTGACCCTTTGCAGAAAAAATGCACCTACTGCTTGCTGTGTTTGAACTACAGAAAAGGCCTTTGCCAGAAATCTTTTTTTTTTTTTTTAAACTGAGCAGTAACTTACATAGAGTGAAATGCACAGGTCTTAAGGGTACAGTGCAATAAATTTTGACAAACGTATCCCCTTGTTTCCTGTTGCCCTTTTCTAGACCCAGTCTAGGCAACTCTTGATTTCTGTCGCCACAGATTTTGTGTGTGTTTGATTTTCATATAAATGAAATAAATATTAATACTCCATATATACAGCATAAGCTCTTTGATGCCTGGCTTTTACTCAGCAAAATGGATTTCTAGATTTATCTATGTTCTATGTATCAGTAGTTCTTTCTTATTTATTAACGAGAGTATTCTATTGTGTGAATATATCACAATATTTAAAAATCCATTCTCATGTTGGTGGGCATTTGGGTTCTTTTCAGATTTGAGCTATTATGAATAAAGCGACTGTAAACATTTGTGTATGTCTCTGGGTAAATGTGTGTTTCATTGTACACTATGCTTAGTAGTAAAATTGGATATGTGTATGTTTAACTTGGTTATTTTTTTAAATGTACCACTATACACTTGGAGCCGCTTTGTATTACAGTTCAGGTTGCCCCACATCCTTGCCAACACTTTACTGTTAGGAATTCTAGTGAGTATAACTATAATGCCTAGTAGCATCTTATTATAGTTTTAATTTCCATTGACCTGATGACTGGTGGTGGTGTGTACCGTTTCATGTGCTTATTAGCCATTCACTTACCTTCTTTTATGAATGTTAACTTTTTTGCCTGTTCTTTTAAAGTGGGTTTCTTGTACACAACATATCGTTAGGTTTTTTGTTTTTTTTTTTTAAATCCACTCTGAGCAATCAGTCTTTTAATTGGTATATGTAGGCCATTACCATTCACGTTTCAAGGGATGATTAATTTAGTTAAATTAATAAGTACCTTGTTCATAACTGTTTGTATTCATTAGCTTGTTCTTTTTTTCTCCTCTTTTTTTTTTTTTTTTTTTTGCCTTCTCTGGTTTTAATTGAGCATTTTATATGATTCCATTTATTTCCTCTGTTAGCATCTTATACCTCTTTAAAAAAATTTTAGTGGTTGCAGTATACATTTACAGCTCATTTTAAGTCCACCTTCAAATAATGCTATGCTGCTTCATGTATACTGCAGGTACCTTCAACAGAGCATTTCTAATTTCTCCTTCCTGTCCCTTAGGACACTGTTATCCTTCATTTTACTTAACCATATGCAGTAATCACCCAATACATTGTTACTATTATTACTTTAAATAAACAGGCTTTTTAGATCAATTAAGAAGTATAAAATACCTTCATTTATTCCTTCTCCAACTGTCTTCCTTTCCGTATGTAGATCTGAGTTCTGATCTACATAATTTTTCTTCTCCCCAAAGACCTTCTTTTAACATTTTTCGTAGGGCATGTCTACTGATAATACATTTCCTTGGTTTTTGTCTGAAGAAGTCTTTATTTGTCCTTTACTTTTTTGTGGGGGGGGGGGGGGACGAACCCGTGTCCCCTGCATCAGCAGGCAGACTCTCAACCACTGCGCAACCAGGGAAGCCCCTCTCCTTTGCTTTTGAAGGATGCTTTTCATATAGAATTCTAGGTTGGTGGGGTTTTTTTTTCTCCGTTAACTCTTTAGATATTCCACTCTACTTTTCTTCCTGCTTCCATGGTTTCTGATGAGAAAGAAACCTCTGTAATTCTTATCCTTAGTCCTCTGTAGGTAAGGAGGTTTTTTTCCTCAAGATTTTCTCTTTGTTTTTGGTTTTCTGCAGTTTGAATGATCTGCTGAAGTGCATATTTTTTGGTATTATCCTACTTGGTGTTCTCTGAGATCCTGGGTTTGTGGTTTTGGTCTCTATCATTGATTATGGAAAGCTCTTGGTCATTCATTACTTTGAAATGTTTTTTTCTGCCTCACTCTCTTTTTCTCTTTCTTTCTTTTTTTTTTTTTTTCCAGTTCTTTTTTCTCTTTGCTTTTCTGTTTGGGAAGTTCCTGTTGAAATGTCTTCAAGCTCGTAATTCTTTCTTCAGCCATGTCCAATCTGTTGACGAGAGTTTGTATAAGATTGGTAGTATTTTTTCCTTAAATGTTTGATAGAATTCATCAGTGTAGCCATTTGTGGGTGCATTTTCTTTGCAGGAAGGTTTTTAATTATGAATTCAGTTTTAAAAAATAGATATTGTGCTGTTCAGATTTTTTTCTTTCATTGCATCACACAAAATTTGGTGTGCTGGGTTTTAATTTTCACTCAGTTCAAAGTATTTTCTACTCTTAGTGTGATTTCTTTTTTTACCTATGATTATTTTTTTTAAGATTTTATTTTATTTTATTATTTTTTTTGGTTGGTTCATTGGTTTGTTTATTTATTTATTTTTGGCTGTGTTGGGTCTTCGTTTCTGTGCGGGGGCTTTCTCCAGTTGTGGCAAGCGGGGGCCACTCTTCATCGTAGTGCACGGGCCTCTCACTGTCGTGGCCTCTCTTGTTGCGGAGCACAGGCTCCAGATGTACAGGCTCAGTAGTTGTGGCTCACAGGCCTGGTTGCTCCACGGCATGTGGGATCTTCCCAGACCAGGGCTCGAACCTGTGTCCCCTCCATCGGCAGGCAGATTCTCAACCGCTGCACCACCAGGGAAGCCCTACCTATGATTATTTATAAGCGTGATTTAATTTCTAAATATTTAGGGGTTTTCAAAGCCAAATCTTGGGATTTCTGTTTTTAATTATTTTTATTTATCTTTTTGAAATTTAATTAATTAATTAATTAATGGCTGCGTTGGGTCTTCATTGCCATGCTAGTTGCGGTTAGTGGAGGCTACTCTTCGTCCTGGTGCACAGGCTTCTCATTGCAGTGGCTTCTCGTCGCGGAGCACGGGCTGTAGGTGTGCGGGCTTCAGTTGTGGCACGCAGGCTCAGTAGTTGTGGCACACAGGCATAGTTGCTCCACAGCATGTGGGATCTTCCCGGATCGGGGCTTGAACCCACGTTCCCTGCATTGGCAGGCAGATTCTTAACCACTGTGCCACCAGGGAAGTCCCTTTCTATTTTTTTAAATGCTACTTTGATTAGAGAACATGCTGTATACCATTTCACACCTTTACATTTTCTGAGGTTTGTTTTAATGTCAAGCTATAGTCTGTCTTTATGAATGTTCTATGTACACTTAAAAAAAATGTATAGTTTACTTTTGTTGGGTGTAGTACCTTATAAATGTCAATAGAATAAACTGAAGTTTCAAGTCTTCTCTAACTTTCCTGATTTTCTTTCTATTCTGTTAATTACTGAAAGGGGAGAAGAATATTGGAATTTCCATCTGTAGTTGTGGTTCTTTTATTTCTTTTTGTAGTTCTGTCAGTTTTTGCTTTATATATTTTAAAGCGCAGTTATTAGATGCATTCACATTTAGGAATGTTATATTTTCTTGATGAATTAACCTTTTAAAAAATCATTTGTAATATATATCTTTATCTAGTAGTAGTTCCTGTCCAGAAATCTACTTTGTGTGATAGTAATGTAGTCATTCTAGTCATTCCAATTTTCTTATGATTAGTATTTGTGGGGTATATCATTTTCCTGTTCCTTTTCCTTTTCTTTTAATCTGTCTGTGTTTAAGATAGGTTAAAGGATGGATGAGCCAAAGAGATAACAAATAGCAAGATGGTAGGCTTAAATCTACTTGAAGGATTAGGTTTCTAAGGACTGGCTTCTCTTGCTTTCTTTTTGTTTACTCTGATAAAAGTGAGCTACGTTATGGAGAGGTCCATTTACAGAATGAATCCTGCCAGCAACCACTTGAGTGAGCTTGGAAGTGGGACCTCCATTTCCTCTATTGAGCCTTGAGATGATTGCAGCCTGTGAGAGACTCTGAGCCAGAGGACCTAACTAAGCCGTGCCCAGGTTCCTGACTCTCAGAAATTGAGTTTAAAAATTCTTGTTTTTATAAGTTGCTAGATTTTGGGGTAATTTGTTATGCATCCATTCATAACTAATACAACTGCCTAACTCAAAGTAGTGAATAATAAATACTGAAAAATGAATAGTAAAATAGCTTATTAATGTCCCAGTAAGATCATGTAAGTGCAAATACTTTTTTGGTTGTAAATCACTGCTGTGCATATGACTTTTTTTTTTTTTTTTTTTTTTTTTTTGCGATACGTGGGCCTCTCACTGTTGTGGCCTCTCCCGTTGCGGAGCACAGGCTCCGGACGCGCAGGCTCAGCAGCCATGGCTCACGGGCCCAGCCGCTCCACGGCATGTGGGATCTTCCTGGACCGGGGCACGAACCCGTGTCCCCTGCATCGGCAGGCGGACCCCCAACCACTGCGCCACCAGGGAAGCCCGCATATGACTTTTTTATATTACCACATTCTCTCTCTCTAATAGCTTACCATAATTTATACATACTTTGATTTTTCCCTTTTAAAGGTTTTCTTTTTTCATAGTATACTAATGTGGTGAATTTCATTGATATCTTAGTTTTTTTAAACTTTAATACAAACTTACAGAAAGGTTGTAGAATAGTATAAAAACTTATATAACCATTACCCAGGTAATTCACATTTGCCCCATTTGTTTTATTATTCATTTATAGTGTTTCTCTCTTTTTCTTTATACATATGTGTATGTTACTTTCTGTAGATACACATATATCTCTCTATATTCTTTTTTTCACTTTCTGAATCATTATTTGGTTAGCATGATTGTCAGCCCAGCTTCTCCACTATATTGTTACTAATTTTCCCTTTGTAATTAATAGTTCGTCAAGGAGATTCCTTGAAACTTCATTGATATATTATTTTACTTTATTCTTTCACCCCTAAATACTTTAGAGTGTAATTGCCTAAAAATAAAGACATTTTACATTACTGTAGCATAATTATCAAAATCTGGAAGTTAATCTAAAATGTTTCCTCAGTCTTTTTGATTCATGATATTTTAAAAGAATATAGGCATGTTATTGTGTAGGATATCCCTTACTTTGAGTTTATCTGTTTCTTATAAATAGATTTAGGTTATGTATTTTTGCAGGAATACCACAGAAGTCATGTTCTATTCTCAGTGTATTTTATCAGAAAGCAGAGGATGTTGATTTGTCCTATAACTTGTAATGTTAGCTTTGATCACTTGGTTAAAGTTGTATTTGCCAGGTTTTCTGCTGTAAATTTACTGTTTTTCTCTTTGCAACTAGTAAGTATTTTGTGAAGTGGTACTTTAAGGCCATGCTAATATTATTTTAATTCTCAAATTTTAATCTACTAGTTTTAGCATCTATGTGATGGTTCTTGCCTTAATTCGTTATTATAATGATATTTGCAAAGAGGTGATTTTCTAATTTTATTTTTGGAATCAAGATTTCATTCACTAGCTGCTTAAAATGAACTGATTAACTTTAATTCTTCTGCTGTTTTGTGGAACAACTTTTTTCTTCAAAGTTTAGTTGCTCTCACCTGCAAAGTCATCTGGACCTGGGTTGGTAGTGGGGGATAGGGATGTCTTTGTCTATTATTTCACTATCTTTAATTCTTATCGTGAATTCAGGTTTTTTATTCCTCTCACAGTAATTTTAGGATTTGGATTTGCTCTTTTGCTCTCAATTTTTTCTTTTTTGAGTTAATTTTTTTTTTGAGTTAATAATTAACTCAGTATTTTAAAATCTTCTGTTTTCTCATAAATGTATTTACAACTATAAATTTATCTTAAAGTACTAAAGCTGGATCCCACAAGTTTTGGATTTGTGTTTTCATTTTTATTATATCTAAGTATTTTTATATTTTACTTATGATTCTTAAAAAATTTCCTTTATTTATTTATTTATTTTTGAAGTATCATTGAGTTACAATGTTGCGTTAGTTTCTGGTATACAGCAAAGTGCTTCAGTTACATATATATGTTTATTTATATATATGTATATATATTCTCTTTTTCAGATTCTTTTCATTATAGTTTATTACAGATACTGAATATAGTTCCCTGTGCTCTACAGTAGGGCCTTTTGTTTATGTTTTATATATAGTAATTTGTATCTGCCAATCCCAAACTCCTAATTTATCCCTCCCTCCTCTTTCCCCTTTGGTAACCATAAGTTTGTTTTCTATGTCTGTGAGTCTGTTTCTGTTTCTTAAATAAGTTCATTTATATCATTTTTTAGATTCCACATGTAAGTGATATCATATGATATGTCTTTTTCTGACTTCATTTTAGTATGATAATCCCTAGGTCCATCCATGTTACTGCAAATGGCATTATTTCATTCTTTTTTATGGTTGAGTAATATTCCTATGTATATATATCACAACTTTTTTATCCATTCATCTGTTGATGGACATTTAGGTTGCTTCCATGTCTTGGCTCTTGTAAATAGTGCTGCTAGGAACATTGGGGGGCATGTATCTTTTCGAAAAAGTTTCCTTTTTAACTCCAGGATTATTTAGTGGCTTTAAAAGTTTAGTTCCCAAACATTAGCCACTCTTTTTAATTTTGTTTCTAATTTTATTGCAGAGAACATAGTATGTTCAGTATATTCCTTTGGAACATATTGAGACTTCTTTTATGAACTAATATGGGAGTTGGCAAACTATGGCCCAAGGGCTAAATAGGGCTCACTGCCATCTGTTTTTATGCATCCTGCAATCTAAAATGGTCTTTATACTTCTAAATGCTTGAAAGAAATCCAACGATTAATACTTTGTAACAGGTGAAAAATAGATGAGATTCAAATCTCAGTGTCTATAATTAAAGTTTTATTGGAACACAGCCACGCTCATTCATTTTCATATTTTGTGAGTTATGACAGAGACTGTATGGCCCACAAAGTTTAAAATCCCTTACTATTTGGCGCTTTACATATAAAGTTTGCTAGCCTGATACAATGTCTGTTTTTATAAATGTTTATTCTTTTTTTTTTTTAATTTATTTATTTATTTATTTTGGGGTGTGTTGGGTCTTCGTTTCTGTGTGTGGGCTTTCTCTAGTTGCGGCGAGCGAGGGCTACTCTTCATCACGGTGCGCGGGCCTCTTACTGTCGCGGCCTCTCTTGTTGCGGAGCACAGGCTCCAGACGCGCAGGCTCAGTGGTTGTGGCTCACGGGCCTAGTTGCTCCGTGGCATGTGGGATCTTCCCAGACCAGGGCTCGAACCCGTGTCCCCTGCATAGGCAGGCAGATTCTCAACCACTGCGCCACCAGGAAAGCCCTAAATGTTTATTCTTAACTGGATGTCTGGTTCTGCATTCAGTGTATCTATTAGTTCAAGTTATTGATTGTATTTTTTTTCTGGTCATATTTTTTATGTTTGGTCTATTACTTTCTAAGAGAAATGTATTAAAATTTCAATTCAACTGTTGATCTATCTTTTTTCCCTACATTTCATCAAGGTTTTTCTCACATTATTTTGGTTCCTGAAATCCACATATCCCTTCAGCTTCTCCAGCTTCTCCAGCTTCTCTGTGGTTGATTTTGGAGATGGGAGTTAACAATTCATGTTAGCTTCAGGCTTCAGACCAACCTATTTATTACTTAGTATGAAGTACAAAGGACAGTGGTAGCTTCAGGCTTCAGGCCAACTAATTCTAGTTTCAGGCTTCAGACCCACCTATTTATTACCTAGTACAGTGAGTACAAAGGACTATCACCTAGACATGTTATTGTGAAATTTTAGAGTTCCACCGATGAAGAGATGATTCAGAAAGCTTCTGGGGAGGTGGGGGCAGAAAGCAAGTCAACTTCAAAGAAATGAATGTCAGACTGGCATCTTACCAGCCCTACTATATGCTAGATGAAAATGGTGAATCTTTTCCTAATTTTCTTAGGAAAAAATAATTTTTAACCCAGAATTCTTGGCTGTCGAATGATTAGTTATGAGGATAGAATTTTCAGACATGCATGGACCCAGAAAGTTTACCTTGGTGTTTACCATCATTTAGGTAGTTGTTAAGGTTGTACTCCAGCAAAATAATAATGTGAACTAAGGACAAGGAAGACAGAAGTTCAGGAAAAAGTTGAGCCAACCCAGATGAAAAGTGAAAAGAAGACCTTAGTTAATAGCTGTTCAGAAGTCCTAGAAAGCAGTCATTCTAGATTGAAGCAGGAGAAAAGGGGGTTTTAGGAGGGAGATCTTCGGAAGAAAAATGAGGACTGCATAGAATGAGTGGTGCCATGAAGAGTTTGGGGAAAATATGATGATAATAGTGTGAGGAAAATACAGTTTTAAAATATCACGGAAAGCAAAAATTAATGAATGAATAAATAAATAAAAATGTCTAATTATGAACCAAATTAGAATGTAGCATAATATTAAGAAATTGGTAGAGTATAATAAAAAATCCATTTGATCTTGATTCTAAGAATAGTCTTTTTCAAGTGGTTCTAAGGTTGTGACATTAGACGCATAGAGTAAAAAGTGAAGTGTTCCAGGATTATGTTTCCTTGAACAATATTTATATAGTAATAAAAGTGTAAATGCTGTTTATTGATTTTCAACTTTGAGTCAACCTTTGGACAGGACAGGAATGGACAAAGCCCAGAATGCTATTGTTGGAGGGCAGAATGTAACAAGCATACCAATAAAAGTAAAAATGAAGTTGGCAGAGGGCGGGAGGGAGGGAGGGAACAGATTGCTAGCCCCCAAAGCTTTCTTTCAAAATGGAGAATCAAGAGGTAATGTCAGATTGACAAAACAAGCAGTAAAGATACAAATGTAGTATTTAAAGTTCAAAGATACTTACACAAGAATTAAAATTAAGAGCATATATTTCAAACATTGAGAGAACAGAAAAAGGAATTATAAGAGATAAACGAAGTTTTCGTATTAGAGGTCAGCCAGTTTATTTTTAAAGTTGATAACTATAAGCATATTATCTAATGTTGTGGTGACAACCATTAGAATAAGAACTGTTTAACGATTCTGTTTGGGTGGAGAGATTTGCTTTTATCATATAGACTATTTTGTAAAATTTGTTACAGTACACGTATTTGATAGAAGTAAAAATTAAATTCATGAATAAAAGTTACAAGGACAGAAGTAATTCACCAAAAAATAAATTCAACTGTGTGTATAGGGAGATCTCTCATTCACATTGTTGTCCCCCTTCTTGTCTTTTCCCCAAAGATAACAATTTTATTAGTTTTTTCTTTACCCTTCTAGTACCTTTTTAATGCAAATATAGGCAACTGTACATATGTTTTCTTCCTCTTCTAATATAAAAGACAGCATATTTCTGTGTACTGTTCTGCACTCTTTTTCTCCAAAACAGGAAATCTTCATTCAAGAGAGGACTCCTGTGAGTCCTGAGGAGTTGTATAGCAGTTTTAGGTGAAAGAAGAAATAGCCACATCCATAACTAGTCATGGATTTCGAGATCTCTCTTAATTATTGATAGGATAAGTAGGCAGAATATCAACATTCTGTTCACCAGTACTGCTTTTGCCTCCCTCTCCCAGATTAAAAAAATGCATTTTATCCCTATCCTGCTGGGTATCAGTATATAAGAAGTCATTTTAAAAGGAAACTTTGCATATCTATTATAATATTAGACTAATTTTACAGAAGAAAAAAACCTGTGGTGTTACTGTAACATGATACCCTAGGTCAAACTTAATACCCTAGTGACAGGGGCTGGATTCAAACAAAGGTTTGTTTCCAAAACCCATGCTCTGTTTTTTACCCCTTTGTGTCTATTGGTTTTAGGAAAACTAATATTCCAGATAGTATTTGGTTAATAAGCTCCATTATTTTTGGACGTTGGTTTGTTCTGGGATAAAAATAGTAGACTACCATTGTGTTAGAGATGGAAGCATAGCTTACAGTCTGCTGAAGCAGTGAAATATACTTGTAGTTTCACTAAGGTGAAGGGGAGATTGGAGTACAACCCTGTTTTGTTTTGTTTTTTAATTAATTAATTTTAGGCTGGGTTGGATCTTTGTTGCGCACGGGCTTTCTCTAGTTGCGGTGAGCGGCGACTACTCTTCGTTGCAGTGCACAGGCTTCTCATTGCAGTGGCTTCTCATTGTGGAGCACGGGCTCTAGGCGTGAGGGCTTCAGTAGATGTGGCACGCAGGCTCGGTAGGTGTGGCTCGTGGACTCTAGAGCTCAGGCTCAGTAGTTGTGGCGCACAGGCTTAGTTGCACCGCGGCATGTGGGATCTTCCCGGACCAGGGCTCGAACCCGGGTCCCCTGCATTGGCAGGTGGATTCTTAACCACTGCGCCACCAGGGAAGTCCCACAACCCTGTTTTTGTGATGCGTTGGAATTCCATCCGTTGAGACTCATAGCCATTCACTCTGCTCTTTCTCAACTAAAGTAACATGAAAACTAGCCTATGTTCATACAGTGTGGCTATTATAAAATTCAGAGGTGCCTTCAGATCATTAAATGATGCAAGAAGGAATTTTAAATTAAAAAAAATTTTAAACATTTTTGCAATGATAAATATGTTCCGTAGAATTGACCAAAAATTCCCATGAAATATATTTGATTGAAAGACCCAGGTATGGAGCTTAAAACAAATGTTGGCAAAATTTTTAAAGTTCATTTTTTTTTCAAAATGAAAATAGCCCATTTCCCTTTGATTAAGTAATGTTTAAACACAAGTGTAAAGGAGAAGGTAAAAGCTAGAAATAATAATTCCTGCTAAAATTTAGGTGAGTTTTCTTTTAGACCTTTTCATATGTTCACAGTATATGTGCATATTTATTATTAATTTGCTTTACAAAAATGAAACATAATACATGTTATAACTAATTTATATGGTTTAAAAAATGAACAATATCTTGTGAGTTTATATCAGGTTGATAAGTCTGGTCCTTTATCATTTTAGTAACCATCTAGTATTTCATTGCATGGATCTGTTGTAACTCATGTAACTAATCTCTTATTTATGAACATAGTGGTGGTTTAATATTTTAGTAGTTTAGTATAGCAGTTAAAAGCATAGACTCTGAAATTGGCCTGCCTGGGTTTGAATCCTGACCCCAACTCTTTATTTGTAGTGTAATTTATATAAGCTACTTAACTCATTTATGCCTTATTTTTCTCATTCACAAAATGTTAATAGGCTTTCCAACTCTTTGTTATGAGAATCTAAAAAATTGTTAGGATTTGTTTATGAATGTGTGAGAAGAGGGAAGTTTCAATGATAGGCTTAATTTTAAAATTTGTAAGTTTATATGTATTTCAGAAAATAGGTGTCAATATAATATTACTCTAGGGCAGTAAGTTATTAAGTATGACAACTAACCAAAACCCAGACCTTGTAATTTTTATGGGACATAGCTATACTTTCCAGAATTCAGGTGATCACAGGGCACCTTTGTTAGAAATAACATTTATTTATAAGCAGTTTTATGACCAGAATTGTGTCTTTTTCTGCAGCTGTATTGGAAGAGGAAGTTTTATTCTTGCCTTACAGAGATTTTTTTCACAAGCAGTTTAATAGTGCCTGTGGTTTCAAAGTTAAGCACTAATATTCCATTAGTTACAACCTTGAGGGGAAAAAAGAGAGTTGAAAGAGGTTTAGAACTTAAAATGTGGAAAGGAAAAGGATAGAACTAGTATTTTTAATGAATGAGCAATGAGATGTAATATTTTGAACCAACACTGATCACCGTAATATTGCTTAATGCTTAGAATTTTATGACGATTTGATAGTTCATTGATGCTAAGGCCCCCCCTTTTTTCCCATATTAACATTTCTGACATCAGGGTGCATCTTTTTTTTTTTTTTTTGTGGTATGCGGGCCTCTCACCGCCGCGGCCTCTCCCACCGCGGAGCACAGGCTCCGGACGCGCAGGCCCAGCGGCCATGACCCACAGGCCCAGCCGCTCCGCGGCATGTGGGATCCTCCCGGACCGGGGCACGAACCCGTGTCCCCTGCCTCGGCAGGCAGACTCTCAACCACTGCGCCACCAGGGAAGCCCCAGGGTGCATCTTAGTGTTGATAATGTACTACAATTTGGTTGACAGCACTTTTTCTTTCTGGATATTAGATAAAATTATGGGGTCTTACACTTGAAGCCTTCTTAGATTACATGAAATATGTTTGATAAAGCACATAGAGCAGTACTGGCACATATTAAGCAGTCAGTATTAGCTATCTTTGTATTTGTTTATTTTGTTCTTGTAAAGGATGATTACATGTACATATCTTCACGTACAGTTCTAACATAAAATAATGTCTAGATGTGGAATAAATGAACCAAAGGATTAGCATAAGATATTGAGAGGAAATTTGTTTATTAGACTGGAGAGCAACAGGTATGTCAGGTGAAAAATAAACCAGGCCTAGATTTTAATTGTACCACCTACCCTCTCTGACCTATGTCGAATAATAGAACCTCTGATTCTTTGAGGGATAATAATACCTACTTTGCAGAGTTGTGAGAATTGGAGAATACGTATAGTAAAATCTTTAAAATATCTGTTCACTGATTATAGGACAGAATATTTTACATTTAGGCCTATTTGGGATATGCAGGACATCTTTGACTTCTTCTTTTTCTCTCACTCCATGTCTAATTATTAGCAAATCTTTCTAAGTGTATTCATAATTCAACCACTCTCCCCAGTAACACTCCCTTTGCCCCTCATCTGGATTATCACCATAGCTTCCTACTGGAGTCTCTGCATCTTCCTCTGCTTCATTACAAACTATTCTCAACACTGCAGCCAGAGTGATTGTTTAAAAAGTAAATCAGGGCTTCCCTGGTGGCGCAGTGGTTAAGAATCTGCCTGCCAATGCAGGGGGCCTGGGTTCGAGCCCTGGTCCGGGAAGATCCCGTATGCCGCGGAGCAACTAAGCCCGTGCGCCACAACTACTGAGCTTGTGCTCTAGAGCCCTTGAGCCACAACTACTGAGCCTGTGTGCTGCAACTACTGAAGCCTGCGCGCCTAAGGCCTGTGCTCCGCAACAAGAGAAGCCACAGCAATGAGAAGCCTGCGTGCTGCAACAAAGAGTAGCCCCTGCTCTCCACAACGCAGCAATGAAGACCCAACCCAGCCAAAAATAAATAAATACAATAAATTTTAAAAAAGTAAATCAGATCATGTCACTTCCCTGTTCACAACTCTTTGTCCCTCGTTTCACTCAGTAACATATTTTAGAATGGCTTTCAAGGCACCACATGCTATGACATACTCTCCTTGTCTCTTTAGTTTTCTTCTCTCCTTGCTCACACTCTTTCAGTCACAGTTGGCCTCCTCACTGTTTTCTAGAACATGCAAGGCATTCTGTCTCAGTTTCCTCGACCTACAGCATTCTTCCCTCAGATGCCTATATAGCTTACTCCTTACCTCCTTAAGACTACACTTAAATGTTACTTGCTCTTAAATCTTTCCTTGACCACTCTATTTAAAAATCACAGTTCTCCTCTTTACCCCTCGTTGCTCCTTATCCTGTTTTTTAAAAAGCATTATGACTTTAAAACATACTACACAATTTTCTTAATTTGATTGTTACGTGTTTCCTTCTGCAAGATTGTAAACTCCACTTGATAAGGGCAGGAATTTTTGTCTGTTCACTGGGATTTTCCCCAGTGCTTAAAGACCCTGGCATATAGTTTGGTGCTCAGCAAATATTTGTTGGATCTGTTGAGTGAGTGAATATTATTTTACATATTGAAGTCAATATGTATGATCTATGCCTATATAGTAGGAACTAAATAAATATTCAAATGAATGGCATTTGATTGGACGTCATGAATTAGAAGGCTTTTGGAGGAATAATTTTGCTAGTCATTAAAAAAAGTGTGACTATTTATTGCTAAGATGTCCGTATAAAATGAAGACAATAAAAACCATTTTATTGAAACTGTCATAAATGGGATTGTAAACATTGTCACAGCTGTATATTTGAAGAATTTACCCCATGTTTACCACCTTGTTTATTCTCATTGTCTTAAAATCTCAACAGTGGCAGCTTTGGAAAGGAAAATGTCACAAACAAACAATTTGGTAACTATTCTTTTTTTAGGGTAACTGTTCTTTAAGAAATATGTTTAGAGATAATCACATTATTTAGTAGATGAGAGTGTTGATGGGGCCACAGAGTTTGTGGGGATATGACCTCCAAGTCACATGTGAGACTTTGGGGTTTGGGTGTGTTTAGAGCAATAGGAGCTGTGAATAGGTGAATGTTAACAAAAACCTAAATGTTAAAAAAAAAAAACTTGGAGTTATCACGTACTGCCTCACAATTACTCTGAAACCTTTACTGAATATTCAGTTTATTCCCTTGTCTTTATAATTATTACTCCTTTTTAAGCAAAAATATTTTGAACACAGATTCCATTTCATTATTAGTTCCTGTAGAGGGGGATATAAAGGTGAGTTATCAGCAACTGTATATAGTATGGTGAGACTCTACATAATAATATTTCTGTTTATGGAAAAACATAGTAACAGAGCAGGATCAACATGAGTTTTCTGTTCTGTGAAGTGTTTACAAAGGGTCACTAGACCTTTTGCTAGAAATTTTACAGAGGGGGCTACCTTAGCTTTAAGGTAGGACTTGAATATTAATTTCAGTATTTAAGATTCTTTTATTTAAAAAAGATCTGGAAAATTGTGAAGTTTTTTTTGATAGCTCCTTTTTTATGGTCATAGTATCTTGGTAGACTAAAACAAATGATGTCTTATTCTTGAATTTCATGTGCATTTTAGGTATGGTCTGAAGTTTAACCATGAGTTAATGGTTTATTTTCAGAATCTTCCTTACATGTTATTTTACTGGCTGTTTCTCAGTTGTGTGGATTGCCTTTTATTATATTAATAATCTCACTTTAATGCTAAATAAAACCACTTCCCATCAAATTTGATAATAAAACACTTTATTTGTGCTGCTTAATGACAGTATTCTTTTGCTTTGTTGGCCCAGTGTATTTAATTATTCTTTAGCAGGAGAGAGCTTCAGTAATTGATACTTGAGGCAGTGAAGCTGACTGGTGTATTGACTTAGCCAGAGAGCTAACAAGTCCACAGAACAACTGTTGCACTTATGTAAATTTACTGTGTGTTTCTAAGGAGACTGTTGATCCAGTATTGTTCATGCCCCACCCCCACCCCAGGATGTCTTCATGATTTGGTTTGTTAAAGCCTTTTTGTTTAATGTTAATTTGTTTACCTGTGGTACAGAGTCTTTTCTTTCACTTTTTAACAATTTCCTTATGTTGATCATCTGTAGTCACTCATCCAAATAAGCTTTCCATCATTTTTTTTTTAGAGTCTTCATTCTGCTTATCTTCCACCTATCTCTTTAACTATAATCTCTTATCATAGCCATCAGACCTTTTGAGAGTGAGGTGGAATAAAATGTGCCCCTTTGGCATGTTGATTATTTTGAATTAAAGATACTTGATAAACAGCCAGGGACTTCCTTGGTGGTCCAGTGGCTAAGACTCAGCGCTCCCAGTGCAGGGGGCCCGACTTCAATCCCTGGTCAGGGAACTAGATCCCACATGCCGCAACTAAACATCCCCCATGCCGCAACTAAAAGATCCTGCATGCCTGCAAGTAAAAGATCCTGCATGCTGCAACTAAAGATCCCAACGTGCCGCAACTAAGACCCGGCGCAGCCAAATAAATATATAAATAAATAAATATTTTTTTAAAAAAAGAGGAAAGAAACAGCTGGTGCAAGAAGGACACTGATCCTCCTTGGTCCCCCTGAAAACAGGAAATCTCTCATGTGAAAGTATCCTCCTTATACTAGGAGAGTAGAAGGCATCCTTATCACCAGAGATAGGAAATTCAAGGCAGAGAAGGGTGACTAAACAAACTTTGTTACTTCTTTATTAATTTGCTACCCCAAGCCCTGCAGACCCTTTGTTTTGTCAAATCTTCACAAATAATTGTTTCTTTGTCTAAAAGGTATAAAAATTGCATGCTTTTGTCACTTCTTAGAGTCTCATATCTTTATGAGCTCCTGTATGTATGAAATTAAATTTTGTTTTTCTCCTGTTATTCTGTCTCATGTCAGCTTAATTATTAGACCAGCCAAAGAACCTAAAAGGGAAGAAGGCAAAAGTTTTCCTCCCCTACTAGACAGATACTCAGTTTTACCTAGGTCTGCATTGCTTTTCCTTGACTATAATAGAAAATTACTTTTCAGACACTTAGGATATAACTATTAAGCAAGTAGTCTGTAATTATAGGCAGTGATGTGTTTTCAGGAGAAAGAATTTATGTCTAGGAAAGAAAAGTTTTGTTTTTTTTAAAGAAGGGAATCTTTAAAGTAACAGAACTGATTGTGTTTTTCTCACTTTTTACAAAGCTTACAAAGTAATATGACTCCTGGGATTTGAGCTTTATGATATTTAAAAACCTTTATTTTCTGTAATCTGAAAATGAATCCTTGGGGGAAAAAAGCTTAGCCAGTAAATTTTGATTATCAGAATATTTTTTTTATGACTGCATTTTCAAATGTAAGCTCTTTTTTCTTTCTTTTGTTTATCATATCCTGAAATTATTAGGGTCCAAAAGTTACCAGTTTTTTTAAAGTATCATAATTATTTGAGATATGTGTTGTTTATTCTGTATGTTAAATGGTAAACCCCATCTCTGATATGAAACAATTTCCAGATATGAAACTTTTGGATCAAATATTTTAATTTTTCTTATTGTGTAATAAGACAATAAAAATAGGCATTCCATCACTTCACTGGATACTATAGGGTTTGCTTTATTCATGCATTATTCTACACATATTCTTTTTGAAAGCTCTTCCTGTAACTATTGAAAGATCTAGTAGAATTAGCAAACTTAAATGATTTTATTTTGAAGGCTCTGTAATGTTAACCATTTCCTTATTATAATAGTTTATATTTTGTGTAGAAATATTGAATGTGACAGTTAAGATGTTGCATTAATTTACTTAGTATGCCATATAAATTTAAGTTAGTTTTTCCAGTTTTTCTGTGTTTGCCTATTTGATCACATTTTTAAACTAAATTTTTCTTTTACAGTTAGAAATCCAAATGGTGATTTAGAGGTGAAGAATAAAGGTTTAGAAAAATCTATTAAATGAATAGTTTTATTATATGTACTCTACTGATTCATCATTTTTCCATGAGAGGAATTAGGCCAACTGTGAAGTTAGGGAACACAGTCCACAAAAGACTCCCCTCACTTCTGACAGAAATTGTAAGTCCTGGGGGTTTCCAAAACTACCCTCTGGTCCCATAATTTGCTAGAAGAACTTACAGAACTCACTGAAAGCTTTTGTACTCTTCATTACTGGTTATTACAGGGAAAGGAAATAGATTTGAATCAGCCAAGGGAAGGAACACATAGGGCAGAAGTCTGGGGAAGTATCAAACACAGAGCTTCCTTTGTCTTCTCCCTATGGTGTCAGGACACATTACTTTCCCAGCATCAGTGTGTGACAGTACTCATGGAGTCAAACCGGGATGCTTACCGTGCTTTGGTGATTACATTTTTATTGAGGGGCTCCTTTATGTAAGCATACTTGATTGCTCTTGAGGCTGATCTTAGTTAAGTCTCCTCTAGCCCCTCCAGGCATGTCCTGACTCTAAGACTGTCTGGTGACCCAAAGCCCCTCGAGTTAAAAAAAAAAAAAAGACACTTTCTCAGGCATGACCTTACAGGGGGTTTAGAGATTACCTCCCAGAAGGAGGGGGCAAAAGCCAGACCTCTCTTTGAACAGGGTTAAATTCTTTACAGACTGTGAGCCAAACTCTGAGTAGTATTAAAATGTCCAGAATTAGAGTCATGTGCCAACTCTAACAATATTTGAAAGACCTCTCTAGAAGTAAAAATGCTTCTTAGTAGTCACTTGTAGTGTAGTAGGAACTTGAAGTTACTATATACTGTTAAGCAGAAATTTGAGATTTCTTGCAGTTTTACCATCTTTTACCTTCACTCAAAAAGAAAAAAATTGTTTTACTTCTTAATATTTATTCTATGGATAGAACATAAAATATGGAAAATGCTATATTCTAAATTAATACAGCATAACTTATGGTATCAATAAATTACAAGTGATGCTAATATTTAGTAATAGGGGAATAGTTAGTATGCAATTATAGAATTTTAAGAATCCATTAAAAATAATTATGGAGACTGTAACAAGGTGACAAAAGCTTATCAGTTAAAAGGATTACAGAGAGGAACATAGATTCATATTATAACTTTGTACAGTGCATGTTACGATAAAACAGGGGACTTCCCTGGTGGCGCAGTGGTTGAGAGTCCGCCTGCCGATGCAGGGGACACGGGTTCGTGCCTTGGTCCAGGAGGATCCCACATGCCTGCCGCGGCGTGGCTAGGCCTATGAGCCATGGCCACTGAGCCTGCGCATCTGGAGCCTGTGCTCTGCAACGGGAGAGGCCCGCATACCGCAAAAAAAAAAGATAGAACTATCAAAATGAAAAATGATCTAGCTAATTAATATCTACAGATCTTTTCCTGAGATAATTGGATAAGTATGCAAAGATGCTTAAATGAGGATTGTTATAGAGAAAAATTTGACCTCCTTTTTCTCTATAAACAAATATCATCAGTGTTCTGCAGGAAAAGTTCTAATGCCCACATGCTTTATTCTTTCTCATTCTCAAAGGTTAATCATAAATGGGACTTTATTAAATCTCTTTTGCAATCCTGTACATTTTGATTTTATTAAAATCCAGTCTTTTATCAATTCATCTGACAGAAGGAAATTTCCTTTTTGTTAGTATCAAAAAGTTGGTTTCTTTCTAAAACTTCAGAAAGTTTCCTTTATTGAAAGAATATCTTTCACATTTAGGACATTGCTGTTCAATACTAATTACATTGCATACATATAACTATTGGCATATATAGCTTTTGAAGAGGATTGAGTAATGAATCATTAGTATTTATTTGCCACTGTTTAATGAGAGGTGTGTATATTAGAAATATTAATCCTCGGAGCAACCTATGAGTATGGCTACCATTATGACCCTCATTTTGCAGGTGAACAAACTGAGCCTTAGGTTAAATAATATGTAGTATCATAAAGGTAAGTTTGTGTAGCATTTTCAAACCTAGATCTGGTCTGCTCCAGAAGACTACATTTTAAACTGCTGTACTATTATGCTTCTGTGTTCATTACAGCTACTGTTTTTAGTAGTTCTAAAAACTACTAAAAAGTAGTTAGTAGTTCTGTGTTCATTACAGAACTACTGTTTATAGTAGTTCTCAGTTGGCTACACGTTAAGAGCTTTGGAAATACAGGTGCTCAAACCTCAGCCTAGAGCTACTGATTAAGAATCTCTGGGGTAGGACCTGGTATATAGTATTTATTTTAAACTTGGATATGTGATTTTAGTCTATAGCCAAGGCAGAGAGCCATTATACTGTACCTGACACTATGTTATAGGGCATGGGGGAATATAATGAAGTTATAAGGCACAATAATAGACCTCAAAGTAGCTGGGAAAAAACTGTGTACATATATGACAAAGTGTGTGATATTGATGGTTATATACATAGGAAGAATATATTACGTGAAATGTACTAAAACCTAGAATCTTGCACATTTTAATGTTGAAAGACAATCAAAATTCAGGTCAGTCTCTTCACCTTGGGGTTGAAAAATTTTCCAGATGTGGTATTATCTCTGACCAGTAGGTAGGACTGGATATGTTGTGAAGAGACAGTGTTTGAGGCAGGAGAATAGCATAAAAAGTAGCAGAAATAAAGATGGTGTATTTGGGGAAAATTACAAGACAGGAGTGTTATTGTGAGTAGGAGGTCCAGATTAGAAGGAGCTTTTAACCACCATCACAATACATTTAGACTTGATCCAATAAGCAACAAGGAATAATTTCACTTTAATAGTTGATTGGAGATTTGTTAGGAAATTAGGTAACAGTTTATTGAATGAGATAGAAACAGAAAGAACGATGAGTAACTCATTTCTCTCCTCATATTGAGACTGAAATGGCATGTGTGCATTAAGTAGACCCCAACTTTTTTGGATTCTTAGCTGGCAAGCCTTGTCTGGGGCAAACCTGTGTTAACAGTTTAACACCTTCTCTAGATGCCTTTTTTTTTTTTTTTTTTTTTTTTTTTTGGTAAGCGGGCCTCTCACTGTTGTGGCCTCTCCCGTTGCGGAGCACAGGCTCCAGACGCGCAGGCTCAGCGGCCATGGCTCACGGGCCCAGCCGCTGCGCGGCTTGTGGGATCTTCCCGGACCGGGGCACGAACCCGTGTCCCCTGCATCGGCAGGCAGACTCTTAACCACTGCGCCACCAGGGAAGCCCCTCTAGGTGCCTTTTAAGTAATCTCGTGTAACTCCAAGAAAGTGCTTTCCTGAAAATTTGTTCTTTTTAGCTTTTTGATAATGAAATTACAGAGTAAGAATTGATTCCTCTCAGCAGGTAACTTCTTTGGAGGGTGGAAAGATGTTTTGCACTTTTGGTTCTCTTATCCTCTCTTTGAAACATCTGACTTTTGTGACACTGCTTTATTCTTGTTTTTCACAGATCTATCTTTTAACTCCTTTGGTAGAATTCTGATTTGTCTCTCCCTTGAGCTGTTGTATCCCTTTGTATTTTGTTTAGGAGAGGCTATAATATTTTCCTAAAAACTTTTCATTTTACAAAGAACCATTTACTCATAACATAAAGTTGTGTCATTTTTCTGTTGTATGTTATCTTTTGATTCCTTCCTTTTCCTTATGTATAGATTCCCATAAGGGACCCCTGTGGTTGTTCTTTGAATGTTGCTTGTTTTTGAAGGGACACCTTCTGGACCACCATTGTATAGAAGGAGAGTGTGAGGGATGAGCTCTGAGAATGAGCTGTGGTAATTGACAGCTTCACCAGTCTTTTCTTATCCACTCTTGAGGGTTGAACACAGTGATGATGATGATGGCTATTCTAGGCTGGCAACAAGTCTTTCAAGTCAGTAGGAAGCCTCTGGCTCAGAATGATGTTATCTCTCCATAGTTGTGTTTTGTTTTGTTCTTAACTTTTTATTTTGAAAAAATTAGAGATTCACAGCAAGCTGTAAAGGTACTACAGAGAGGTCTTGTGTACCTTTCAGTTTCCCCCAATCGTTACCTCTTACATACTTACACTATCAAAATAAGGGCATTGGGTTCCCGTGCAGTTCTTGTTTGTTTTGTTACTAAAACAGTGTGCCGAGCCCTGAGAGGGTTGCACCCCCCAGTGTGTAACACATCTTGTGTCTCTGTAGCCTCTAGCAACTCGTATCTTTTGAACAAATCCACTTTGGCATGGGGACAACTCAGAATGCAGTTGACAAAACTGACTCCGAAGCAGGCACTATTTGAGCACACCCCTGTGGAATACTTGTTTGCAACTTGCTGACTTCCGTTGAAGCAATGGGCTGAGCCCTGGTGGGTCTATAAACTCTACTCGCCTCCCAAGAGCCATTCGATCCTAGGAGAAGCCCCCACTGGCCAAACTACACAGATCTGGAGGGCCTTGGGTGGACCCCAGAGGCAGGCTCGCAGTTGGAAACCAGGAGTGCTGTCGTGCTGTTGCTGGGGTCCTGAGCGCTGCCGTTCACCCCAGAGCCGACGCGGCCTGGATTCCAGGCAGGCACGGCCTGGCATTTGCCTCCCTGCTGAAGCCGGCTCCATGGGCTCCGCGGCCACACGGCCACCTGCCTTCCCTGGCTCACTTTCCTATGCACAGAGGGGAGGCGTGTGCAGGCGTGAGGTGCGCCTCGGTTTATAACGTGGCTGCAGCACCCTCACTTCCCAGCCTCAGGTGAGATGTTGATTGATTATTGCTGAGTAACTTCTCGTGGTAGAAACCAAATTTCTTTCAATATATTACATATGGATGTACACACTCATGCAAAATATATGTACTTCGAGGGGATCTATTTATGTTCCATTGGGAGTCATTCTTTCCTATGAGGAGTCTCACCCGCTGCTTTGTGTGTTTGGTCAGATTCCTGGCACGTTTTGTTTCCTGTTGTTTAGTGAAGATGCTCTTTCTGGGGAAAAAAAAACAAAACAACAGCAATAGGGTGGGATAGGGAGGGTGGGAGGGAGACACAAGAGGGAAGAGATATGGGGATATATGTATATGTATAGCTGGTTCACTTTGTTGTACAGCAGAAACTAACACACCATTGTAAAGCAATTATCCTCCAATAAAGATGTTAAAAAATAATAATAAAATAAATTATTTAAAGAAAACAACAACAAAAACAAGGGCATTGACATTGATACAATGCCTGTGTATAGTTTTGTTTCATTTTATTGCATGTGTAGGTTCATGTAATTCTCACCACAGAACTAATCCATCACCACAAAGATCTCCCTCATGGTACCCTTTTATAATCATACTGACTATCTCTCCCAAGCTTCTCTGCCCCCTGGCAACTACTAGTCGGTTTTCCATCTTTATAATTTTGTCATTTTGAGAGAGTTATATAAATGAAATCATAGAACATGTGAGTTTTTGTGTTGAGCATGTGATCTTTTGAGATTGCTCTTTATGTTTTTTAAGAAACCACCAAACTTTTCAGAGTGGCTATACCATTTTACATTCCTTTCAACAGTGTATGAGACATCCAGTTTCTTCCACATCCCTCACCTGCATTTGGCATTGTCACTATTTTTTATTTTAACTGTTCTGATAAGTATGTGGTGATGTCATGGTCTTAATTTTTATTTGAAGTGATCTCTGTGGTTTTGATTTGCATTTCCTTAGTGACTCATGATGTTGTGCATCTTTTCATGTGCTTATTGTCTGTATATTTTCTTGGAGAAATGTCCGTTCAGATCCTTTGCCTATTTTTAAATTGCATTATTTTCTCTTTTTATTATTGAGTTATAAGAGATTACGTTCTGGGTACCAGTCCCTCGTCAGATAATAGATTTGCAAATATTTCCTCCCATTTTCTGGTTTGTCTTTTCATTTTCTTGATGGTGTCCTTTGAAGTACAAAAGTTTTTACTTTTTATGAAGTCTAATTTATTTTTATGAATCTATTTTTTTTTTCTTTTGTCACTTGTGCTTTTGTTACCAAGGAACCATTTCCTAACCCAAAGCCACAAAGATTTATTTTTATGTTTCCTTTTAAGAGTTTTATAGTTATAGTTTTACATTTACGTATACACCCTTCTTGAGTTAATTTTTGCATATGGTGTGAGAAAGGGGTCCAATTTTCATCTTTTGCAAGTAGATACATAGTTTAGATATATAATTTAGTTGTGACTACTTTTTGAACTCTATGTAAATGCAACAATGTAGTATGTATTATTTTGTTATGGGTTTCTTAACATGAGATTTTTGTATGTTATTGTGTAGAGCAGTAGTTCATTCTCCTTACTGTAAATCATTGAATGAATTTACAAAGATTTGTTCATTCTGTAGTTCATGACATTTAATTGTTTCCAGTTTGGTTACTAGAAATAATGCTGCTGAGAACATTCTAATATGTATAGGTGCATATAGCAGGCAATCTCTTGAGTGTATGCATAGGAATAGAATAAAAGAGATCCTAGGATACTTATATATTCAACTTTAGTATATTGAATCAGTTGTACCAATTTACACTCCCACTAGCAACATATAACAGTTCTCTCACTTCACATTCTTATCAAAACTTGATATTGTCAGCCCTTTTAATATGTTTGTATTTCATTGAGGTTTTAACTTGCATTCCCCGATGACCGTTGAGGTTTAGCATCTTTTCATACGTTTATTGGGTGTGGTATTAGTCATTTAGATATGGTTTAGAAAAACATTTCTTGTGTACTTACAAAGTTGGTGGCTATTATGGAACTGTACAGTTATGTTTTTATTCTGGGAATCAGGCTGAAAGAGCAGCTTCTATTTGGGATATGCTCCTCTTGTTTCAGAGGGGAAAAGGAAGAAAAACGGCAGAAACTAATTCTTTCAAAAGTTCTGCTTGGATTTAGGTCATGTAGGTCGTGTCCGTACATACTCCATAGGCCAAAGCATAGCACAAAACTGTGCTCAAAGTCAATGGGTCAGGGAGGTATCCTCCACTCAGAGGCATTGAAAGTCACATGGCCATAGGTGGGGATGAATGATTCTTTCACAGGAAAAGAAGGACACAAATACTCTGGAACAGTAATAAAGTATACCACTTTACCTTGATTTTTTTCATATCAATTCCTAGTGGGGTACCCCCCCGTCAGCCTTTCTTCTTTTTCTTAGTAAGTTCTGGGTATACAATCTTTGTTGGTTATATGTACTGCAGTATTTTCTCCCACTCTATGACTTGCCTTTTTAATCTCCTAATGATGTCTTTTGTTAATAAAATTCTTTTTTAAAAAATTGAGATATAATTGATAAATAGCATTATGTTTCAGATCTACAACATAATGATTCAATATTTGTATATATTGTAAATAAAAATTATAACTTCATTTTTGTATAGTTTATCAGTTATTTTAAATAATTGTGTTTCTTGTTTAAGGAATCTTTCCCTACCACAAGATTATGAAGATACTTTTTTCTGTTATCTCCTAGAGTCTTTATTGTTTTGTCTTTTACGTTTCAATCTGCAGTCCACCTAGAATTAATATTTAGTTGACATTTTAACATACTCCTGCAAGTCTAGAAAAGAGCTCAAGTGATCTCTAAGTTCGTCCTTCCTTCCTTCCTCCCTTCCTCCCTTCCTTCCTTCCTTCCTTCCTTCCTCCCTCCCTTCCTTCCTCCCTTCCTTCCTCCCTCCCTTCCTCCCTCCCTTCCTTCCTCCCTCCCTTCCTCCCTCCCTCCCTTCCTTCCTCCCTCCCTTCCTTCCTCCCTTCCTTCCTTCCTTCCTTCCTTCCTTCCTTCCTTCCCTCCCTCCCTCCCTCCCTTCTGAGTTGGGTCTTTGTTGCTGCGTGCAGGCTTTCTCTAGTTATGGTGGGTGGGGGCTACTCTTCGTTGTGGTGCAGTGGCTTTTCTTTTTTCGGAGCACGGGCTCTAGGCACACGGGCTTCAGTAGTTGTGGCGCACAGGCTTAGTTGCACCGCGGCATGTGGGATCTTCCCGGACCAGGGATCGAACGCATGTCCCCTGCATTGGCAGGCGGATTCTTAACCACTGTGCTACCAGGGAAGTCCCTCTAAGTGGTTTCTAAGACCAAATTAATTCAATTTACATGTAGAAAATTGATATTTGATATTGACACTACACTCATATGTGTTGAAAATATATCTATTAGTAACACATAGTTTATCAAATTCCTCATATATAAAAACATGTTGGGCATGTTTAACTTTTTACTACATTTAAAACTGCAAAAATTCACCTTTCCGTATCCACTGGCTATACGAAGTCTGTCTTTGTCTGCCAATATCTGTATTTCACATATTCTCAGGAAGACCTTTGCTTTTAGTGAGGTCATAATCCAAGTCTTTCTGGAATTTCAGATTTTCAATTTTATTTCATCTCACGTGCTCACTTAGTTCCTTTCTCTTATTCCAAACTGTCTCTATAAACTTACGGGTGAAAGACCAAAGGGAATAATTTCTAGATGTTTAATACAGGAATTGTTTAAATAATTGTATTTAAATTATGCAAACGCATTGGTGGTTTGCTTTTCTTCAGCAAAGGCTGAGGTTGTTCCCTGCAGAAGTGGTCCTTACCCCTAAACATTATATCTGTCGGAGCACTGTTGATGTTATAACTTTTGTAGGATAGTTTGGGGATTAGGTTTTATCATCTAGTAGACTGAAATATTTGTTCTTAAAAGTTGACCGAGCTTGGGAATTCTCTGGTGGTCCAGTGGTTAGGACTCCATGCTTCCACTGATGGGGCCCGGGGTTTGATCCCTGTTTGGGGAACTAAGATGTTACAAGCCGTGTGGCACCGCCAAAAAAAAATTGACCGAGAGCTGAACAAACTACCAGTTGAAATAGGTTGTTTTTAAATTTATACATGGTGTTTATTGTACTTCCTAGATATAAACATTTTAATCTTGGTAAAAGACCTTATGGTTTTACAATGAAAAGGCTAGACTGACTTGTCTTTCAGCTTTGACAGTTCAACTCTGGAATTGGTCAAAACTCTTACCTGAAAAAAAGTCTAAATTACTTAAACAGTAGTTGTTTAAGAAACAGTACACAGGGCTTCCCTGGTGGCGCAGTGGTTGAGAGTCCTCCTGCCGATGCAGGGGACACGGGTTCGTGCCCTGGTCCGGGAAGATCCCACATGCTGCAGAGTGGCTGGGCCCGTGAGCCATGGCCGCTGAGCCTGCGCGTCCGGAGCCTGTGCTCCACAACTGGAGAGGCCACAGCAGTGAGAGGCCCGTGTACCACAAAAAAAAAAAAAAAGAAAGAAAGAAATAGTACACATTAAAGATCATTTTAAGGATTAATGAATGAAAAAAATCACTTATTTAAAGGATTTGACCAATATAGAAATAAATTGCATCTTTGTGTTCAACTTTTAAAAATACACATCTGTGAAAAAGTCAAGGGAGTGCTACACAATTATTTGCACGCAAATACTTAAAAATGTACTACAGGACTTCCCTGGTGATTCAGTGGCTAAGAATCCACCTGCCAATGCAGGGGACATGGGTTCGAGCCCTAGTCTGGGAAGATCCCACATGCCGCGGAGCATCTAAGCCTGTGCATCACAACCACTGAGCCTGTGCTCTAGAGCCCATGAGCCACAACTACTGAAGCCCACGCCTAGAGCCCGTGCACTGCAACAAGAGAAGCCACCACAGTGAGAAGCCTGCACGCTGCAGTGAAGAGTAGTCCCCACACCGCAACTAGAGGAAGCCTACGCGCAGCAGCGAAGGCCCAACGCAGCCAAAAAAAAAAAGTCATCAGTCCTTTATAAAAATATATATATACTACAAAACTTAACATACTTAATATACCAAAATGTATTTTAAATATACTTAAAAATATACTACAAAGACAATGTCAGGATTCAACCCCTAAATATGGTTTTTGACACTTCAGATGTAGTATCTCAGAGAATTGAGTTTCATTCAAAAGGGTTGTGGGATTATGCCCCCAGTTATATGATGGCAATTCTCTTTTTTATAACTAACAATCATGTGGATGTTCAATAATTTTTGTTTACTATTAAGTTCACTTCCAACCTTTAGATTTTATGATTCTTGAAGACTTCCCCTTAAGTGCCTTGATATTCAGATTAATATTAGCTTTTAATATTTTTAGTAGTAAATATGGACCATCATCCAAGACTTGTTTTATTAACAGAATATTGCTCTTACTTTTCAGCGGGGATCTGATGAGCTTCTTTCTTCCGACATCATTAACGGACCTTTTACCATGAACAGTTCCACTCGTTCTGCAGGTGTGTATGGTGAGTTTTCATTTTTTCAAAATCTGAGATGTTTTCTTTCTCTGGGTTTCAAAAATTTTCTTTTCACAATGTTCTTATTTTGCTCATCTTATAAACATGCAGTGCTATTATTTACAACAAAATCTAAAATTTGTGGCAGTGAAGTTCATATAGATGAAATTATTAGTTACAGCACTTAAATTTTAAGCATTAATTTGGATTTAATTAGATAATTACTTTTTTGACTGACATTCTTTGTAACATAGTTGTGATAAAATTATCACAGTAAGTAAAATTATCACATAGTTGTGATAAAATTATCAGTAAATTGGTGATCTAGAACTATTGAGTAAAAGAGCTAGATTTAAAAACTTGTGTTGAATGATGATGGATTTAGAGTAGAAGTATTAAAACTATAAGTTCACATGATTTTAAAAATAAATGTTCTTGAAATTTAGGGACTGTAAAATGAATTGGAGGAGTGCAATACTTGAGAGAGAGTGAGCAGTTAAGAAGCTATTGCTGTACAAGAAATCCTAGTAAGGGTGGAGAATTTGTACTATAGCAGTAGTAGTTGTGATGGTGAGAATTAGAGAACTTAACAGAAGGTGAAATAATTGATGGTAATTGGTGATTAATCGAATGTTTGAATAAGGAATTCCATGGATGATTTATAGGTTTAGACTTAGATAATTGGATAGCTGAATTGTGGTGCCTTCATTTATATTAGAAAGTATGGGAAGAGCAGGGTTGGACAATATGACAGGTTCAGTTTTTTTTTTGTCTTCTGTTTTTTTTTTGGCCGCATGGCATGTGGGATCTTAGTTCCCCGACCACGGATCGAACCCGCACCCCCTGCATTGGAAGCACAGAGTCTTAACCACTGGACCGCCAGGGAAGTCCCCAGATTTTTTTTTTTTTCAGTACGCGGGCCATTGCGGAGCACAGGCTCCGGACGCATGAGCTCAGCGGCCATGGCTCACAGGCCCAGCTACTCTGCGGCACGCGGGATCCTCCTGGACCAGGGCACGAACCCATGTCTCCTGCATCAGCAGGCGGACTCTCAACCACTGCGCCACCAGGGAAGCCCAGTCCCCAGATTTTTATATATTGATTTGAGGTTCCTCTGGGGACATCCAGATGGAAGTGTGAGATAGGTAGTGGGTTCTGGTCTCAACATCATAAGAGAAATTTGGAAGTCAATATCATAATACACTTAACAACTGAAGCCATGAGAGTGGAGAATCTCAGAAAAGGTGAGATCTTTATCCAGATGTTTTGGTGTTATAGGGAGTTAGGGAATGAGTAGACCTCACTTTCCAGACCGTGAGTTACATGATGTTTGGGAGAGTGAACAGCCTTTATGTGAAGACCCTATAAGAGAAGTGAACCAGGTTCAGTTAAGACAAAAGATGTAAAAATCCAGTGAAGAGATTAAGAATGTTTGGGAATTGGTCAGCCATGGTACATTGCTCTAGAAGACTAAATGGAAGGATTTTGTAGGCAGGACAGCAGCAGGGGGTTTGTTCATGTGGAAGTGTGAACAGGGTACTTAGAGCAGGAGATTAAAGCAGCTTTCTCAAAAATGACCTGGCATCAGAATCACCTGGAGGGCTTGCTAAAGCACAGTTGCAGAGTCCATCCTCAGAATTTCTAAGTCAGTAGATCTGGAGTGGGTCCTGAGAATTTGCATTTCCACAAGTTCACAGGTAATGATGATGCTGCCATATGAGGGACCACACTTTAAGAGGTAGTGCCAGGGAACCACACTTTAAGAGAACTGCTGAATGAAGGAAATGCTAGAAATCTGAAGTTCCTAAACCTGATTATCCTCTTGATCTGGTAGGCTTTTAAGAAAATTTCGGCCCTGACTCCTAGAGTTAACAGTACATCTAGGGTGGGACCCATGTATTCTTTTTTTTATAAATTTATATATTTTAAAATTTATTTTTGGGTGCGTTGGGTCTTGATTGCTGCGCGTGGGTTTCTCTTGTTGCAGCGAGCGGGGGCTGCTCTTAGTTGCAGTGCATGGGCTTCTCATTGCGGTGGCCTCTCCTGCTGCAGAGTACGGGCTCTAGGCACGTGGGCTTCAGCAGTTGTGGCACTCAGGCTCAGTAGTTGTGGTTCACGGGCTCCAGAGCACAGGCACAGTAGTTGTGGCGCACAGGCTTAGTTGCTCTGCAGCGTGTGGGATCTTCCTAGATCAGGGCTCAAACCCGTGTCCCCTGCATTGGCAGGAGGACTCTTAACCACTGTGCCACCTGGGAAGCCCTTGTTCTTATTTTTAAAACTGAGGTCAGTTTGTTCGGTCATGTTTACAAACTACTGGGATGGATGACCAGAAGGACTGACATCCTGGTTGATTGATTACTTAGGAAAAGAAGTATGAGCTGTGAGTTTAGCTGGCATCAGTAGTCTGCTGTGTTTTGCTTTTATGTTTTCAATTTCTTCTTGTATCCCATTCCATTCTAGGTTCAGTGTTTTTCTTCTTAAAGCACATCGTCTTTAGTAGCTATTTCAGCAAAACTCTATAAATGGTAACCTCTTAGACTGACTAAAAATGTCTATTTTGATATTACTATTGAAGGGTAGTTAGCTATTTAGAATTCCAGGTTGACAGTTATTTTCTCTCAGTACTTTGAAGGTATTGTTTTATTATTCTTTTGGCATCTGTTGTTGAGAAGTCTTTTGTCAATCTATTATTATTTTGTAGATAGTATTAGTTCTCTGTAGTTGTTTTAACATTTTTCTCTTTAATTTTGTTCTGTGGTTTCTCTAGCTGTGTCTAGGTGTACATCACTAGTTCTCAACCCTGGATGTTCACTAAAATAGCTTGGGAAGCTTTGAAGAAAATACAGATACCTTGACCTACTCCACACCAATTCCAAAATTACAGGAGGGGGAAGGGGGACCTAGGCACTGTTTTTAATTTGTTTCTAAAGTTTCTTAGGTGATACATGTAAGGTGCAGCCAGTGTTGAAGACCATTGCTGCAGACTTACTTTCATTTATTCTGTCTAGGAGTGGCC
The DNA here is from genome assembly GCF_003031525.2 of Neophocaena asiaeorientalis asiaeorientalis. NCBI lineage: Eukaryota > Metazoa > Chordata > Mammalia > Artiodactyla > Phocoenidae > Neophocaena > Neophocaena asiaeorientalis. The sequence goes on from NW_020174549.1 coordinate 526,456, forward strand.
CTACTTTCCAAAGAATTGTTTCTTTTTGGAACTCCAGTTAGACATGTATAGGACCACCTCGTTTAGTCCTGCAGTTGTTTTAACCTCTTACATTTATTGTCACCTTTTTCTCATTAAGGTCCTGTATTTTGGATAATTTCCTTGAAATGGTTTTCTGATTCATTCATTATTTGTTCGGCTTTGTCTAATATGCTGTTTAATCCTTCTATTGAGTAATTGATTTCAAGGCATATATTTTTCATTTTTCTCTGTTTTATTTGATTCATTTTTAAAGATGATCTAGTTTTGTTGTTATTTAGAAAAACAGTATCATGTTCTTTTTTTATGGTTTCCATTGCTTTTTCCCCCTCATTTTTTAATTATTTAAAACAAAATTTTTATAGTTGCAGATTTTACAATTATGGAGTTCTTTAGGGTGCTAATATTACTTGGTTTTGTATCTGCTAGTATTTGCTTATGGTATAGTATTTTTCCTTGGTTCATAATTTTTGGTTGTGAGGTAATCTTTGGCTGAATTATTTTCTTCTTCTGTGAGAATCTTCAGGGAAGTTTTGTGTTTGCTCTGCTAGACTTGCTAGGGTATCACCAGCCCCTAACATGACCTAATGTATATGTTAATTTATTGCTTTGGGGATTCCTACTAGAAGGGAAGAGAAAATTAAAAATCCAGACATTTACATTCAAATCCATGAACAGAGATAGACTTCCTTGTTAAATATCTGTGATACATGGTAAATTTCTAATTTTAGTTTGCCTTTTATGAGGGGTTGTTGGCCTGCTGAAGGGTTTGCCTGTTGATACGTAAAAACTTCTTTTTTTAGGTCACCTATACATTAAAAATACTTCTGTAATATTTGATTCAGTATTTGCAATTCTCTAAAAGCTTCCAAAACTAAAGATTTTGGTACTCCATTCCTTGACTTCTTTGAATAAATATTTCTAATTGATTTTGAACAAATTGTGTCAGAAAGTTTTTAGGGCTCATTTATAAACAAGTTAAATCCCTTTGTAAGTTACTTAAGTAGTTCTTCAAAGACACAAATAATTTAAAAAATCACATTGATAATGCATAGCTAAAAGAAAGCCATGTATTGTGTTGAAAGATCTTTTTTGCATTCAGTACAGTCTTCATCACAAAATTTTTGTAGTTCAGTTAATCTAAATGGGGATTTAAAAATATTTGTAAAATTTGACGACTATAATTTTTCTTTCTATCTGTAGAATATTGCTTGTTTGGTAACAAGCTATGTGTGCACCAAATAGATTGCAGATACATGTCTACTTTATGGGACTGTCAGGACACTGTTTTTTTTTTTTTTTAACGGTACGCGGGCTTCTCACTGTTGTGGCCTCTCCTGTTGCAGAGCACAGGCTCCGGACGCGCAGGCTCAGAGGCCATGGCTCACGGGCCCAGCCGCTGCGCGGCATGTGGGATCTTCCCGGGCCGGGGCACGAACCCGTGTCCCCTGCATCGGCAGGCGGACTCTCAACCACTGCGCCACCAGGGAAGCCCAGGACACTGTTTTTGCCATGACATCTTGCTGGACCAAAATTTATATTTGTATTATTACCCCAAAGAAGTTTTATTTTTAGCTGAGCTTTTTAAACTGAATTTTCATTAGTGTCACACATTTCACTTTTGATAGAATGACTTCCCAGAAACTTTCCTTTGATTCAATTGAAAGTATTTAATATTATCCATTATTGGGTAATAACTGATTTTCTAATGTTTGCAGATGATGATAAAACTGATACAATTTAACTGTTTGCGAAGTTTTGTTAGTGGTGTCAGTATATTAACACCTGACACTTTATTGTTTACACATGGAGAAGAAACTTTGCAAGTTAAATTAATTCAGAATTACAGGTTTATGGACTTACTATAAGATATAAAATGGAATGATTATAAACGTAATTGTATTTCATGTGTAACTGGCCTGTAATTCCCACATTTTCCACAGACTGGCAGCCTGGCAGCCAAATGAATAGCATAGGTAGAAGGTTGAATACTGATGGAAGGAGTTAGGAGCTATCCTTAGCTACTTGTGTCCCACTGCATTTCTTCTCTTTTTTTAAAAATTTTTTTAAATTTTTAAAAATTTTTTTAAATTTTCTTTTCAAATTTTTTTTTTTCTTTAGTTGTGTTGGGTCTTCGTTGCTGCATGCGGGTTTTCTCTAGCTGTGGCAAGCAGAGGCTACTCTTCATTGTGGTGCGTGGGCTTCTCATTGCAGTGGCTTCTCTTGTTGCAGAGCTTGGGCTCTAGGCACACAGGCTTCAGTAATTGCAGCATGTGGGCTCAGTAGTTGCTGCGCACAGGGTTTAGGGCATGTGGGCTTCAGTAGTTGTGGCACGCGGTCTCAGTAGTTGTGGCCCACAGGCTCTAGAGTGCAGGCTCAGTAGTTGTGGCTCATGGGCTTAGCTGCTCTGTGGCATATGGGATCTTCGCAGACCAGGGCTCAAACCCATGTCCCCTGCATTGGCAGCTGGATTCTTAACCACTGTGCCACCAGGGAAGTCCCCACTGCCACTGCATTTCTTTTCTTTTTTCTTCCTTCCTCCCTTCCTCCTTTCCTCCCTTTCTCCTTTCCTCCCTCCCTCCCTTCTTTCCTCTTTAAATCAAAGACTCTGTGTGTTGTCTGTGAAAAAGTCATGAAGAGATTCCGTCTCACTGGTTAACATTGGTTAACATTCAGATTTAATCACTGTACATGTGGTTTATAAACTACTAGATGAGACCATGGCAAAAACTGGAAGTTAAAAAAATCAATTGGATCTACTAAGCCTATTCTAGCTTATTTCAATGCAACTGTTAATTTTTTTTCAAAAGAGAAGATGTTAAACTGTACGGGTTGCTAGAACAATGATGCCAAATTGTGACTGTCCCAGGCAAACTGGTCGTTCTGCTTAGATATTAATATTCCTTAAGAATATCTCTTAGCCTATAATGGACATATGAACTTTAAATTATTTTGTGTAGTTCTAGAACAGCCCCTCATTCCCCATTCCTTCCCCACAAAATCTTAGGGATTCTGAAATGTTGATCTTTTTGTGTAATTATTTTTCCATCTGGGAATATGGCATGTGAGTCCATGGTTTTAGGTCTTAGTCTATGTCCTTTGGTAATTATGAAAATGTTTTATACTTTCCTACATAAATCATATGCTTTTCCTCCTAAATTTAATCTTAGGAATTATGGCAGAGACTGTTTGTTGGGTACCCCAATACTTTCTATTTTCTTTAGCAACAGAGCTCTAATTTTTATCTGGGCACATTGCCACTCAGATTAAATGACTGCTTTTCCAGTCTTCTTTATAGCTAGGTGAGGTCATGTGATTAAGTGCTATCTAATGAGATATAAGTGCAAGTGTTACTTCTGGGGCATCTCTGCATGGTTTTTTCCTCTTTCGTCTTGCTGCCTGTAGGAGTTCTAGCTTCCATCTGTGAGAAAAGTGCTCCAGAAACCTGCCCTTGAATCTGTTGGTGAATGTTAAGCCACACGTGCCTTACCAGTATGGGTGGTATATCAGCTGTAGCATAAAAGCTATTCTAAACCCACCCTAACAAGACTTAAAAGCAAGCTCCAAAACAATTACCTGATCTTAAAGTAACTTAACTTTTTTCCAGAAAGGAGTCTGGCACTTCATTTTTTCCAGAAAGGAGTCTGGCACTTTAAAGGAATAAAACAATTCCAGTGCTCACAATGTTGAGCATTCAATCAAAAATTGCAACCCATAGCTAGGAGAAAAACCAGTCCATAGAAACACACCTAGAAAATAACAGATGATGAAGTTAGCAGATTTGTACTTTGGAACAGTTATTAAAGTATGTGAAAGGATTTAAAGGAAAATATCAACATAACAGGGAGAAAATGAAAGCTAAAAATCAAATAGAACTTCTAGAGATAAAATTATAATATATAAAAAAAAAACATGGCGTGGCTGTAACAGCACTAATATTCTGTAAAAGAAATGATCAGTGAATTTAAAGACAGCAATAGAAACTAAAGCACACAGGCCAAAAGACTGAAAAAGAAATGAACAGAGTCTTAATAATCTGTAGAACAAAATTAAGTGGTCTAAACATATGTATAATTGAAGTTCCAGAAAAAAAGTTGGGGTTGGGGAAACAAATATATCTGAAGAAATAATGACTGAAAATACTCCAGATATGGTGGAAACTGTAAAGCCACATATCCAAGAAGTTCGGTGAACCACAGGCAGGATGAACACAGTGAAAACCACACCAAATCTCCTCGTAATCAAATTGCTGAAAACCAGGAATGCAGAACAAATCTTAAAAGTAGCCAGAGGAAAAAAGTCACATTTATTCAGAGAAACAAAGATAAGAGTAATGAGAGTGCTTGCCTGAAACTGCAAACCAGAAGACAGTTGAGCAACATCTTTAAAGTACTGTAGATAAATACAATGAAACAAATTCTATATCCAGTTAAAATATTTTTCAAAAATAAAGTTAAAATAAAACCTTATTTGAGGCACACAAGAGCTGAGAGCATTTGTTAGTAACAGACTTACATTTTATGAAATGGAAAAGGAAATTCCTCAGACTTGAAAATGATACCAGGTGGAAACTTGGATCTACACAAAGTGGTAAATATGTGGATATGTGACTTTTCTTTCTCATTTTTTTGGATAATTTAAAAGATGATTGAGGGTTTCTGGGAAGATGGTAGAATAAGAAGCACCAGGAGTCTGTCTTTCTACCTAGACAACAATTGCACTGGCAGAATCTGTCTATAACTAATTTGGAACTCTGGAGTTTTTTGAAGGCTTGCAAGTTCCAGGGGAAGACTTGGAAGGTAAATTGTGGTTAATTTCGGTCAATTTTAGCTCTTAGTGCAGCAGCAGCTACCCATCCCTCACCCTCGGTCACATGGCAGGCAACTGTGTGGTTCCAGAGCAGCTTACAAATAGGAGCCAGGGTAGGCAAAAAAGACCTTGTCCTTCAACTTCAAGGGTTCTGTGCTCTGATTGCTGGTTGCTTCTTCTGATCATGCAGGTACAGACAAAGAGGTAGGCAGCCATTGTTCTTGCATCTCCTGCTATAGTTGCAAGCCAGCACGCTCCACTCCCAATATATGTGACTTCCAGAGCATATAAAAGGCTGGTGCTTTCCACACCCTCCTCCCCTTCATTTTCTCTTTTTTTCCCCTTTTGGGAGCCAAAGATTGAAGACTAGGACATTAAAAAACAGCTGCATCTACAGGGAAAATTAGAAAGTGATAGTGCATGCCCAGGAAAAGACTCAGAAGACACCTGAGTAGAACTTAAATTTACACCTCAAGCTGATCCTTGGCGTAAACACAGTCTAAAACAATCAAAAACAATAACACAAATGAGAAAATCCCTAGAAAGGGGAAGAGTCTGATTTCCAGAGTTACCATATTCCCAAATTTGATGAAAAACATGAATATAAACATCCAAGAAGCTTAATGAACTCCAAGTAAGATGAATTCAATGCGACCCACACTGAGACACCTTTATAATGAAACTTTCAAAAGTCAGAGACAAAGAGAGAATCCTGAAAGTATCAAGAGAATCAACTTATCACATACAAGGGATCCTCAATAAGAATATGACCAGATTTCTCTTCAGGAACTTTGGACAGATGTCAGTGGGCCAATATATTCAAAGTGCTAAAAGAATAAAACTGTCAACCAAGTATCCTATGTTTGGTAAATTTTTCTTTCAAAAGTGAAAGAGAAATTCCCACATGAGCAAAAACTGAAGGATTTTATTACCACTAGATCTGCCCTGCAAGAAATATTCAAAGGAGTCCTTTAGGGTGAAATGAAAGGACACCAGACAGTAGCTCAAAGCCATATGAAGAAATAAAGATCTCAGTGAAGGCCCTTATAAAAGCCAATATTATTCTAACAGTGGTTTGTTATCTACTTTTTGTTTTCTGTAGATTTAAGGGGCTAATACATTTTTTAAAAATTATTAATCTAAAAGCTACCAAGTGACTTGGTTTGTAACTCCACATTTTGTTTTCTAAATAATTTAGGAGACTAATGCATTAAAAGAATTGTTAGTTTGTGTTTCTGGGCACACACTGTATAAAGATGTAATTTTGTGATAATAATGGAAAGGGGTGGGGACAGAGCTGTAAAGGAGCAGAGTTTTTTTTTTTTTTTTAACATCTTTATTGGGGTATAATTGCTTTACAATGGTGTGTTAGTTTCTGATTTATAACAAAGTGAATCAGCTATACATATACATGTGCTCCCATGTGTCTTCCCTCTTGCGTCTCCCTCCCTCCCACTCTCCCCCTCCCACCCCTCCAGGCTGTCCCAAAGCCCCGAGCTAAGGGAGCAGAGTTTTTGTATGTTATTGAAGTTAAGCTGGTCTAAATTCAAATTAAAGTGTTATAACTTTAGGATGTTAAATGTAATCCCCATGGTAACCACAAAGAAAATAGCTATATGATATGCACAAAAGGAAATAAGAAAGAATACTTAGAGTAGTCAGAATCTTAGAGAATCGAATGGTGGTTGCTAGGGGCTGGAAGAAGGGAGGACTAGGGAAGTACTTTTTAATGGGTATAGAGTTTCTGTTTTACAAGGTGAAAAGTGCTGTGGAGATAGATGGTGGTGATAGTTACACATTATGAATATGTTTAACACCACTGAATTCTACGTTTAAAAATAGTTAAGATAGCGAATTTTATGTTATGTGTATTATACCACAGTAAAAAATTATTTGAAAAAAAAGTATAGAATGCTCTCTGTGGAAAGCTCCATAAGACACAATAAGTGAATAAAATAAGATGCAAAAAGAAAAATAGGTAATTGACTATTTAAAGCAAGATAATATTAATATATTTGGGGAGTTATAGCATATGTTAAAAGTATAATATATGATAGTAACACAAAGGATATGATAAGGGAAATAGACATATACTTTGAAAAGTTCTTACATAATACCTAGGTGTTATAATATTATTTTAAGGTAGACTGGGGTAAGTTAAAGATATGAATTGTCAATTTAACCCCAGAGCAGTCGCTTAAAAAAAAGTAAACAAAAAAGTAAAGATTATAATTAAAAAAGAGAGATTATCTGCCATTTATGTGCATGTTTTATGTGTGACATATTATGTTTCCTTGATAAATTGATCCCTTTATCATTATGAAATGTCTCACTTTATCTCTGGTGATACTCCTTTTCCTGAAGTCTACTTTGTCTGGTATTAGTACAGCCACTCCAGCTTTCTTGTGATTAGTGTTTACATATTTATGTGTTTTCATCCTTTTACTTGTAACCTGGATTTTATATTTTAAATGGGTTTCTTATTCACACCTTATAATTGTTTTGCTTTTATCCAGACCATAATCTCTGCCTTTCAATTAGAATCTTTTTTTTTTTTTTTTTTTTTTTTTTTTTTTAAACCCGTGTACCCTGCATTGGCAGGTGGACTCTGAACCACTGCGCCACCAGGGAAGCCCCTCAATTGGAATCTTTATGCCAGTTTCACTTAATATAATTATTGATGTAGTTGGGTTTAAGTCTTTTTTTTTTTTTGGCCATGCGATATGCAGGGTCTTAGTTCCCCAGCCAGGGATTGAATCTGCACCCCCCTAAGTCTTTCATCTTCCTATTTATTTCCTATTTGTCCCATATATTTTGTTCCGTTTTTCCTTTGTTTCCTGGCTTTCTTTAGATTATTTTTTATATTCCATTTTATTTGTCATTTATTACTTTGTATTCCATTTATTTATATTTCTTGATAAATATATGTATCCTAAATATATATATTCACCTAATTACAGAGCTTCAGAATACATAAAGTAAAACTAATAGAACTAAACAGAGAAATAGACAAATCCACAATTACAGCTGCAGATTTCAACACTCCTCTCTCAGTAATTGATAGTGTAGTAGATAAAAATCAATAAGGATCCAGAGCAGGCATTAGCAAACTCTGCCCTGTGGGCCACATCCACTCCATTGCCCATTTTTGTATTGCCCATGAGCTAAGATTGATTTTTACATTTAAAAAAAATTTTATGTATGTATGTATGTATTTCGCTCTGCCTGGTCTTTGTCGCGGCATGCAGGATCTTCGTTGCAGCACGCGGGATCTTCAGTTGCAGTGTGCGAACTCTTAGTTGCAGCATGTGGGATCCAGTTCCCTGACCAGGGATCAAACCCAGGCCCCTTACATTGGGAGCGCAGAGTCTTAGCCTCTGGACCACCAGGGAATTCCTGATTTTTACATTTTAAATGGTGAAAAACACAAAGAATATTTTCTGATACATGAAAAATTTCTGATACATGAAACTTATATGAAATTAAATTTTGCTGTCTATATATAAAACTTTATTTGAACACAGTCACACTTATTTATTGGCTTGGCCGAAAAGTTCGTTTGGGTTTTTCTGCAAGATGTCAGCTATGGCTGTTTTCATGTTACAACTGCAGAGATGAATAGTTGGTTCAGAGCCTGTATGGCCCACAAAAGTCTAAAATATTTATGTGACCCTTTAGAGGAAGTTTGTAGATCACCTAATATAGAAGTTTTCAACACTATCAACCAGCTTGACCTCATTGACATATGGAACAGTCTCCCGCACACCATCAGCATACATATTCTTTTCAAGTTCACATGAAATGGTCAGCAAGGTAAACTATATACTGGGTCCTTAAGTCTCAGTAAATATGAATGCATTAAAATTATGCATTAGAATTGTATTAGCAGTTTTAAGAAATGATCCTCAAATATGTGAGAAAAAAATCTCCAGTTGCTTGGAAAAAGAAAGTAACACTTAATCCATGGATCACATAAGAAGTCACAAGGGAAATTAGAAGATATTTTGAAGTGAATTAATATGAAAACACAACTTACTAAAGTTTGTAGGGTTCAGCTAGAGCTGTTCTTAGAAGGAAATTTACAGCTTTAAATATTTTATTAGAAAAAAGTCTAAAATGAATGATCTAAGCTTCTAAGTGTAGCATAAGAAGAGCAAATTAAACCCCAAGTAAATATTAAATATAAAAACAAAAGTTAATGACATAGAAAATGAGGATTAATGAAACCAATAGCTGTTTTTTTAATAGATCAATAAAATTAATAAACCTCTAGGTAGGTTTATTAAAAAAAGACAGAAATTACCAATATCAAGAACTATCCTGTAGACATTAAAAAGATATTGTTATGGACTGAATGTTTGTGTACCCCCAAAATTCATATGTTTAAACCCTAACCCCCAATGTGATGCTATTTGGAGATGGGGTCTTTGGAGTGGGGCCCTCACTGGGATTAATGTCTTTATAAGAAGAGATGCCAAAGAGCTTGCTTTTTCCCTCCACCCCTGCCATGTGAGGACCATGTGAAAAGGTGGCTGTCTATAAGCCAGGAAGAATCCTCACTAGAAGGTGACCATGCTGACCCTTGATTTTGGACTTCTAGTCTCCAGAACTGTGAAAAAGTAAATTTGTATTGTTTAAGCCACTCTGTCGTATTTTGTTATGGTGTCCTGAGCAGGCTAAGATAGATATCAAGTGAATATTGTGGACAATTTTAAGCCAATAAGTTTGACAGTTTAGATGAAGTGGACCAATTCCTTGAAAAACACAGGTGCAAAAGAAATAGAAAACCTAAATAGCCCTGTACTTGTTTTAAAAATCAAATTGATAATTTAAAAGTCCTTCAAAAAAAAAAAGAAAAAAAGTCCAGGTTCAATGGTTTCTTGTGGCCATATGGGTTATTTGTCAAAGGTTGTCATACTCTGCATTTAAAATGCAGGTGGATTTTACTATACCTAAAGAATACCCTAATAAAGTTGAATTTTTAAAAAGATCCATATTTCTAGGATAGTTTTCTTGGTAAGATCCCTTCAGTTTTGAGATGGGAATATATGAATTTTTAAAAAGTCTCTTCCACTTATCTCTTTGGAACATAATTAATATATAGTAGGCATTCAGGACTTTTCATTATATTCAAAAAATACAAGATTTATGCAAGCTAAGTATTTTGAATGCTTATTTTCATAATACAGTTTTGGAAAAGTGTGGTGTATCCTTTTGTACAGGGAATAATTTGTCAAAGTTATGTATTCAGTGCATTGCAATTTTCTTGTTTCCTCTTTTATTAAATTATAATGCCATATAATTGCTTATATGCATTTTTCATTTTTAGATTGTTATATTTATCAAGTCTTTAGATATAACCTTTTTGGGTCATCTAGATGAGTAGTTCTTAGGCTTTTAGATTACACAGAATAATAAAATTTTCAATTGATTTTAAGCAATGTCAATTTTGCAAAGTAAGAACATCAAGAGAAAAAAATCCACTGTTGTCCACAATCATTATTTTAGCACCAAAAAAGTAGAAAGAACATACTTTCCAGGTAAAATAAGCCCTCCTAAGAAAATCAAGACATAGATTATTGATCACTTTGTACTAGGCATTACACCTAACATTTAAATGTTATCATATTTAATTTTCCAAATACTCATACTACATTTTCCAAATACTGTTATTATACTCATTTTATCAGAGAAGAATCTCAGGCTCAGTTATGTCAGAACAAGATGTGTGATTTCATAGCCCATGCTCTGAACATAGCGCATGCACTTTTATAATGCAGAACAATTAACAACCTAAAATGGTGATATATTTGCATAATTCTTGATAAAAATTTGTCACCATAGGTCTTTATTTGATAGTTCAGTGCAAGCTCAGATAGCTTGTGTAGGTATTCATTTTTTCTCACACATAGTTTTACGGAGATTCTGAACATCTCAGTTAAAGAAACAACCTTCTTAATGTTCATTCATTCATTTTGGAATATTCTGGGTAAACTTACAAAAGCCTTTGGCCTTTAGTATGTTTTTCTAGTCTTTAACACTTTGTGCTGGTTAGAACGCACAAGGTGGTGGTATTGTCTAGCCATCTAGGCTTACAGGGAGGGAGGGTACAGAAAGGCACTTCATGCTTGGCTTTCACTCCTGTCCACGAGGTGATATTTGGCATTTAATCTAGTGACAGTATTATCATTATAATCCTCATAAACCTGCACATACTCTGAAAATTTTTTGTCACTGTCAAGTTGCTTACTTTTTTCTACAAATGGTAAGACACTTTGAGATTTTTGTGGTTAAGAAAATTACCTTTAAACTTGTTTGAATAATGCTTTTATCACTTGCTAGCTGTGTACAAAAATTATTTAATCTCTGAACCTCTGTCTCTTCATCTGTTAAAATTAATAATATTTAACTTAGTATATTTTTGTCAACTCCAGTGAAACAGTGTAAATGAAAACAGCGTGAAAACTAGAAACTAATGGACATTTTAGGTAGCTGGAATCCTGTCAGGGTTTTTAGAGCAGGATAATGACATGATACATCTGTTTAGGTTGATATGATGTTGGATCTGAGTGGAAGTGGGGGAGGGGTGAAACTAGAGGAAGGGAGAGTAGAAGGGGCCAAGATCATAGGTGAGGTGACGTTGAGCATGGAGATGAAAATGGAATCAGTCATTTTGGAGGGAAAAAATAAATATTTCATGATGAGAAAGGAGAAGGAACCTCTTGCCTCCCAGATTAATTTCCAACAAATATTTGCCGATTATTTTCCACACTCTGTCCTAGGCATTTGTTATATACAGGCACAGACCTGTAAGGACCTCTAGGAATTGATGGTATTTGGGTCCAGGTAGGATGTTGCCTGCATTCATGAACATAGAGAATTTGGGAGCAAGTGCTGGTTTTGGTATTAAGTCAACCTATTTACCTGTAAGCAAGTTGAATTCTGTGCCACAGCTATGGGTACAAAATACTGCCATATAATTTTTACGTGGTCCTCATGAAATTTGTTTATTTAGGATCACAGACACCTGATTGTAAAGTTTCATTAGTGTTTAGAAAAATGATAATCTTAGGTGTTTGGAAAGATTATATTTTCCTCCTAATACTGCTAAGTATTTTAGTATTAAAAAAAAACACTGTAATGAAACTTTTGGCTTTCAGATAATTTGCATTCAGTCTTACTTGGTGCTATTTCTGGGAAAAAAACATTTCTGAATCTTATGTACATAAATTTGAGTACTCGTTACAGGCTTGTCAGTTCTAGTTATTGTCACTGTTAAAACATAGGCTTTAAATAAAATTTGGCTGTAAACTGGCATAATGGATTTCTTAATTTTACAGCAGTGGTTCTCAAACTTTAGGTTGCTTCAGGATCATCTGGAGAGCTTGTTAAAACACAGTTACTGGGATGTTTCTGATTCAGTAGGTCTGAGTTGGGGCTAAAAATTTGCATTTCCAGAAAGGTGATGACGCTTATGTTAAGAACTGCCTGTTGTATCATAAGGAATAAGATTATCCTAAGAAACCACAATTTATGTTCTAAAAGTACTTTAAAAAATAGATTGGTAAAAATTATATGATGCCCAAGAAATAAACTTATTTTCATAAACATGCATCTCAAATCCAAATCCTAGTAAGGTGTGATAAATATAAAATTTTTATTACTGTCTTTCCTAAAAGTTTTTATTCTTATTTGTTTAATTAGTAATAGGACAAATTAGAAAAATACCTTTAAAAATACATTAAAGATATTATAAATACTGTTCTCTATTCACAACAAATAGTTAACTATTTAGAGGTTTTGATACCTCTAAATATGTAATTCATTTACCCAGCACTTTTCCTTGACGTTAAAAATCAGAGTTCAATTTTTAAAAAATATAATACCTGTAGTGAAAAATCAATGCATTCATTGAAAGGTGGATGGTTTTGTTTTCCACTGTCTTCTACTCTTCTCCCATCAGCCCCGTAGTTCCTGAATTTCAAAACCTGAAACTCTTGGAATATCAAATGTCAAATGTGATGATATGGTTAATGTAATATGTCAGCCCAAATCAGTTTCAGTAATTTTTTTAAAAATCTTATATTTTTTAGCTAATGGGAATGACAACAAGAAATTTAAAGGAGATAGACCTCCCTGTTCGCCTTCCCGTGTTCTCCATCTTCGCAAAATTCCAAGTGATGTCACCGAAGCAGAGGTCATATCATTAGGTCTACCATTTGGCAAAGTAACTAATCTTTTGATGTTGAAAGGAAAAAGCCAGGTATGTAAGTTTTAAAGATTGACCCACAGTTATTATCTCTGAGTGTTAGTGATAAAATGATTTTTAGGGTAATTACCTGGCAGTCCAGTGGTTAGGACTCTGTAGTTTCACTGCCAGGGGTGCAGGTTCAACCCCTGGTGGGGGAGCTAAGATCCCACAAGCTGCAAGGTGTGGCCAAAAAAAAAAGATTTTATTTTCTTGAATTTTTTTTTCCCCCCCTAAATTTCATTCTATTTAAATAGTTTTTAAAATAGAACTTTTTAGTGACAGGAAGCAGCAAACAAAAATGTTAATATAGGAAACAGGATTATTTCTTATTCATTGACTTGTTAACAAACATATTTTATATTCTTAATTACAAAATGGTTTATGAAAATATCCTGTGATTATCAGAAGAGATTGGATTGATTACCATCAGAGATTGGATAATGATGTCTGATTCAGACTCCTCTATCTTTAGTAAACTATTTAACATCCCTGTTTAATGCAGATGAGGTTATTAAGAACTGGAGAAGTTAAATAATATGTCTTAGTATTCAGCCCTTGTTGTGTTTACACATTTTTCTTGCATCTTTTGGAGATAGTGCATGCACTTGGATCTTTTTATCACAGATGCCACTATTGAGAATAGTATGGTTTGCACGGTTTGAAAGCGCCAACATGACCGTGTCTAATGGCTGTGAAATGTCTAACTGCCATGTGTTATGTACATTATCGTGTTTCATATAGTGTATCCTATGTTTTATGTCAAATAGCTCTGAGAGGCAGCAGGCAATGTCACACTTTCCTTTGTTTCTGCAGTTGGTTCTAGGTTTATATTTATCTGTAGTGCTAATTGACTGTTATGTTAATTGCTTGTCTTTTGATCATAAATCCTGTTTAGAAAATATCTTGTTAGTAATTACTTCAGGAGATTCTGTTGTGAGTCACTAGTAGTACTTGTAAGCATAATCTTTCCTATGGTTCTTGTAGGTGGAGTGTTAAGGACAGAGTAAGGGTTATTTTCACCAGCCTTTTTGTGGGTAGTGACTTTCGGTTTTCTCTCCACCCTACATTATGAAAATTGATCCCTTTGGATGCTTTAGGAAAACATAAATAATTCTTTTACTGGACTCCATGTAGAAAAATTTATTTTTACATATGAACTTTTAGGTTGTATATACATTTAGGAAAAAATTCCTGTGATAAGAATCATATTCCAAAGACATTGTTCAGCTTTTCCTTTGTGTGGCTGATGTTAGACATTGCAGGAGTTTAGAAACATTTAGAAAGGAGTTTGCAGGAAGAGACTCTCCCCATATAATGAATATTATTAGAATACAGTTTACAAATTCTTTGTTGAAAAGATGATTAAAAACCAGATAGTTAGGAAATATTGCCATAGCTATTTTTGTTGCCTTGATCATTTTTATCCACTCCTCTTAGAAATATTAGAAAAAGTGTATTATTGATACAATTGGATAGCAACTTTAAAGTGTGTTGTGGACATCTATACCTTTTAGATAGTATAAATGACTCGAAGTCTGTTTTATTCCTCAAAGACAGTGATTTGCATCAGGGGTTCTTCCTGCATTTTAAATTTGAGATGTTCTTATAGGTAGTTCTGAGGGCTCAGAACGCTTAGTAGATGTCTATATTTTATCTTCTTAACCATTAAGATAGGGTGATAAAACCTGCCACCTTAAAGGTCTGTAAGTATCCTATTCCTGTCATAAGTTAATGGGAGTCCTGACAGCTAGGAGAAGCTTTATACAGAATAAGACATAAATACCAAGGAGCCTCTTCCATCTCAGTTCTTCTTGTGTTAGTCTTCAAATAGCTAATATTAGTACAGTGATTGCCAATATCCAAAAAAGGTCACTTGAATGACCCAAAGCAATATTGACTTAATGTAAGAAGTTCTCCCATTTCCCTAATTTGTACAATTGAGCCTTTGCACCTGAATGCTCTAATTGTATTCATAAATGGCTGTTTTATAAAAAGGTAGAGAAGAGCAAATCATTATGCCTCATCTCTGTTTGAGAATTTTTTAGGAAGAAACTGAAAGCTACTACTATTTATAGTAGTGATGCACACGTTTATTTTTGCCTTTTTAATTATTTCTAGATTTTAGAAGAAACAGAAATAAGAAGAAAACCAAAAACCACATAAAATCATTTAATCAACTGGCCATTTCCCAATCCCAAATCGTTTATTGAACCCAACTTTTTTCAATTATGTTTTCAGTTACTGTCAATGATACACTTTGAAACAAGTCTTTTCATCCCCTTGGGGACAATGTGATTTCTCTTGAGAATACTGAGTTTAGAGCAAGCTGGAATGACAAAGTAGTTCTTAGCTGCCTTTCAAAAACATGAGCTTTCACTTTACTTCCTTGTGTTTATTGCAGGCTTTCTTAGAAATGGCTTCTGAGGAAGCTGCTGTTACTATGGTGAATTATTACACTCCTGTTACTCCTCACCTTCGAAGCCAGCCTGTTTTCATTCAGTATTCCAATCACAGAGAACTTAAGACTGACAATCTACCTAATCAAGCTGTAAGTATTAAAGGTATTTCTAAAAATAGTTATAAGAACACATGATACAATAACTTAAATTTAATTTTCTGTTTTTCAGAGGAAAAAAAATCATGTGTTTTTCTTCATCTTAGCATGCTCTACTGGTAAAGATTGTTTATGTAAATTCTTACCCAAAGATTTAAGAATAAGAAAGCACTGCCATTTGGAAGTAAATTTGAAGATATGGTGTTAGAAATGGCAGATACTTAGTTTTCCCTTGAAACTGTTTTCATGAGTGGAAAAAAACATACGTTGTTATGTCTCTCTTAAAAATCTCAGATCTGAAAGGAACTGTAGAAGTCAATCCTTTTCTTTTTACAGAACATGTAACATTTGTGTGTTTAGAAGTCAATCCCTTCTTTTTACAGAATATGTAACAAAGGCATTGAGAAGTTGAGTGATGCTTTTATTATGATGTTAAGTAACTGAACTTAAGATGTTAATAAGAATTTGTATAGATATGTTCATTAAATGAATTTTGACTCTCCAAGGTGAATGTGGAATATAGAATATGAACATTTCTTACCTAATTTTCCAGTTTTTATTTTGATATAATTCATGTTCAAACTTCTGTGTCTCTCCAGGTTGATTTTTAAGTAGCTAAAATAGTCATTTGAAGTAACTTCAGGGTAGGAAAAATTTATCCACAAAGCAAGTACATTTTAAGAAAGGTTTTTTTAATTATGTTGAGAGCAATTTGGCCATGATACTCTTGCTCTAGGCAAAAGAACTCCTTCCGCTCTTTGACTCTGTGTTGAAAGTCATTATAATGCAAGCTGCTGAATTTATAGTTTTCCACATTTTTAGAAACAGTGACATTTCCTGCACACAATCCTTAACTTATCTAAGAGATATTAATGGCCTATAATAAACTATCTAAACTTAAGAGTAAATGAAATGTTAGATATTTTTAAATAGTATAATTTTTTTTAATGAAAAATTGCCTTGTAAATAGGATACATGCTCATGGTAAAACATTCAAACAATCCAGTTACCCAGATATAACTAATTAACTAACGTTTTGCTAACATTTTACTGTGTACCCCTTCTCTATTCAGGTTATTGTCTATGTATATAATTTTATACCAATGGAATCCTAATAGTTTGAAAACTACTTATTTTTTCTCTACAATATGTCAGGGATGTTGTTTCATGACAACAAATATAGAATTACTTCATACTTTTTATTTTATTTTTTTTACTTCATAATTTTTAAATGACTGCATAATACTCTCTTCAAAAGGGCAGCCATAATTTATCCCGTTTCTTTTCTTTTTTTAACTTAACATCTTTATTGAAGTATAATTGCTTTACAATGTTGTGTTAGTTTCTGCTGTATAACAAAGTGAATCAGATATATGTGTGCACATATCCCCATATCCCCTCCCTCTTGCATCTCCCTCCCACCCTCCCTATCCCACCCCTCTAGGTGGTCACAAAGCACCGAGCTGATCTCCCTGTCCCGTGCTATCCAGTTTCTTGTTAGGTTGAGATTGTTTGCCATGTTATGCTCTTACAAATAGTACTACAGCAGCATTCTTACATATCTTGGCATACATGCAGCATTATCTTATTTATGTTTCTGGCAACAAAATTGCTGGGACTAAGCCTATGCATGTTTTATGTTTCAGTATATGTTGCATGATTGCTTTCTCTAAAGCTTATTTGCTGATTTAGGGTGCTACTGATAATATATGAGCAAGCAGTTTTCCTGTCCATCTGTGTTAATATGCTAGTTAACAAATTGTATCTTATTGTTTACTCTCTTTTATTTAATAACTTGTAAAGTATTTATAGTGATTTCTGTTAATGCAGTTTTTTCCCGATTTTTTCAATTGTGGTAAAATATATATAACGTAAAATTTACCACTTTAACCATTTTTAAGTGTATGGTTCAGTGGCATTAAGTACATTTTCATTGTGCAACCCATCACCACCATCCATCCCCAGCACTTTTTCATCTTCCCAAACTGAAACTCCATACCTATTATACACTTATTCCTCATTTCCCCTACCCCCACCCTGGCAGCCACCATTCTATATACTTTCTGTCTAGAATTTTGTCTGCTAATGCAATTTTTAAAATATTTTTATATAATAGTCAAATCTCTGAAGTTGTATTATGGTCTCTGACATGGGTACCATACTCATAAAAATCCAGTATAGCAAGATTAAAAACATTTTTTTTACCTATGTTTTCTTATACTTTTATGTTTTGGTTGTTTTTATTTGTAGTGTTTAAATCTTTGTTTTATTAAGAATATTTTGTGGGTGGAGAGTGAGGCTTTGGTCTTTCTCTTACTCCCAGTGACCATTTTCTCTTTTGTTGAAGTTGAATAACCCATTTATCAATATTATCCATTCATGGGACTTCCCTGGCAGGCCAGTGGTTAAGACTTTGCTTTCTAATGCAAGGGGTGTGGGTTCGATCCCTGGTTGGGGAGGTAAGATCCCGCATGCCTCGTGCCAAAAACATAAAACAGAAGCACTATTGTAACAAATTCAATGAAGACTTTTTAAAAAATGATTCACATCCAAAAAAATCTTTAAAAATATATATATATCCACTCTTGTGAAACTTGTCTTTTGTCATGGTCTAGTTTTCCATACACAGACTATGCGTATTTACAACCCGCATATATACACTTGTTAGACACGACTACACATTCTGCTTGCGTGACCCCCATCTACCCTCATGTGTGTGTGGCTCACATGGTATGCAGTCCATGTCTAGTATGGACTACCTTTTGGATTCTGTTCTGTTCCATTCCTAATTCAGTGTCCCTAAGGCTTAATATGTTGTAGGGCATGGCCCTATTCTTTACCCTCTCTTTTTAGAAATTAAATGGGTAATATGTTTTGTTTATTTCTCAGGATGTATTAGAATTATTTTGAAAACTCGTAACCCCAAAAAACACAGAATTGGGTTGATTTTATAGATTTATTTGTAGATAATTAACATGTCTATATTGCTAACTGATCCTTTTGAGGAGGAAGTTATATTTTATTTCCTATCTTTCAGAAGAATTTTTAATTCTCCTTCATGTAAGTCATGCAGTTTTCACATTAGTGTTATTCCTAAATATGTTAAATTCTTAAAGATGATATAAACAATAAAACTCTTAAAGACTGGATTATTCCAAAGGGAAACAGTGAGAAATCCCAGTTGCTTGGCAACCAAAGCCAGCCCAAATGACCTAGTTTATTCTTAGATAGCCTTGATTTCTTCCCAGTACCCTTTCCATTTTGTTACTTTTGTCCATTTTTTGCATTGGTGTTTGATAAAATAATATTTTTCTTTTATTCAGAGTCCTACACCAAAGCTGAAGTCAAAATTGAAGGTCCTGTTTGCATATATAAAATGTACCAGATGTTTTTTTATTCAGGCAGCCCTCAGAAACTGATAAATTACTGTTTCATTCTCTTCTCTTTGAATAGCAAGATATCCCAAAACATGCACATAACTTCTTTTCCAGCTTATGGACATACTTGGCAGAGGGTCAGGTGAATATCAAGTATCTTTGTCCCTTGGGTTAAGCTAAAATTAAAGCTAAAAAATTTAGATCCTATTTTGAGGTACAGCATTTGAGGAGTGGTTGTATTAATATGATTCATTTTTGTATAGACAGTTTTTCTTGACCTTGTGGGTAGAAGTTTATAAATTTGCAAAGAGATGACCATGGAAGGATTTTCCCTTAAAAAATTTCCCAAAAAATCATCCAACGGAACACTTAAGATCTGTGAATTTTGTTGTATATTCATTTCCATCTCAATTTTAAAAATGGCTTCTTCACATTATCCAGGCATGTTTAAATTTTACATGAAGTATATATACCTCCCCCACCTCAATAAAATATTTGTTGATTTTTCCATCATACTACTGCTGTTTCCTTTACTACTAGTTAATGTAACCATTCCGGAGAGTTTGTTGCTGAAACATTTAAAACTATCCCATAATAAGAATTCTGCTGCCTCATAATGTTTAGTATCAGATACACAGAAAATATGTCTTCTGTGTATCTGAAATATCTCTTCATGTTAAGAAGACATTTCTTTTTTTCCCCCCCTCACTTTTCTGTTGTCCTCAGTGGAAAGTATGCCTCCACTTTCATTTTTTTTTACTTAAATATTTTTGCCTAATTAAAAATTGAAACTGTAGAGTTAATTATTAAATAAATCTTTTTCTCAGACTTTTATTGTCAAAATAATTTTTTTGCATGCCTGCTATGCAGAGACTTTTGTACTCAATGCTCTGTGAAGTACTAATGCAGAGTATATTGACAACTCTAGAATGATATGGACAATATATACCATGGCTTCTCATGTTTCTCCACTGTGGTATCTTCTATGCCAAAGAGGAAAGAGTGAAGGAAGGGAAACAACAACAGTAGCAACAATAACAGTAATATAGCAGCAGTAAGCATGTATATAGAATTGTTTAATAAAAAGGATTGATAGAATGATTGATGGGTAATGAAGTAAAGTCAGTGAGGTTGGGAATTCCCTGACAGTCCAGTGGTTAGGACTCTGCACTTTCACTGCCGAGGGCCTAGGTTTAATCCCTGGTCGGCGAACTAAGATCCCACAAGCCGCGCAGCGCGGCCAAAAAAAAGTTAGTGAGGTTAAGTTTACTTTCAGTTATGCAGGCTTCGTTTTGATAAGATTTAATCATCCTGATAGAAGAAGAAAAGGCACCATTATTCCACTGAGAGCCTCACTATGATTTTTCCTAGACATTATGAAGTTGTGATGTCCAGTGTGGTAGCTGCTAGCTAAATGTGGCTAAATTTAAATAAATACAAAAATAAAATTTTCAGTTCCTCAGTTGCACTAGGTACATTTGGAGTGCTCACTGGCCACTTGTGGTTAGTGCTGTCATATTGCATACTGTAGATGTTGAACATTTCCATTATCACAGGAAATTCTGTTGGACGGCACTGTTGGTCTTCCATGTCTCTACTTAACCTTTCCTTTTTCTGTGTGTGTGTGCACGCAATACAGTTATAATAACTACTTTAATGTTCTTTTCTGCTAACTCTAATCCCTGTGTTAATTCTGAGTCTTTTTTGAATGACCTCCCAACATCATCATTGCCTATTTAAAGGCTCAAAGTGGAAATGTGAGCCAGTTTTCAAATTTGAAAGCAGTACAACCCTTTTTTCCAAATAAAATCTTACTGGGGAGCCCACTATCAAATAGATAAACTGCCACGTTTGAAGCAGAATTAGGATGCTCAGTATTCCACACACTTGGCTTTACGAGAACATAGTTTTGAAAGCTAATGATATAAAATATTCAGATAATTCATATATTGTTCTCAAAGATGATTTGGAAACAGCATTTGGTAGTTTGTGTTTTACTTGATATATAAAAGTCTGTATATGACATTAAAATGCTGTTAAAAGGTAAAAAAAAATGTATATAAAAGTGGAAGTTGTTCAACTCTTAAGCATGCAGAAAGTAAAAGACTGCCACTTTTCCAGAAAGATACTTATTTTAATGTTATTTTTCATAGCAAAATGTTGGAAAGCTACTCATCTCACATTAGAAAGGTGGTATAATAAATAGTAAATTAAAAATTAAAGTCATGAAAACAAATGTTCATATATAAAACGAAGTACTGTGACAAAGTACTATGTTCTTTAAAATTGCAAGTGAGTACAATATGTAGAAATGAAAGAATCTGCATTAAAGTGGTAGGATTTTTTTCATTTTGTGACACAAACAGTTTACTAATTATCACCATTCTTAGGAAATTATAAGTACGGAACAAAAGACTGTTGAAAACTTGCATTTAATTTCAATAATCATTAACTGTGCTTTTTTTTCTCTTCAATTTTCTCTTTCACCTACTTTATTTTTTAAATAATTGTTTTAAATTTTGAGACAGTCACAAAATTTAAAAAGAGTTACAGATATAATACAAAGAACTGTTGATTCCTTGAGGCATTTGGGAATAATTTGTTAATCTGGTCTGTGTTCATTGGCCAAACTTTTAGTGTGCATTTCCTTCAAAGAAGAATATTCTTCTACACAACCAGAATACAGTGGTCAAAATCAGGAAATTAACATTTGATGCATTACTTCCCTCCAATCCTCAGTACCCGTTCAAGTTTTTCCAGTTGTCCCAATAATGTTTGTTCCAGCAAAATAAGCATTATTCATAACCACATATTCCATTTAGAAATCACATCTTCTAGTATCCTTTTATCTGAAACAGTTATAGGGTTTTTTTGACTTCGTAACCTTGACGCTTTTGAAAATTATGGGCTACTTATCTTTTAGACCATCCCTCAATTTGAGTTTGTCTGATGTTTCCTTGTGATTAGATTCAGTGTATGTAGCTTTGACAGGAATGTCACAGAAGTAATGCTCTTTTTTTCTCGTTGCATCATGTCAGGGAGCACATAACTTCAATTTGTTGCATTATTGATAGTGTGCTCTTTAATCACTTGATTTGGCTGGTGTTTGCCTGGCTTCTCCACTGTAAAGTTGTGACTTACAAAGGGGGAAAGAAGAGTGTTTGGGGGAAGGTACTTTAAGGCAGTGTAAATATACTGTTCCTTATCAACTGTCAATTTATATCAGCCTATGGACTGAATGTTTCCCATTTCATTTGATGGGTTTTTATTTGTTACAGTCATTATTTTGGTTCTCAAATTGTCCTATATTTGGCCAGTGAGAGCCCCTTCCAGCTGTCTTCTGTGTCCTTTTGGCTCGTTCCCATCATTCTTTGAAAACTTCTTCACATTCTGGTACAAAACAGCAACAGCAAAACCCCCACAAAACCAGAAAAGTTACACACTCATCTTGTGCTTTCCTTGTTCCAGCTTTAGAGCTGGACATTTTTTTAGAGCACCTGCTTCCTTTTAGTGGAGCATGATATTAAGAAACTTTTCTGCCTGCCCCTGCTTGGATTCTAACATCTCATGCCAGGCTGCCCCTCCATTGAATTACTTCCTTAGTCCATTCAGGTCTCCATGGACTGACCTCCTCTTAACCCTGCTTAGATTATTTTTACTACATGTGGACCCCTTCTTAACTCTCCCTGGGTTCTGACAGTCCTGGCTAGGCTACTCTCCTCTGGATGCCTTTCTTACCCATCTCATGCTCCCTAGGTTCTGACAGCCAACAGTGAGCCACCCACTCACAGATACCTTCCTTACCTTGTTTGGGCTCCGGTTTCCCTTACCAGGCAGACCTACCACATGGATGCGCTCCTTGCGTTGCTCAGGCTCTGATGCTCCATGCCAGGATGCCTTTGTATAGGGATGCCGTCCTGCCCCACTCTGAACCACCACAGCTCCTCTCTTCCTCCATATTTACGCCTATCATATGCCACCCAAAGGCTTTAGAACTCAGTTGTTCAGGGAGGAAAAAAGAAGAGGGGGACTTCAGTGATTTTTTTAAAGTGGCCTTTAATGTTACCCTTCACGCTGTCTTTTTTCCTATTGTCATTTAAAAATTAGGAAATAAAAGTTATATCCAAATTTTCTTCTTTTTTGGCCACGGTTTTGTTTTCATTTCTTCAAGTAAATTTAAGAACTTTCTTAAATATTGTGTCATTATGATAAGAAGGCAAGACTTTTGATTCTTGACTGATTACAATTTTAGGATGTATGCATCCAGAGAAAGTAGATATGTATATTTTTATTTAACTATATTACTTCATATTACTTTACATCAACTAATTTTAAGGATTATATAATGCTTCTGTGTAACCACAAGTTCTCATTTTGCATTGTTAAATAGAGAGCCCAAGCTGCACTGCAGGCTGTCAGTGCTGTCCAGTCAGGAAGTCTGGCCCTTCCTGGAGCTCCTGCTAATGAAGGCACAGTCCTACCTGGGCAGAGCCCTGTGCTCCGAATAATTATTGAAAACCTCTTTTATCCTGTTACCCTGGAAGTTCTTCATCAGGTAAGGAGGAACACTCTTATGAAAGCAGAGTCAAATATGACCTCTGTAACTTTGGATGTTTTATGTCTTTAGTTTTTCAGGTTGTTGATTTTGGTTAACGTATTTGTTTAAATAATAGTAAAAAAAAATCTTCAGCATCCTGTTTCATGCAAGAAATAGTATCAATTAGAGATAGTTTGGTTTTCTTGTTTGTTTGTTTGTTTGTTTTGCGGTACGCGGGCCTCTCACTGTTGTGGCCTCTCCCGTTGCGGAGCACAGGCTCTGGACGCGCAGGTCCAGCGGCCATGGCTCACGGGCCCAGCCGATCCGTGGCACGTGGGATCTTTCCGGACCGGGGCACGAACCCGTGTCCCCTGCATCGGCAGGTGAACTCTCAACCACTGCGCCACCAGGGAAGCCCAGAGATAGTTTTTTGAAAGCCTCCATTTTCTAACTTAAATACTTGATTTAAAAAGGTATGTAAGAATTCTATTTTTTTATACCTAAGCATGAAAATGAACAAAGCACAGACTCCTATAAAAAGAACCAGTAGTAGTTGTTCCTCAGAAAGTAACATCAATATAGAAAACAACTAATCTATTTCTACTGACTCCTCCCTACACTTGAGTATTTTTATTTTAAAAACTCTGAAAGGAAAATATGAGTAACTTAAATAAGGAAGTATCATGTTAAATACTGACTCATTCTCAACATTGCTTTCATAGACTACCCATTACTATGTCTGAACTGTCTTGATAAGAGGCAGTGTACCACATCATGGCCTACTGTGAAGATATAGAGTTTAAGAACTGGAAGATCGATCACCTACCTATTTACATAATTTTGTATTGAATAAAACTGCGGCTCAGATACTTGATGAGTTGAATATTGTAAAGAGTAATTTAAGAACCAGTTAGAATTCAAGTCCCCTAATGTCAACTCCAGTATTCCATTTCATTATACTTGACAACCTAAGTATAAAAATTATTTTAAAACACTAAAATATATTATATGCTTATTTTCATATTTATTTATTTATTTATGTCTGCGTTGGGTCTTCGTTGCTGCATGCGAGCTTTCTCTAGATACGGCGAGTGGGGGGCTACTCTTCGTTGTGGTGCGTGGGCTTCTCATTGTGGTGGCTTCTCTTGTTGCGGAGCATGGGCTCTAGGCACACGGGCTTCAGTAGTTGCGGCACACGGGCTTCAGTAGTTGTGGCATGCGGGCTTCAGTAGTTGTGGCTTGTGGGCTTTAGAGTGCAGGCTCAGTAGTTGTGGCACACGGGCTTAGTTGCTCGTTGCGGCTTGTGGGATATTCCTGGATCAGGGATCGAACCTGTGTCCCCTGCATTGGCAGGGGGATCCTTAACCACGGTGCCAGCAGGGAAGTCCCTATTTTCATATTTATATCTCATTATTATTATTATTATTAATTTATTTTTGCAGTATGCGGGCCTCTCACTGTTGTGGCCTCTCCCGTTGCAGAGCACAGGCTCCGGACGCGCAGGCTCAGTGGCCATGGCGTACAGGCCCAGCCGCTTCGGGGCATGTGGTATCTTCCCAGACCGGGACACGAACCCGTGTCCCCTGCATCAGCAGGCGGACTCTCAACCACTTCACCACCAGGGAAGCCCCCTCATATATTAAACAGCATGATCTCAGGCCAGTCTAGACTCATTTAACTGTTTTCCAAACTTTTGGATTTGTACTACTGAATGAAGAGTCATAGGGGTGTGTGTGTGCATGTGTATTTAAGAATTGAAATGTATCCTATCCTATTCTCACATTTTACAAATAAGGGTACTGGGGACCTTAGAAGTTGTTACTTTCCCCACAGTCATTGTACCAATTGGTGATGGAACTCAGATATATTTCCTAATATGGTTCATGTGCTATGCATGTAAATATCAAAATATACCATTTATTATGCCTACTTTATTCCCTGTAATAGTTTCCTGAGTACCATTTTCTAAATATGTGCATTTGTGAAGCATGTCCTATGGAGGGTTTTAGCAGTGGTATCCGTAGCCACCGTTGTTTCCTAAAAGTGTTCAGCAGTTACTTAAGTGATTGGTTTATTTGTTATGGTGGATTTTCTTTTCTACTGTTTATCCCGCAAAGTGGCATTGAACCCTCTGTGATCCATCAGCATTTTTTGTTTGCTTTTGCTACTGCGGCACTGCAGCTACTGCTGACTTCTACTGCTTTACAGAAGATGTTATTGCACCTGTGGCTCAACATTGCCATCAGTCAGCAGTGAATTTAGTCAAGGTTGTGTGGTCCTTTCTTGTCATTCCATTTGTCATTTCCCTCAGACCAGTAACAAACCTTGTTTCTTTCCCAAAAGATCATGGGTCCTTCAGGTGAAGAGAGGTAATTGAGAGTCTTCAATAGTAACCATTGGGATAGGACTCTCAGCCCTTTAGTTATGGCACTCTCCTGTTTAATCCTTCTTCACATTGCTGTTGGAAAACACCAGAACTTCTTAGCAAGGCACTTAAGTCCCCATGTGCAGACTTCTCCCCATCTCTTTAAGCTCACTTCCTAACTCTTCTGCTTATTTAGCACCCTAGCTTTTCTGGCCCTTTGACCCTCTCCCCCTCCCCCGCCTTATTTCTGTCCTTGTCCATTTCTGTCTTCTATTTCTTAGGCCTGGAACACTCTTTAGGGAAATAGCCACTTAGCTGAATCTACATCATTCCATTTGCAGCTCAAATTCACCTCCTCAGAGAGTCTTTCTCTAATTACGTTAATTTAGCCCTCTCCCCCTGACGCTCTATTCCATTAGCCAACTAAAATGTAGTATAGCATAATGATTAAGGATACAGTATCTGGAGCTGGTTTGAATCCTAGCTCTACCACTTACTACCTCTATAACCTTGGACAAGTAACTTACTCCCTCTATGTCTTTTTCTTGTTTATATAATGGGGATGAAGATGGTATCTATTTTATACCTTCATTGTGTGGATCACATGGGTTAATGCATTTAAAGCACTTAGAACAGTGCCTGTTACACAGTAAGTGCTCAAGAAATGTTAGCTGTACTTATCAGATGCTAGTAAATTACATTGTAAGAACCTGATCCTTGCTCTTGTGGTCTTGTGGGTAAGATGTAATTTCATAAGTAATAGCGTAAAATGTGATAAATATTGTGATTGGAAAATACATGGAAGTGTGGAGTTGGTTGCATGTGTTATAATTAATTAGTAAGTAGAGTTGACATTAGCTAAACTGCTCTCTAACATCTATGGAAGCTAGTGTTTTTCCTTTAGCTCATGGTGAGGGGATTAATAATGACTGAGATGGGAGTGGTGCTATTTCAAATGAGGTAGGTTAGGGGAAGTGTTTACAGTATGATGACATTTGAACAGAAGCTTGAAGGATGTGAGGGTGTAAGTTATGTGTATATATGGTAGAACAATGATCCAGTCAGAAAGAACAGCAAGTGCAAAGTCCCTAAAATGGAAGTGTGCTTAATGTGTTCAAATATCGGAAAAAAGACTATATCATTGGCGTGTAAAAAATAAGGAAGCCATAAATGATAGGCTCAGAGAAGGTGTTAAGACTAGATGATGAAAAACAAAAAAAGACTAGATGATGCAAAGCCTTTATAATCTTTACACTGAGTTAAATAGGAAGCCATGGAGGATTTTGAGTAGAGGAGGGAGATGATAGGTTTACTGTTCTTGTTGCTATGTTAAGAATAAACTGTAGGCATAAGTGGAGGCTCTTATCATAGTCCAGATGAGAGATGGTGGTGACCCAGGTGGGGACGTGAGCACTGCACATGGTGATTACGTATATATTTGGAGTGATTTGCTGATGGGTTTAGTAGTTGTGGGTTATGGAGAGAAAGAGAGTAATCAAGAATGCCTTCCAGATTGTGGATGTGAGCCTCTGGTAAAATAGAGCTATCTTATACTAAGATAGTAAAGACTGAGGGCAAAAAAGATTTAGGGCAGGGGTGGGAGGAAGGGGAGGAATCAGGAGAGTGTTTTGGACATGTTAAATTTGAGATACCTGTTAGACAGCCAAGTGGGAGATGTTGAAGAGACAGTTGGGAAATAAGTCTGGATTGGGCATAAGAATTCACGCTGGAGAATTGGTAATCATTTGCATATGAGTGATAATTAAGGCCATTGGATTGGATGGCATCACTTAGTATTTGTAGATAAAGAAGGCATTCATCAACTGTTCCATTACATAAACTCAACCCTGCATTCTAAAAAATTTCCTTGTGTACTGAAGGAGTAGGTGAAAACAGTATTTTTGTGGAATCCATTACTTCCAAGTACTGTTATATATGGGGTTACTTTATGAATGTCCAAAAGGTGAATCTCTTCAGGATGAAGGACTTACCTTTTTGAATTGCAAAATAAAGATAAATAGCTTGCAAAAACCAATTATTATGGTATCAAGTAAAAGAATCAACACTAGTAATACAAAATTCTAATTCTTAAATCTTGCTGTTTTGTTGGCTACAAAAACTATTATAAACAAATTGTGGCCAATGTGCTTGCTATTTTAAAAAGTTCTAATATAAATAATGCTTTTTACAAGTGAATACTGGTGAACAGTTTCTGGCAAGCCCTCTTTATAAACATCACCCTGAAGATTAATTTTATCAGAATTTGATCTTTAGTATTTTATTAGTCCCATTTTAAAGTCTGAAAAGATTAAAATGCACAAGAAATGTCAAGAGTTGAGTCTATGTGTTTCTTATGTTTATGACAGGAAAGTAAATATATTAGGAAATAGTCAAAGACCTTGTAATCTATAAAAATATATATTAAACTTTCCTAAACATTGATCATTTGAGACCTAATCTATTTAAAACTGAGTATTTTGCTAATTATAAAAAGTTGTTAAAAACTACACTTCAGGCATTCCTGAATTCCCCAATGTTGGTGCTCACTTACTTTATTCAAACGTATCAGATTGGGGGCTTCCCTGATGGCGCAGTCGTTAAGAATCCGCCTGCCAGTGCAAGGGACGTGGGTTTAGGCCCTGGGCCAGGAAGATCCCACAGGCTGCGGAGCAACTAAGCCCGTGCGCCACAACTACTGAGCCTGTGCTCTAGAGCCCGCGTGCCACAACTACTGAAGCCCACGTGCCTAGAGCCCATGCTCTGCAACAAGAGAAGCCACCACAATGAAAAGCCTGCGCACTGCAACAAAGAGTGGCCCCGGCTCACCGCAACTAGAGAAAGCCCGTGCACAGCAACGAAGACCCAATGCAGCCAAAAATAAATTTAAAAAAAAGTATCAGATTGATCTTTGCAGCTACTCTTTCAGTAAATACAATCCAGGGGACTCTAGAGAGCTATCCATGGTTAGCCAGTTGAGTTCATTCATATTCTCTTGGCACATTCAGATGAAAATTACACAGCCAAACACATCTGTCAGGGAGGATATGCTTCAGGTTGTTGTTCAAGTTAAATGAGGGAAAGGAATCGAACCATTAACAAAATCTGAAGGTTAAGTGGAAATTAACTAGGTTCTGTAGCATAATACAGTATAAAATCCCAAATTTTAGAGCAAATTATATGTTCTTGTTACTTCATTAACAAGATATTTTACATAAAAAATGTTTATCATTTTAAAAATTGCATATTGCCATAATTCTTCAGTCAGATCTCAGAGTATAATTTGTTATCAGTTAATAATAAGCATTTACGCTGTGCCTCTTATATGCCAGGAATTGTACTCAATGATAGAGAAATGATTCAGGCAAGGTATATACCTTCAAGGACCTTTCAGTCTAAAGGAGACATATATAAACAAATGTATAGACCAATGTAAATAAAACAGCTAGATAAATATTTGTATGAGGCCTAGAGGGGATATTAATATTTGGTACTAGAGAATGAACTCTATTGAGATTTGGGTGAGGCTAAGGATTTTCTGGTGGCATTATTCCCTGAGCTGAGTTTTGAAAAAGATAAATGAAAATTTACTAGGTATTAGGTAAAGAGTTACAGGAAAAGGGAAAAGCCACATGTATAGGCATGG
Source organism: Neophocaena asiaeorientalis asiaeorientalis (assembly GCF_003031525.2). Classification (NCBI taxonomy): domain Eukaryota; kingdom Metazoa; phylum Chordata; class Mammalia; order Artiodactyla; family Phocoenidae; genus Neophocaena; species Neophocaena asiaeorientalis. The sequence goes on from NW_020174549.1 coordinate 556,010, forward strand.
AAGTCCGAAATCACTTAGTGTATCTGGAGAACTACTATAGACAGTTCCCTACTGTTGATGTGGTATAAAAAGTGTGAGGCCATGAGGTTGGAGAGGTACACCAGGGAGAAGTTGTGTATGTTATACCAAAGAGCTTGGATTTTACCATGTAGATAATGGGGAGATAGTGAGGAATTTTAAGCAGGGAAAAGTATAATCTGACTTGTACTTTAGAGCACTACCTGTGTCTGCAGTATGAAGGAGGGAGGTTAGGCAGTTATTATATCTCCTTTTATATATATACATACACATTTTTAACATTGTTACTACTTTATCAGGTGAAAAAAAAAGCAAACAAACCTCAGTTGATGCATTTACAATATATGGATTGATGTGTGTGCATGCATGTAACACCATAGTATCACCAAGGATGGAAATTAAGAAAACATAATACCTTTTCCCAAGAATGCTTGTACCTATATCTTAAAGAAAGATACAACATAAAATCTTTGACAGCTGAGAAGAAAGTAAATTTGGTATTCTTCTATAAACGTTAAGAATATTATCTAGGACGTGAGAGTGTACTGAGGAAATAACCTGTTACAAGGCCAAAGTTTTCATTAAAAGAACAAAACAAAAAATTTCCTAGTGTTTTTCAAAATACAGCTATAATGAGGGGTTAAGGTCTCAAAAGTTCTAAACCCTGAAATATGACCATAATGAAATTAACTACATTTTATTAAAAGTTTTAAATTTCAATAAAGAGCCTTCAGACTATCTAACTTTTAAAGAATGGCATTTTCTGGTGATCCCTTCCAAGACAAATTGGTTCCACAAATCTTGTTGATCTTCTTATCTCTTATAAGAAATGTTTAACTCTAAGCTAATAATATATTAAAGCATATCTTGCCAAAAATGAGTATTTGGACTTTAGGATAGTTATTTTATCTTGGAGGGTGGTAAAATACACATAAATTTTATCATTTTAACTTTTTAAAATTGTACAGCTCAGTGGCATTAGGTACATTTATATTTTTTTGCAACCATCACCAAATAACATGTATCTCTAGGAATGTTTTCATCTTCCCGTTGAAACTCCTGTACCTATTAAACAGTAACTCCCCACCCCATTCCTCCCTTCTCTCAGCCCGTGGCAACCACCATTCTTCCTCCTGTCTGTGAATTTGCCTACGCTAGGTTCCTCATATAAGTGGAATCACGCATCGTTTGTTGTTTTGAGACTGGCTTATTTCCCTTAACTCATTGTCTTCAGGGTTCATCCATGTTGTAGCATGTGTCAGAATTTCGTTTTTAAAGCTGAATAATATTCCATTGTACGGATATACCACATTTTGTTTATTCATTCATCTGTGGATGGATACTTGAGTTGCTTCCATCTTTTGGCTATTGCAAATAATGCTGCTATGAACATAGGTGTTCAGATTATCTCTTTGAGTCTCTGCTTTCAATTCTTTTGGGTATATGCCAAGAAATGGAGTTGTTGGATCATATGGTAATTTTATTCTTAATTTTTTTTGAAGAATCCCCATACAGTTTTCCATAGCCACTGCACCATTTTACATTTCCATCAACAGTGCACAAGGGTTCCACTTCCTCTACATCTTCCCCAACACTTAATCTTTTCTGTTTGTTTTGGATTTTTTAATAGTACCTGTCCTAATGGGGGCGTGAAGTGGTATTTTGTTGTAGTTTTTATTTGCATTTTGATGATTAGTGATGTTGAGCATCTTTTCTTTTTTTTTTTTTTTGGCCACACCACGCGGCTTGCAGGATCTTAGTTCCCTGACCTGACCAGAGGTCGAACCTGGGCCCTTGGCAGTCCTAACCACTGGACCACCAGGGAGTTCCCATTGAGCATCTTTTCAAGTGCTTGTTGCTATTGATTATCTTCTTTGGAGAACGGTCTATTCAAATCCTTTGCCTGTTTTTAAAATTGGGTTTTTGTTGTTGTTGAGTTGTAGGATTTTTTTTTTATATTTCTGTATATTAACCCCTTATCAGATACATGATTTGCAAATATTGGCTCCCATTTTGTGGGTTGTCTTTTCAAGTCAGTTGATAGTCTTTTGATGAACATAAGTGTCCATTTTGATGTAGTTGAATTTATCTATTTTTTCTTTTGTTGCCTGTGCTCTAGGATAGTTATTCTTTTTTTTTAAGATTTATTTATTATTTATTTTTGGCTGCATTGGGTCTTAGCTGCGGCATGTGGGATCTTTATTGAGGCATGCGGGATATTTCGTTGTGGCGTGTGGGATCTTTCGTTGTGGCGTGCGGGATCTTCGTTGCGGCACAAAGCCTTCTCTCTAGTTGTGGCATGTGGGTTTTCTCTTCTCTAGTTGTGGCGCACAGGCTCCAGTGTGTGTGGGCTCTGTGGTTGTGGTGCAGGGGTTCCAGAGCACATGGGCTCTGTAGTTCGTGACATGTGGGCTCTCTATTTGAGACACGCAAGCTCAGCAGTTGCGGCACGTGAGCTCAGTAGTTGTGGCGCACAGGCTTAGTTGCCCCACAGCATGTGGGATTTTAGTTCCCCAACCAGGGATCAAACCCACGTCCCCTGCATTGGAAGGCAGATTCTTTTTTTTTTAATACATTAATTTATTTTTTGGCTGTGTTGGGTCTTTGTTACTGCGCATGGGCGTTCTCTATTTGCGGCGAGCAGGGACTACTCTTTGTCGCAGTGCACCGGCTTCTCTTGTTGCAAAGCATGGGCTCTAGGTGCACAGGCTTCAGTAGTTGTGGCTCACGGGCTCAGTAGTTGTGGCTCGTGGGTTCTAGAGTGTAAGCTCAGTAGTTGTGGTGCACGGGCTTAGTTGCTCCTCAGCATGTGGGATCTTCCCAGACCAGGGCTCGAACCCATGTCCCCTGCATTGGCAGGCGGATTCTTTACCACTGGACCACCAGGGAAATCCCTAGGATAGTTATTCTTGATCATTCTTTCTGATAATTAAAAAGCAGGACCATTTGCCTATTAAGGAGACACATACATAGTATTTGATAACAGCAAATTCTTAGCAGCATAGGGAATACTTAGGTTTTTATCCTTAGAAGCAGAAGGGCAAGTTTCTGGCTTATTAAAATCCAGATTTAAAGTGGGATGTCAGAGGAAAGCAAAATGCATTGTAGTAACCCTGGCCCTGAACTTGTGGTGGGGAAGTATAGCAAGTGTTGTAGATTTAAAATGGGATGTCAGAGGGAAGCAAAATGCATTGTAGTAACCCTGGCCCTGAACTTGTGGTGGGGAAGTATAACAAGTGTTGTAAGAGCATTGGTAACCAGGTGTCTGTCAGGGAACTTTCCCCCAACTCTGTTTATTCCGCTTCTCTAAAGACTCTTTAGAGACGCCTTCCTTGAGCACCCTTGCACCTTCCCAACTTGCATTCCAGTTCACTCTCATCCCTTTCCCTTTTATTTTTAAAACAAAACACTTTTTTATGACCAGACATTGTTATTTATTGGCTTATTTGTTTATCATCTGTCTTTTCTTATGAGAGCAGAGACTCGTTTCTTTCTTTTTTTTCTTTCTTTGAGGATTTTCCAGGTTATTTTTTTCTGTTATTGATTTTTAGTTTAAATCTATAATTGTTTGAGAATATACACTGTATGATTTCTATTATTTTAAATTTGTTAAAGTGTGTTTTATGGCTCAGAATGTGCCTATCTTGGTCAATGTTTCATGCAAAATTTAGAATGTGTATTCTATTATTGGGTGCACTGTTCTATAAATGTCAGTTAGATCCAGTTGATTGATGATGCTATTCAGTTCAGCTATATCCTTCCTGATTTTCTGACTTCTGGATCTGTCAATTAGTGACAGAGCAGTGTTTTGTCTCCAGCTACAATAGTGTTTTTATAGTCCAGCAGCTTTTTTTCTCAAGTATTTTGATTCTTTTTCATTAAGCACATACATATTAAGGGTTGTTATGTCTTCTTGGATAAATGACCCCTATTATTATATACCCTCCCTCTTTATCCCTGATAATTTTTCTTCAAAAGTCAGCTTTGTCTAAAATTAATATAGCTGTACCAGCTTTTCTTAAAAATTAGTGTTAGCATGGTGTATCTTTCTCTCCCTTTAGCTTGAGTCTTTATATTTAAAGTGGGTTTCTGATGAATAACCTGGAGGTGGGTTTTGTTTGTGCTTTTTAAAAAGCCCACTCTAACAAGTATGTATTTTAATTGGCATATATAGAACATTCACATTTAAAGTGATTTTTTATATAGTTGGACTTATATCTACTAGGTTGGTAACTGTTTCCTACTTGTTTGTTGTTTCTTCCCCCTTCTCTTTCTGCCTTTTTCAGGTTTTTTTTCCCTGTTTCACATTTTGTTTTTTACTAGAATTCTTTAGAGCATTTTTAGTTCACAAAAATCTTGAGCAGAATATATATACCTCCTTACGGCCACAGACATACACAGTTTCCCCTATTATTAACATTAGTATGGTACTATTGTTTAAAATTGATGAGCCCATATTGAGACTCTTGTTACTGTTTTGTTCACTGCTGACTTTCTAGAGCTTAGAACAGTGCTCTATGAGTATTTGATGAATTAATAGAGCATTGAACATTCTGTTGTTCATTTTGTTGAATATTTTGTAGTTTTCCTGTCTATAAAAATTTCAAGTAGATGCTGATTCTCAGGCTGAAATAGTTGATCTGTATGACTCTTCCACTTCCAGGTATATGCTTTGTAACACCAACATCTCATAGCATTAATTAATTCCTGTTGTAACCTCCTGATTCAGTATTGTGCCATTTATGACATGCTATAAAATAGGTTAAATATTTAGTGCCTGTTATGTGTCAGGCACTGTTTTAAGCCATGCACGAGTGTTGAAACATGAACATCTTAGGCTTGATTGAAGTGATTTTGGTACCAATAGTTTTAAAAGAGGAAATTATTTTCATTTAAAACTGGGATTCAGGGGCTTCCCTGGTGGCGCAGTGGTTGAGAGTCCGCCCGCCGATGCAGGGGACACGGGTTCGTGCCCCGGTCCAGGAAGATCCCACATGCCGCAGAGCGGCTGGGCCCGTGAGCCATGGCCGCTGAGCCTGCGCATCCAGAGCCTGTGCTCCACAACGGGAGAGGCCACAACAGTGAGAGGCCCACGTACCGCAAGAAAACAAAACAAAAAACCTGGGATTAATGAATCAAATTGTATTTATAAAGATATGTTAGCAAGTTTTTTCCTTAAATTTAACCTAATGTGAACTTTTTTCCAGATATTTTCTAAATTTGGCACAGTCTTAAAGATTATCACCTTTACAAAGAATAATCAGTTTCAAGCCTTGCTTCAGTATGCTGACCCATTGAATGCACATTATGCCAAAATGGTAATTATGATCTTTTTTTCATTTTTCAGTTGTTAATCAGTCACTTCAGTGATACCAGAGAAAGCCATCATGTCTTCTCCTTTGCTGTAGTTTACCATGTGTTTTTTTTGAAAATTGTAATAAAATATACATACTGAAATTTACCATTTCTAAAAGTACTGTTCCATATGCTCTTCTTATAGTCTAAAAATTACTTCTTTCTTCATATGAAATGGTTTCAAATCACCTATCATTTCTCAGATTTCTGGGACTCATTTCTGTTTGTCCTATTTAAAGTCTAGAGTTGAGCACAGTACTTCTGATATAATCTGACTAATAAAGTAGGATTATCTTTACCCTAGTGCCTCATTTACTTATATTAAGTGAGCCAAAGCTTGATTGATTTCAATATTTTTGCAACCATATTCACTGTTGAATTTCATTGAGCTCTAAATTGCTAAAGACATTAAATCTTAGGAAATATGCTGCCTTCAATTCATGTTGTCTTCTTGTTAGTACATGAGTGCTTGACTTTTGACAGGATGTAAAACTTCACATTCAGTTTGGTTACGTTTGACCCATCTCCTATTGAGATCTATCCCTAACTCTAATTCTGTCTTGTATTGGTATCTGAATTATTTCTAATTTTTTTCCAAAGATAGGGACTAAGGTTTATAGTACTTTTGTGTATCACAAAGTGTCTAATTCTTGATTAGGAATAACATTTATATTTGCTGTACCCTCTACCCGCATATATTATTTTGTACCTTTATGATCGCATACTGGTCAATAACTATCATGATAAGTCAGGGGTTTTTGTATATTTGTATGGTTTTTTTTAATTGATATTTTTATGTTTTGGTTTCTGGTATCCATTTTTATAAATTGAAGTGTTTATGGAAGTCATAAGTAGCTATAAATATCCCTTTGGTAAGTCTTTATTATTTTCAAAGGAGGGATTGCTGATTTTTGGTCTTGTATCTGATCTGACTCAAAACTTCCCTCAAGTTTATTACTCAAAGAGAATAAACTTAACAAGAAAAACAGTAAGTGGTAGATAATATTTCACATATTGTGGTTCTGACAGGTACCATTTACAAAGGCTTTATTTCATCTTAACCTATATAAAGTACACTAAAATGAATTAAGATGAAATGTAAAATTTAAATATCTTTAAACATTTAAAAAACAATCATCATAATAATTAGTACAATGTACAATAATGTATAATAGTTTTCTAAGCTTATACGTAGGAGATCTCCTCTTCCGTTTCCTCTTATCATAGACAGGATAGGGATTATTATCCTTACTTTACAGATGAAAAAACTGAGAAATAGAGATATTCATTTTCTCTCTTAGGCTCACACAGTGACAGAGTTAAAAGTAAACCCAGGTCTTTGGCTTTTAGTTTAGTCCTCTTTGCTTTATGCCTGATTGCCACTCTGTCAAAGTAGAGGCTACTTGGTTTATTATTGTTATTATCTTGTAAAACATCATGCTTTCTTACATGCTTTATTTAGGCTCTGGATGGCCAGAATATCTATAATGCATGCTGCACTCTGCGTATTGACTTCTCCAAGCTTACCAGCCTTAATGTGAAATATAATAACGACAAAAGCAGAGACTTCACTCGCTTAGACCTTCCTACTGGTGATGGCCAGCCATCCCTTGAACCCCCTATGGCTTTCGGTGAGTAGTTCTCTTTTGGGTCACAGAACAAGCTTTCTGAAGTTAAAAGTTTCATTTATTAATCCATATATGTCAGGTGGTTTCTTCTTGGATTCTCTCAGGATTTCTAAAGAAAAGTGAGAATCATGGAACAAAAATGTGTTCATTAATTGAATCTTAATATTAGTAGATTCTATTAGTTGGCAAAAACAAGTGGATACCTGAAATTGAATTTATTTTCTAACATTAATATTACTTGTTCTTTGTAAACCATGCAACCATTTGCTTGAAGTTAATAGTCTTATATATTACCACTGGTTTAAATAAGTTGATTTATAGGGTTGGCCAAAAAGTTCCTTTGGTTTCTAAGTACAAATAAAAGACACATTTTTCATTTTCACCAAGAACTTTTTTTGTGGTACGCGGGCCTCTCACTGTTGTGGCCTCTCCTGTTGCGGAGCACAGGTTCCAGACGCGCAGGCTCAGCGGCTGTGGCTCACGGGCCCAGCCGCTCTGCGGCATGTGGGATCTTCCCAGACCGGGGCACGAACCCGTGTCCCCTGATGCAGGCGGACTGTCAACCACTGCGCCACCAGGGAAGCCCCACCAATAACTTTATTGAACAACATATTCACCCTTTTGTTCCACTACCTTCTGCCATTGTTCAGGCAACTTCATAATTCCATCTTCTCAAAACTTTTTATCTTTTTGAGCAAAGAACTGTTCCAGGTGCCTTTTACAGTCTGCCGGGAAATGGAAATTTTTTCCATTAAGAGAATTTTGTAAAGACTGAAAGAAATGAAAATCCAAAGGTGCAATGTCTGGTGAATACAGCAGGTGAATCAGAACTTCCCAACCAAGCTGTAACAGTTTTTGTCTGATCATCAAAGAAACATGTGGTCTTATGTTATCCTGATAGAAGATTATGCATTTTTTGTTGACTAATTCTGGACGCTTTTTTGTCGAGTGCTGCTTTCAGTTGGTCTAATTGGGAGCAGTACTTGTTGGAATTAATCGTTTGGTTTTCCAGAAGGAGCTAATTAAAATAGAGGACTCCCCCTCCCAATCCCACCATATACACAACATCCCTTTTTTGGATGAAGACTAGCCTTTGGTGTGGTTGGTGGTGGTTCATTTTGCTTGCCCCACAATCTCTTCCGTTTCACATTATCGTACAATATCCACTTTTCATCGTATGTCTTAATTTGTTTTGAAAACAAAACGTTTTCATTACGTTTAAGTGGAGAATCACATGCGGAAATACAGTCAAGAAGGTTTTTTTTCGCTTATGTGGAACCCTAACATCAAAGCAATGAACGTAACCAAGCTGGTGCAAATGATTTTCAGTGCTTGATTCAGATATTTTGAGTATGTCGGCTATCTCCAACATGGTATAACGTTGATTGTTCTCAATTAATGTCTCAATTGGATCGCTATCAACTCAACTGGTCTGCCCAACTGTGGAGCGTCGTCCAGCAAGAAATCTCCAGCACGAAACTTTGCAAACCACTTTTGACATGTTTTGATCAGTCACAACACCTTCTCCATACACTGCACAAATCTTTTTGTGTGTTTCAGTTGTGTTTTTACCTTTCTTGAAATAATAAAGTATAATATGCTGAAAATGTTGTTTTTTCTTCCATCTTCAGTATTAAAATGGCTACACAGAAATTCACCAATTTTGATAAGTTTTTTTTTAAATGCACACTGATCTGATAGCTGTCACAATACAGTCTAACAAAACTGTTTCAAATGAAGTTAAAGACAACTAAGTGCTACTAAAGGCGTCTTACAGAAAAAACCGAGTGAACCTTTTGGCCAGCCCAATATAACCAGCAAAATACTGGTGTGTTCTTGAGAGAAATACTTTTCCTTTTTTAAAGTAGTGATACTTTAAAACAAGGACCTAAATTAGTAGTATGTTTTTCCTTTATTCAAAGAAGAGGATTTACAATTTTTTGTTTTTGTTTTTTAAACATCAGAACTTTTCATCTTAACCCTAAGTTTGTGTGAAGTTGCATTTTTGCACTAATAAAAGTAGTCTTCTGTATTACTCATGCAAATGTTGCTTTGGAGAGCTTCCTTTTATTTAAAATTAGTTCTCAATAATTTAAACTTTTAAAATAAACCTTTATGTAAAGGGAAAAGTAGTGGAGAGCCTACTTGGATATATCATTAGATTAATATACTTTCTGGTTTTGCAACTCTTGAAGTGTGGTTTATTATTTAGTTAAAGTATTTTAATTTTATTACCCTTTGTGATTGATTTTTCTTTCCCAGATGACACCATAAAATACTAGTTGGGACTTCAAGTGATATTTAGTTTATCTTCATTTTATAGGTGAGAAAAAAGAATCCTTAGCCAAATTGTTGTCCAAAATTGTCTAGAAAACAGATGGTAAATTTAGTGTTAAAGCTTTTTGTTATTTATAACTGAAAATGTCAAGTACATTGTTCAGTTCATGTTCCTAAACTGTTAAAGTTTCTGTTTTAGTCTGACCAAATTTTTGTGTTTTATACAATTGGGCTTCCATATCTACAGGTTTGGAATCTGTGGATTCAACCAACTGCAGATCAAAAATATTTGAGGGAAAAAAATTCCATAATGTTCCAAAAAGCAAAACTTGAATTTACCTTGTACCAGCAACTATTCTACATAGCATTACAGTGTATTTATACCTATTTACGTAGCATTTACAACATCCTAGGTATTATAAGCAATCTAGAGATGATTCACAGTATGCAGGAGTATGTGCAGAGATTATATGCAAATACCATACAATTTTATATAAGGGACTTGAGCATCCTTGGATTTTGGTGTCTATAGGGTGGGGGGTTGGGGAGTGTGCTGGAACCAATCCCCTGTGGATACTGAGGGATGACTGTATTTGTTATTAGCCCCTACTCATATGTACAATTTGGGAGAGCCAAAGGTCTTTGTAATTACCATTTTAATAACAGATGATAGAAATTGGGGCTATCACTCAAGTTTGCCAAAACTTGGCTATCAAATGCAGAACTGCACGTATTTCAGTAATTGAATACATACTGTTGGTATAATTAAAGTTCTGCATTGTGGGAGGAGGACATTTTAAAAACACAATTTAAAATTTTGGTTTCTGAATATAAAATAACCAGAATGTTACCATCCTTTTTTTATTGTATTAATAAATCCTTTGTCGTTGCAGAGTAGTGTCTACATTATAAGATAAATAATTCATCAAACAGAGAACAGTACTTTTTTATGTGTTGTGTGAAAATTTACTCTGCCTCTCACAAATATTTGAACAGTTCACTATTCCTTCTTCTTTTTCTCTTGGCTTCAGAAACACCACACTTCCATGACTTTTTTCCTTACCTCACTGGCTGTTCTTTCTTTTCTTTCTTTTAAAGTTTACCATTTAAAGGTCTTAGGGCTAAGTTGTGAGCATTCTGTCCCTCTTTTTAGAGAAATACATTATACCTATAGAAAAGCTTGTAAAACCTGTGAATACAGTTTTAAATACCCATGTAATTACTATCCAGATTAAGAAATAAAATGTTCACACATACTGAAGAAGCACTATTTGTACCCCTCTCATTTATTGTGTTCCCACTCTCCCTGCTCCAAGATAACTGTAGTCTCAAATTTTTGATGATAGTCATGCTTTTGCTTTTCTGCTTTTCCCCTGTGGTTTGGTTTGGTTCTTTTACTACTCATTATGCAGCCCTAAGTGCTAATTTAAAAAATTCTTTTCTCCTATATTTAGAACTTTATCTAAATGGAATCATACTGTTTGTTTTCTTTTGATTCATCCATGTTCACATATGTGGCTATTACTTATTCATTGTCAATACTGTCAAGTGTATAGATTCCCATTGTATGAATATACCACAGTTCGTTTATCTATTCTACTGTTGATAGACATTTGGGTTGTTTTAGTTTGACGCTATTATGAACAGTGCTGCTGTGAAATTTCCTTGATTACCAATGAGGTTGAACTTACTTTATTTATTGGCCATTCTCCTTTATGAATTTTCTGTTAATTCTTTTGCCTGTTTTTGTGTTTGGTTTCTTGTCTTTTCTTGTTTATTTGTGGGAATTCTTTATATATCCTAGACACTAGTCCTTTGTTGGTATTATGTGTTGCAAATAATTTCTCTCCGTTTTGGCTTATTGGTTCATTCTCTCCATGGTATTTTTATGTAGTCAAATTTATTTGCCATTTCCTTTATATTTGTGTTTTTGTGTCATGTTTAAGAAATCCTGTATTACTTTGATACAGTATGATATCATATTATAATTGATATGATATGATATTGATATAATCAATATAATTAATTATATTGATATAATTAATTGATATTATAAAGATAAATACTTATATTTTAAAGTTGATAGTATTTTAGTAACTTTTTATTGAAATACTTTAAGTTGCAAGAATAGTTCAAAGAATTCCCTTATATCCTTCAGATTCCCCAGTTATTAACATCATGCCACATTTACTTTATCATCTCTCTGTTTATATGCGTGTGTGAGTGTGAGTGTGTGTGTGTGTTGTTGTTGTTTTTTCCTCTGAGTCATTGGAGAATAAGTTGCAAGCACGGTGTCCCTTTTAAATACTCACTGTATATTTTCTAGGAACAAGGACATTCTTACCTAAATACCATTATCAAAATCAGGAAATTAACATTCACACAATACTATTATATCTAATCCATAGACCTTTAAAAATTTTTGCCAGTTGTGAAAATAATGTTCTTCATATGAAAATTTTTCTCAGTATCAGGTTAATTTATTTGTCATGTTTCTTGAGAGTCCTTTAATTTGGAACATTTCCTCATTCTTTGTCTTTTATGACCTTTAAAATTTTAGAAGAGTTCAGGGTTGGGTATATAATAGAATTTCTCCCAACGTGCATGTCTGGTTTTTTGGCTGAAATAATGTTGTGTCTTTCTCATTTCATTACATCAGGAGACACATAATGCCACTTTATCCTATTCCTGGTGATATTAACCTTGATCACTTAAGGTGGTTTCTGCCAAATTTCTTCCCTGTAAAGTTACTGTTTTTCTCTTTGTAATTAACAACATATCCTTATAAGGAGGATACATTGAGACTATAAAAATAGCCTGTTTCTTATGACTTTTCACCCTTTAGTTTTAACATCCATTGCTTAAATTAGTTGTTACTGTGGTAGTTGTTGCTATATTGGTGGTTTGCTAATTCTGTCATTCCTTCTCATTTATTAGCTGGGATTTTATTATAAAGAACTTTTTTCTTACCAACACTCCATTCATTCATTCATTCATTTTTATTACATAAATTCGTGTGAATTTAAGGTTTATAATGTGCTACTTTTATGTATTTATATATTGTAGTATGATTCAGTTGTAGTGATATTTATCACATTACACAGTTTTAGTATAATATTGTCTGTATTCATTATACAGTGCATTAGCTCTCTGTGGCATATTTACTATTCATTGTATTTATTTTTTCATGTTAATATGAACTTGTAGGTTCTTATTTTATTCTATGGGTAATAATTTCATAGTATCATTTTTCATTTTATGTTCAAACTCTCCCAGATTTGGCCAGTGGCCACTAGCTTCTGTGGCCTTTTGACATACCTTCATCATTGTTTGAACACTTCCTTACTTTCTGGCAGAAGACATTTCAGATCTTCTTTACTTTCCCTGCCTTAACATTGCAGTCAGCTGTTACTCCAATGAGCCCTGGTTCCTTTTAGTAGGAAATAGTATTTGGAAATCAGTATCAAGGCATTATATGTGCTTATTGCTAATAGGGTGTCACTGCTTCTAGGAACTTTAAATGGGCATGACTAGGGTATATGTGTATGTGTACTTCATAAATATATTTCTCTGTGTGTGTGCGTGTGTGTGCATGTGTGTGTTTGCGTTTTTAAAAACTGCAAGTTTTAACTGATAACTCCAATTCCAATTCAGCACCCTTTTTTTCATATTGGTGATTCCCTTCTTCAAGAATGAGAAATCTAGTTTCCATTAGCCTCAACATATTATTTGCTCAATCCTATAATACACAAAAAGTAGTTTCAGAATTAACACATACCATTAACTTGAGGTTAATATATGCATGAGTAGTTTTCTGAGCATTGTTCCATTGGTCTATTTATTTGTCTTTCTTTTTGTCATTACCACAAGTCTCAATATCTGATAAAGTCTCTTTACTTATTCTTCAAGAGTATCTTGGCAATTCTTGACCATTTACACTTAGGAATTTTAGGATCAGCTTTTCAAGTCCTCAAAGGGGAAAAAAAGCACTATTAGGGTTTTGATTGGATTATATTGACTTTATAAATCACTTAGAAGATAATTGACACCTTTACAATAGAGTCTTCCAGTCTTTGAATATTGTATATATCTCCATTCATTTGTATATTATTTAGCATCTTTGAGTAAAGTTTGGTGACTTTTCCCCATAAAGGTTTGCATATGTTTTGTTAGAATTATTCCTAAGAGCCATACTTTTTAGATTCTAATTCTAGACCAGTCTTTATCATCTGTGTAACTTTGGGCAAATTGCTTAACTGCTCTGTACTTTTGTCTCTTTATATGTGAAATGAACATAATAATAGTATTTAACAGGTAAGAGTTGTGAGGAATATTAAATGTGCTAATATACATAAAGAGTTTAGAATGGTGCCCTGTTTTAGCCATCACTGTTATTTGGTTTTTAAATTGTTACTAATACACAAATGCAGTGGTGTTGTTTCTTGATTTCATATTCAGCTACCTTGATAAACTCGTATTTCTTTCTCTACTCTAATTAATTTTTCTCTTACTTTAGTGAGATGCACTGAACTTCTAAAATTTGCATAGAAATGGAAAAGTATCTAAAATAGTGAAAGGAAATAAATGCAAGGCTTAATATAAACCTGCAGTAGTCAAACCAGTTTGATAGTGTTGAAAGGTTAGATAAATTAATGGAGCAGCATATAGAGTCTAGAAATCGACCCACATGTATGTACTCAGTTGATTTTGAGCAAAATTACCAGTGTAAAAATTCAATAGGGAAAGGAAAATCTTTCAACAAGTAGTTTTGGACAGGTGGTTATCCATATTGGAAAGAAAATAAACATTGATCCGTATCTCACACCATACTGACACATTGACTTGAAATGGATCTTAGACCTCTATGTAAAACTTAAACCTATAAAACTCCTGGAATAAAACATAGGAGAGGGGACTTCCCTGGTGGTCCACTGGTTAAGACTCCGACCTTCCACTGCAGGGGGCGTGGGTTCGATTCCTGTTCAGGGAACTAAGATCCCATATGCCATGCTGTTTGGCACGGCCAAAACAAAACAAACAAATAAATCTTATATTAAAAAAAAAAACTTAGAAAATCTTTGTAACCTTGGGATGTGCAAAAGTTTCTTAGGTAAAACGCAAAAAGCACAAACCATGAAAGGAAATAATTTATATATTGTACGTACATCAACATTTAAAAGTTTCACTGATTGAAAGGTACCATCAAGAAAACCACAAGGTAAGCTGTAGACATTGAAGAAAATATTTGCAACACATATATATAAGACAAATTCGTTATATCAAGTTATATAAAGAACTCTTATAGCTCAGTAATAAGAAAACAAACTATTAAAAAATGGCCAAGGGCTTCCCTGGTGGCGCAGTGGTTGAGAGTCTGCCTGCCGATGCAGGGGACACGGGTTCGTGCCCCAGGTCCGAAGATCCCACATGCTGCGGAGCGGCTGGGCCCGTGAGCCATGGCCGGCTGAGCCTGCGCATCCGGAGCCTGTGCTCCACAACGGGAGAGGCCATAACAGTGAGAGGCCCACGTACCAAAAAAAAAAAAAAAAAACCCCCCCAAAAAAATGGCCAAAAGATTTGACAAGATATTTTACAGAAGATGGTATATGAATGGCAGTAAACACATGAGAAGGTGCTCAACATCTCTAGTCATCAGGGAAATGGAAATTAAATTACTGTAAGATATTATTACATACCCACTAGAATAACTAGAGTTTAAAAAGTTTCCTGTACCAAGGATGTGGAGCATCTTTTACTAGCATACTGTGTTGATGGCAATGTAAAATTTAGGAAACTCTTTGGTAAAGAGTTTGCCAGTTACTTAAGTTAAATGTGCACCTACAATATAACCTAGTCATTTACCCAAGAGAAGTGAAAAAGTTAGTGTCCACACAAATACCTGTATGCAAATGTTCATAGCAATTCTATTTGTAATGGCCAAAATCTGGAAATATTCTATTACAGGTGAATGGATAAACAAAATGTAGTTTATTGATGTTATGAAGTACTATTCAGCAATAAAAAGGAATAAATCGTTAAGGACAACAGGATTATGTTGAATGAAAGAAGCCAGGCAAAACATTATTATGGGGCTTCCCTGGTGGCACAGTGGTTGAGAGTCCGCCTGCCGATGCAGGGGACACGGGTTCGTGTCCCGGTCCGGGAAGATCCCACATGCTGTGGAGCAGCTGGGCCCGTGAGCCATGGCCGCTAGGCCTGCGCGTCCGGAGCCTGTGCTCCACAACGGGAGAGGTCACATCAGTGAGAGGCTCACATACCGCAAAAAAAAAAAAAAAAAAACATTATTATGAATGAAAGAAACCATATAAAAAAGAACACCTGGTATATGATTCTGTTTATATATAATTCTATAAAATGCAAACTAATCTTTAGTGACAGAAAGCAGATCAGTTGCCTTTTGTACTTGTACAGTTTATTGTATGTAAATTAGAAAAGAGAAATAAGTCATATCATTTCAGTCTAATGCTGACAACCCTCCAAAGGCTCCCATTTTTTTCAAAGTATTAAATGCCCACATCCTTACATTGGATTGCAAGCCCTATACCATCCACTTCAATTTTACTCTTTTGACATATCTCCTTTGATGTTCTTCCCTTGCTCCTTTTGCCCACCAAACTGACATCCCTCTAAAGCATGTTAGGTATGTTCCCACCTCCAGATTGTTCCCACTAGTTATTCCCTCTTCCTGGAGGGCTTTTCTCCCAGATACCCTCAGATTTTGCTCCTGCTGCCTTCTTTGACCTACCCTGACCAGCCTTCCCTCAGTACTCCTGATTCTTCCTGTTCTATTTTTTTAGTAGTATTTATCACCTTCTTATGTATGCAGTTAACTTATTTACTGTGTTTATTGTTTATTTCTGTTTTCATCAGTCGAAATAAGCTTCACCAAGGTAGTTTTTTTTCTTCTCTACTTAGTTTGTGCCTGACACAAAATAGACACAAAAAATATTTGTTGAATTAATGTTTATTTATTATTTGGTTTTTTCCACTACTGTTTTCGAAGTTTAACACTGTTTTGTATTTTCACCTAGGATTTTTAACTTTCATACTTATTTTACCAAAATATAGAGTTAATTGATACCTGTAATCTTTTCTTATATAATATAAGAACTTTAGGACACTTTAACTCCTTTTACCTTCTCTTACCTCCTCCTAACTCAAGATATTATTATGTTTAAAACTTTTTAGATTTTAACATTTCAATTTGTTAATTATTTTATACAATCAATATTCATTTAGATTAAGCCATATATAACTCTCTTAAGGCCTTGCATTTCTTCTTGCAACTCAGATATGCCATCTGGGATTGCTTACCTTCTGCCGGAAGGATATCCTTTATTATTCTCTTAAGGGGAAGGTCTGTGTTAACATGTTTGAAGTGTTCATTTCCCCAGAAATGTCTTTATTTTGTTGTCAGTTTTAAAAGATATATAGAGTTCTAGGTTGACAGGTTTTTTTTTTGTTTGTTTTTTTTTCCAATGTATTAGAGAAATCAGTACACAATAGTCTGGTTTTCATTGTTGCTCTTGGAAGGTCAGCTGTCAACCTAATTACTGCTGTTTTCTCTCTGGCTATTCTTTAGATTTTTTTTTTCATCTTTGATGTCTACAATTTCAGTATGATGTGTCTGTTTAAGGATTTATTTTTTCTACCTGGAGCTCAAAAAGCTTCTTGATTTGGTGGATTGTTGTCTTTTACTGGTACTAGAAATGATCTTCTCATATATTTCTCCTTCACACTGTTTCTTTTCTTACTTTCTGGAATTTTGATTAGACCTGTTATACTCTCTTACTCTGAGTATCTCAAACTTTCTTTCATATTTTCTATTTCTTTATCTCTCTGAGCTGCATCCTAAATAATTCCTTAGGGACTTCCATTTTACTAATGGTCTCTTCACCTTTGTCTAATCTGTTGTTAAATTTGTCTGATAATTTTAGATTTCAGTAGTTGTGCTTTTTATTTCTAGAAATTTTATTGATACTTGGTTCTTTTTTTTTTTTTTAAGTATCTTCCCTACAGATATTTTTCAGTATGGCTTTTATTTCTTAAAACATACTATTTAAAAATCAAATCAAATCTGATAATTCCAATGTCTGAAATCTTTGCAATTATTTTTCTGCAATTAGATATTTCTTTTTCTACTTTTTTCTTTTTGAGTTACTCAAAAAGCTTAGTCTGCTACTGTACCAGCATTTTTGAAAAACAAAATAGTTGTGCTTTTTTTACATAGTACATACTCTTTGTAATATTTTAAATGGCTCTGTATTTTGTCTAGTGACTCATAATTTATATAATAATTCTTCAATTTAGACATTAAGCTTGTTTCTTTAGGGCTTTGCTATTATAAATAACGCTGATAAACTGATTTCATAGGTAAAAATGTCATCTCTTCATTTGTATTACCTTAATTGCTGTTGTGGTAGTACCTTTTCCAAATGTAAAATATGTATTCTTAGTTATGCGAATCTTAAACCTTTTTCTTAAAAGTTTGTGTAAACCATTGCCTAACTGGTTACTTTGCTAAAATGTTTCTGTTTCTGCTTATTTGAGGAATGCAGATTTACAGAAACTTTGCAAATGATTCTTTTGTCGAGTATTAACAAATATTCTTGTTAATCATATTTTACTTGGAAACAGTTATTTAAAATTTGGCCCTGGTAATTGTTTGCCAATTCTTTCATTTATTGCTATTTAATGTTCAGTGAGTGTTATCTCAAGAATTTTCCTCATTTCTCTAAAACCTACTACAAGTCTTCTGCCTCATACCCCCCACCCCATAGCCATTTGTATTAGTCTCTTTGTTTTGTTTTAAAAGTAGGTCCCTTGCCCTTCCCACAAATCTCAGTGGTTTACAGCAATTAACATTTATTCCTCTCACATGACTGACACTTAAACAGCTGCAAATCAGCTTTTGCAAACTTCCTTCACATGTCTTTTTGATGGAGGGCCCAGGCTGAAGGTGTCACTACATTTGAGACATGGCATTCTTGTGGCAGAGAGTAAAAAAATAAGAGAGCTGGTGTAAACCCATAATGCCTCTTAAAGCTTCTGCATAGAGGCAGTTTATGTCCTATTTGTCCGTGTGTTTCTATCACATGACTGAGTGTGGTGGGTGTTGCATAGAAATGAATGCTTCTCCCACAGGAGACACTGCAAGTCACATGACTGACCAGAGTTACATGGAAGGGTCAAGTGAATACTTGGCAACAGTAATACAATCTACAGTATCTCTTCTTATTTTTTAAAAATATATCTTAAAATTTATTTATTTATTTATGGCTGCACTGAGTCTTCATTGCTGTGCGCGGGCTTTCTCTAGTTGCAGTGAGCAGAGGCTACTCTTCGTTGCAGTCCATGGGCTTCTCATTGCGGTGCCTTCTCTTTTTGCGGAGCACGAGCTCTAGGCGCTTGGGCTTCAGTAGTTGTGGCTTGGAGGCTCTAGAGCGCAGGCTCGGTAGTTGTGGCGCATGGGCTTAGTTGCTCCGCGGCATGTGAGATCTTCCTGGACCAGGGCTCGAACCCGTGTCCCCTGCATTGGCAGGTAGATTCTTAACCACTGCACCACCAGGGAATCCCTACCATATCTCTTCCTATGTTTAATTTTCTAGTGTAAATTTTCGCGATAACTTATACCTGTACTGAACCCTCTCTGATAAGTCTTCCTTTATGCCTTAAATATAGTTATTTCTGTTATGAAAGTGAATCATTTTACCTATCATCTTTTTTTTTAACTTTTTACTTTATATTGGAGTATAGTTAATTAACAGTGTTTTGTTACTTTCCGGTGTACAGCAAAGTGATTCAGTTATACATGTACATGTATCTATTCTTCTCAAATTCTTTTCCCATTTAGGTTGTTACATAATACTGAACAGAGTTCCCTGTGCTATACAATAGGTCCATGTTGGTTATGCATTTTAAATATAGCAGTGTGTACATGTCAATCCCAAATTCACTAATTATCCCTCCCCCCACCCTTCCCCACTGGTAACCGTAAGTTCATTCTCTAAGTCTGTGAGTCTGTTTCTGTTTTCATTTTACCTATGATCTTGAGCCTACTTGAATGTAAGTTTAGCAAGGGCAGAGATTCTTGTCTGCTTTATTCATTGCTTCCTCAGCACTAGAAGAATGCTTGCCTCCTAATGTGCTTTCAATAAATATGTTTCCCTTCTTATTTCATCACTCTGTCAGTTATTCTCATTTTCTGTGTCTTCATTTATTGTTGGTTCTCTCTGCTAGCTCTGTCCCTGAAGTCTCTCAATGACTGTATTTTCTTGAATTATTTTAATCACAGCTACATATTTAATAAATTCTGTTAAATAATTATCTTTAATGAAGAGAATAAACTTATATGATCTTTTAACTCCTCTGGAAAATGTAGCCTACATACTTCCTCCTATAAATATGCATATCAGCCTATCATTAGGGTAAGAAACCCCAAAACCTTCCCTTTGACTCTTACAGTCTAGCTTCTCACTGTTGCTCTAAAACTATTGTTTACCTTTTACATTTCTCACTCTCTTTGACTTTTATGGAAGGCCCCCTCCCCTAAAACTCTATGTCTCTAGATCCTGAGGGACTATAATTCATTATAATTCACTGTTTTGTTTTGCTTTCTAAGGTTTTTCTCTTTTCCTTAGAATGTTCCTCTTCCTTCCTCTACCACTTAAGTGTACTAATACTCCCAGGTTCTATTTATAGCTTTCTTCATTTCTTGCCTTGTGCCCTTTTTAGCAGAGCTCTCATTCATATGGCTTTCACACTTATTTCTATATAGATGATTTACAAATCTGTGTCTTGTAATAGTTAGAAATTCTGAGTTCGCCCCCTCGTTTCCACTTGTGGCATTCCCATTTGAGTTTCTCACTATCACCTCAACCTTAACTTGTCCCAAACCAAATTGTTTTCCTACTAGTACTGACTCCTCCATTGGAACTAACTCTTGTTTTTATTGATGGTTCACAGTCGCCAGGCTTCTAAAAGGAGAGGGAATACCAGCCTTTGTTTAGCATCCAGTGCACACTAAGCACTGCTTTTCACTTACTGAATGTCCAGCTCAAGTTTTACCTCCTGAGAGACCTTCAAACAGTCACAGTGATCCTTTGCAATCCCTTCTTCTTAGACCACTTACAGTATATTTGTATTTAAACCCATATATCCTCAGCCTGTGAATCTCCTGTAATTCATACTTTTAGTTTGTAAAGCCTCTCAAAGGCAAGGATTTTTATTTCATACTTCTTTTTGTCAGCACAGTACCCCCCAGGTACAGTACAATTTAATAAGTATTTGATGAGTTTTGCGTAGAAACAATGCTCTAAATAAGGACAAGAATATCAACTTAAATAACAAAACTAAATCTAAGTAGCAAACTAATAACTCAAAATTAAATAATATTTTAGCTGTACTCTTGAACCTTGAACCCAGTTGAAAGGGGTTAGCCTCTGAAAGTGGCAGAGGCTCTTTACTTACCATTAAGGATCACCTGTTGAACAAATCTTTACTCTATAACAGAATCTCTTTATCAGTAATACACCTTCATATAGCCATTTTATATTGCTATAACCATATTTATAGAAGGTAGTATATTTATTTTAGCTTCTCTTCCCCGTTAGGTGCACCAGGAATAATTTCCTCACCATATGCAGGGGCTGCTGGATTTGCCCCAGCGATTGGATTTCCTCAAGCTACAGGTGACTAACTCTAAAGTTGAATTTGAAATGATTTCTTAATGATGGTCTATATTTTCCAGGAACTTATCAAAATGAAAAATATTACCATATTTGAAGGATTTATAATAAAAGCATTAGGTGTTTCAGTCATAGAAGTGGCTCATGTACAATATATGATGCACAGCTTTCTTGTGTTTATAAATAATTCTCTCTGGTTCCATTCTCAACTCCAAAATTCCCTTATATATTCTGCATCATTTATGCTTGCCATTGGCACAGATAACTATAGGTTGACTATATTAATAATCTCTGATTTGCCTTTTTGGTTATTATACAAAATATATGAACTGCTTGCTTATAAGCTTATCAATTACATGTTAAACAGACTTGTGTGTTATTTATCTTTGTGTCCTTAAATGCCTTTGATGGCATTTAATACATAGTATGCAGTCAGCAAACATTTGAATTAATAAACATTTACTGTTAAACTTATTTGTAAATCCTCTTTTTTTGTTTTTTTGATTAATGGGTTTAGAAGATTACCGTAGAGGGTATGCATGCTGTTTTATTTCAGGAAAAAAATATATTTTTTTCTTTAAGTAATAGAAATAATTAAGAGATAGCAATCGGTTAATACTTTGATAATGGCTCTCTGACTCTTTTCCAAATAGTAAACAAAATGAATTTGATCATAACTTAAGGAGGAGAAAAAAATGCTTTATGATTTTATTGCTGGTGCTTAAAGAATACACTTGAGGTTGGTGATTAGAAAGAAGAGTGGCTTAGTGTTAAGCCTAGTCTACACAGTACCTTTTTACAGCTTCCGGGTGATTTGTGAATATAACTATTTTAAATTACAACATAGTTGCTTTCTGGCAATAATCTTTGTATCCTACCTTTCTAATTCTGGGAATTTTAACTGCTCTCTTCACTGGAGAGGATGAAGTTAACTAAAAAGAAAAGAGTGATTTAAAAGGTTGAGGTTCATTTAAGTTTTAGGTTTTTGGTGGTTTTAAGACATCTTAATGTATGTTTAATTAAGTGAGTAATTCTACCTATCCCATCAAAATGAAGGCATTATACATTGTTTTTATGTGTTTGAAGCTCCCAAAAGTTTAATTTTTATACATTTGGAGGTAGTGATATATGGTTTCCCTCATTTTAGTTATTTCTTTCTACACACTGTATGTATAAAACACTGTATTAGATGTTAAGAAAGAGAAAAAATGTGTAAAGAGGGCTCCTGAGTTGATAAGACTTTTAAGGTGTAGCAGGGGGATGTACATATACACATACACACATGTATGTACCCTACAGTGTAGCTAAGGTGTAGTGTTGGCAGTATATAATAGACTTAAGGAAGTTATTCAAAAGTTGCAGGGGCATGGGAAGAGGTCATGCAAAAGACTATTGAGTATAGATTTCATGGAAAAGCATCCACCCTAAGAAGGTGATGTGCACGGTTTTAAAATTCAGCAAGATGATGGTAATAATAACTTTCCTTAGATTGTCAAGCAGAATAGTATGATTGTAAACTATATTGCAATTTAATTACATGATTTGTGATAAACTGGCCAGACTCTGTCTATTATAAGGAATTTTGAGCTTAAAGAATCAATAAATTAAATAACTGGTTTATTTTATATCAACTAGAGATTTTATCTTAGATAATTTTTAAGCTGAGAATACAAATAGTGGGACATTCAGAGGAAGTGTAGTGTTTTAGGTATAGTATATAGTGTCAATATTCCAGTATTGTAGAACTTTCAGTAGTTCTGAAATATCTGGGGGAGTAGAGAGCTCTGAAAATTCTTGCTGCAAAAGAATATTGAATCCTGTAAATTTGTTCTTGATGGTAATAATGTTTTGCAAGGTTACAAAATATTTTTTCCCCATGCAGAATGTATGTATACAATTTACCTGTTTTAGGTATACAACTCAGTGATTTTTAATAAATTTACAGAGTTGTGCAGCCATTACCACAGTCCAATTTTAGAACATGCATTACTACCTAGCATGCATATATGTGACTTCTGCTGAAGGACTTTTTACAAAAATATGTATCTGGTTTTATGGTAGAAGTCAATGTGAAAATAACATCTACTTTAGAGAAATGTGCTGGAATATATTTGTTTTAAGAAATAGAAGGAGTACTTGTAGTTATAGACCCTTTGAAAAACCTAATGGCTTTAAGGCCAGTGAATTTGGTTGCTATGCAAAGCACTGTATAAATAATAAAATACTAAGTATGATAGTATCAACGAATACAGCGCTCTACTTCCAGACTCTGGAGGGCAGAAAACTGACCTTTGTTATCCTTATGGTAGCTTTGAAACATTTTCTTCTCTACTTTTGCTTTTGTCTTCATTTATTTACTTAAGTTGTATTAAGTGTTGTAATTCTCCAGATAACTAGAATATGAAATGCTTTTGATGTTTTGAAAAGGTCTGTCAGTCCCAGCTGGACTAGGTCCCGGAGCTCTTGGTCCTCTCGCAATCACCTCCTCTGCCGTCACTGGAAGGATGGCCATTCCTGGGGCTGGTGGTATACCGGGAAATTCTGTTCTACTTGTCACCAATCTTAATCCTGATGTGAGTTGAAAAGTATTATATGTAAAAAGTCTTTCAGGAGGAGGTATTGTAGCTTCTGACCTAGAGTTAAATTCAATGAAAATGTTTATTTTAAGAATTTTTATTAAAATTCATCACTAGTATATACAGAAGCAGCACGTAAAAAGTCAGTGCTTTGAACAAGTAAACTTACTTAAAATTTTTACTTAGACACTGATATTTTGTGTTATCCTTTTCAAACAGCTTATTACACCACATGGACTTTTTATCCTATTTGGTAAGTAATTTTTTTTGTTGTTTTTTATATTATCTATGATGTGAATTGAGCATATTGCATCATTCAGTAATATTTATTACTGCTATGTGCCTACTAGTGTGTTTGACACTGAGGATAGAATAGCAAGGAAGACAGTAAGTGATTACAGTTACAATAAAATTTTATAAAAAGGGAAGTAGAGACTGTAATAGGAACATACAGCTAGGAGACCTAACCTAGCTGAGGGAATCAAAGATGATGTACCAGTAGAAATGATAGTTAAGCTGACTTGTGAAAAATGAAGACACATTAGCCAGGCAGAAAGGGAGGGCAAATGTCCTTTCACAGATAGTAGCGGTGAGAGACAGAACTCGTGTAACATAGAAATGAAGAAAGCTCAATGAAGAGTGTAAGGGAGAGACATGTTGAAGCTGGGCAGATGGATAGGGGCAAGGTCATTAAGAGCTTTATAAGCTATATTAAAGAGCTTCGTTTTTAACTTAAGAACAGTGGGAATCCATTGACTAGTTTTAAACAGGAGAGAGGCATAATGAGATGTTGATTATAAAAATAATCCCCTAACTTTCCAATAGTGTGCCTCTCAGTTAAAAAAAATATTTAGCCAGGTACTCCTAATCTATATATGATTAATTATTCATAAAGTTCATCCATCTTTTACTATACTCTTTAGTATAATATGTACAAACATATAAGAGCAATGAAGTGATATTTAATATTTTAAAGATTTTTCTTATGACACTTTTTAAAATAAAAATATTAACATTTAGTGAGAAGTATGATTTAATATGCTTCATTATTTTCAAAAACCTTTTTCATTTTGGTTCAGTATCCCACGAACTGATTCTAAATTCACTTTATTTTAGTACTTGATCTTAATGGTTGTCATAAATGAAAAAGATACCTCATAAAGATATACAAGGGAATCCTCTGGCGGTCCAGTGGTTAGGACTCAGTGCTTTCACTGCCAGGTCCCAAGTTCAGTCCCTGGTCTGGGAACTGAGAATCCCGCAAGCTGCGTGGGCATGGCCAAAAAAAAAAAAGATAGGTGATTTGAATGGAAGTGTTTCACTGTTGCTGTACTAAATAATTATGATACTAATTTTTCAGTCTAATCCACTAAATTTTGTTGTACTTTACCTAGAAAAGTTCCATTTTTCCTCTTGTTAAATTAGTTGATCTTGAAAACTGTTAACATTAGCATAATGGGGTTAAAACTCACTCTTCATGTGGAAGAATTTTCAAGAGGATGGAAAATGGTTTCAAATTTTTTGAGTGGGTAATAGGTTTTTTTGTTTTGTTTTGTTTTGTTTGCGGTACGCAGGCCTCTCAGTGTTGTGGCCTCTCCCGTTGTGGAGCACAGGTTCCGGACGCGCAGGCTCAGCAGCCATGGCTCACGGGCCTAGCCGCTCCGCGGCATGTGGGATCTTCCCGGACCGGGGCACAAACCCGCGTCGCCTGCATCAGCAGGCAGACTCTCAACCACTGTGCCACCAGGGAAGCCCGGCAATAGGTTTTTTTAACAGCGTTTTTGAGATATAATTTACAGCCATTACAATTCTCTGACTTCAGATGTACAACTCAGTGATTTTTAGTAAATTTATAGAGTTGTGCAGCCATTACCACAGTCCAATTTTAGAATATCTCTATCAGCCCACAGAGAAACATTATACTCATTTGCAGTTACTGTAAAAGTTTTTATTCATGACACATTTATGTAATTTTCATTAACAAAATCTTTTATTAATGCTAAACGTTCATGTCTCTTTAATAGCCAGAGCACATTTCTTTCTAAAAGTAGTTAATTTCTCACTCATTTAGAAAAATATCACCCTCAGCTTAAAGAAGAAATTATATGTTATTTTTTACAGAGTATCTATTTCAGCCACTTGTCATTTCCGAAAAGGGCAGCAAATTTGGAATACTTGTCTTTTTTTTTTTTTAATTTTAGAACTACCATTCATCTCTTAAGTTTAGTTGCTCTTAGGGGCTTGCCCACAAGATAACCAATACTCCTTTGTGTAACTTGAAGATTGTCATAGTCATTCTCTCATCCTATTACAAAGTATGGTAATGATGCTGCTGTTTAAATATCTTATTTTTATGATATTGGCGATACCCTGTTCCACATAAATTGCAATATATTTTAATACACTAAATTTTAAAAATGAGAGAATGCCCTTCATATTGTAGAAACTTCTGTATATAATTTCTTCTATATGTTGAAAATTAGTAAAATGTAGTTTTTCATACTGGTTTATATAAACAAATCAGTACAAGTAAAAGTTTATTTTCCTCCCACACCCCAGTGAATCATTTTGCCTGCTTTTGGGGGTGTGGGACCCACTTTGGGGAACACTAGCATAGAAAAAATGGATGTAATGAGATCAGTTAGGAGGCTATGGTGATAGTCCAGATGTGAATTGGTGATAATAGGTTTGATGGTAGTGAGGATGGGAAGAAGTGGACAAATGTGAGAGATATTTAGGCCATAGAATCAATGAGTGCTGGTAGTTGACTGGATGTGTAAGTGTCTAAGGAAAGGGGTAAGTCAAAAGATGACTCCCAGATGTCTGACTGGAGCAAATATGTGCATGATGGTACTGTTTATCAACAGAGTTAGTGAACACAGGAGGGTGCAGGAAAGAGCAGGTGAATCAGTTGAAGTGTTTATGGGACATCCAGGTGAACGGGGGTACTAGATTAATAAATCTGGAACATAGGAGAGATTACAAATTTGGGAGCATTTGTATGAAATTGCCCAGGGAAAGCATATAGTATGAGAAAAGAAGCTTTCTTTAAATATATTAGTAAAGTTAATTGAACATTACACAATCAGCATTAAAAAATTGTTTTGTTTTGTCTTTTTAATTAGGAGTATATGGTGATGTACATCGAGTGAAGATAATGTTTAATAAGAAAGAAAATGCATTGGTTCAGATGGCAGATGCAAATCAAGCTCAGCTAGGTACTAACGATTAATAATAATAATAATAATGATAACCTGCCCCTTTTATATGTGAATTTTCCTATAAAATAAACTTATGGCTAGTAGGAAGAGTACCTCCTTATGTTAATATCTCCATTATTATTTGGATCTGCTTATATTTTAAGATTTTAAAATATTTATTATTCTTTGAAGTTCATTTATCTATTTGAATATATTGTTGATGTTTAGAGCTTTGACTCTAGGGTTTTTCCATTAGCTTTAAACTAATAAACATGACTTGTTTTCTTTCATTTTATTTGTTTGTTTGCTTATTTATTTTCCTTTCAAATTAAGTTTTCTAGAACTGTTGCATGGCATAACAGTTTGGGAATACTTCATAATGATGGTTCAAGAAAGTGTCATTCTACAATCTCACCGCTTATTATTATAGTGGCTGTTGAAATATTATTGCTCAGATTTTTTATTTAAAAAGCTTTACTTGGGATTAAAAATAGATAGCTAGTGGGAAGCAGCCACATAGCACAGGGAGATCAGCTTGGTGCTTTGTGACCACCTAGAGGGGTGGGATAGGGAGGGTGGGAACAAGACACAAGAGGGAGGAGACATGGGGATATATGTATAGTATAGCTGATACACTTTTGTTATACAGCAGAAACTAACACACCGTTGTAAAGCAGTTATACTCCAATAAAGATGTTTAAAAAAAATTTACTTGAGATTAAACTAATTTATTCAATAATCATTTCCTGAACATGTGGTATGTTTCAGGCATTCTGGAACTTCCTAGCACTCTGCTAGGAAAATAGTTACTTTTTGTTGTATTGCTTTTCTTTCATTACAGAAAAACAGAGTCATTTAATACATTTTCGTATATAAGAGTTTTTAAATTTAAAACCATTTTTAAGCCCTCAAACTGACAGTATAATTTTTTAAATGACTAAATAAAAAGAATTATGATAGACAGTTTTACAGAGATTCTATCTTAGTAACCAGACTTTCCTTATTTTCTTCTTATGCACCAGCAATGAACCATCTGAGTGGTCAGAGACTTTATGGGAAAGTGCTTCGTGCTACACTGTCCAAACATCAAGCAGTTCAGCTTCCTCGAGAGGGACAAGAAGACCAAGGTCTGACTAAGGATTTTAGCAATAGTCCTTTGCATCGCTTTAAAAAGCCTGGCTCTAAAAACTTCCAGAATATTTTTCCACCATCAGCCACTCTGCATCTTTCCAACATCCCGTATGTATCTAATTAGTTACTATTCATTTAGATGATTAATAATCTACAGTATATGGTTTGGGGAGGTAAAAACTGAAATTATTCTAACGTAGCAGTTGTCCTATTCACTAATTTCTCGTAAGATGATTTATTTGCCATCATGTCTTAAGAAGTTTATCTCTAACCATACACTATGAAAGTGAAAGATAGCAATGTTTTAAATTTTTCTTTCCAAACAGAGAATTAGCATCTGTTAACTTTCAGTTATAGAATGGCAAAAATCTGTGCAGAAATATTCCACTGGTGTATACTTGTTCATCCTTTTGTATAAGTAAAGAACCTTTAGTGACCAGCATAGCAAAATCAAATAATTTATGTATCTAAGAATTTGGTAAAACTGAATTCTCTATTTTTTACCTACAAGCTGCAAAGCCATATATATATCTAAAAGCTAAAAATTTTCTTGTAACCACTCTGTATTTAACCAGTGTTGTAGCAGACTTGTTCTTTAGTCATCATCTAACTTAGAGATCGACAAACTATAGCCTATGGTCCAAATCCGTCTGTTTTTGTAAGGCCCATGATCTAAGATTGGTTTTTACATTTTCAAGTGGTTACGGAAAAACAAAAGAAAAATTTTTTGTGATTTGAGAAAATTATATAAAATTAAAATTTCACCTTCCATAAATAAAGTTTCATGGAACACAACCACATTTATTCATTTATGTATTAGCTATAGCTGCTTTTGAGCTATAACAACAAAGCTGAATAGTTACAACAGAGGCTGTATGGCTATCAGAGCCTAAGAAATTTACTGTATGGCCCTTTATAGAAAGCACCTGGCAACCCCAGTTTTAGTTCTTGAAATCCTTGATGTACAAAGGGGGCTATGTTGGGTCTTCGTTGCTGTGCACGAGCTTTCTCTAGTTGTGGCGAGCAGGGGCTGCTGTTTGTTGCAGTGTGCGGGCTTCTCATTGCAGTGGCTTCTGTTTGTGGCAGAGTGTGGGCCCAGTAGTTGTGGTACATGGGCTTAGTTGCTCAGCGGCATGTGGGGTCTTCCCAGACCAGGGCTTGAACCTGTGTCCCCTGCATTGGCAGGCAGATTCTTAACCACTGCGCCACCAGGGAAGTCCCAAGTTGGCAGTTTTATATAACTTAATCTAATACATGAAGAGGGATAAGCTTTGGGAAGGAAGGATAAAAGCTGTGGGGTATAGTTGTGTGCGAGCACCTGTGTGAAAAGTTAAAGACTGAGGGAGTGGAGAAGGGTACATTACTGGAATATTTCTGAGAATGAGAATGGGATTTGAATAGGAAGAGAAAATAATTATTCAAAATGCTGTTGAATGCCCAGGCTCCTAGCTAGTCTCCAATTAGGCTATATGGAGAAACCTTGAATCCGAATTGGGCAATGGCTCAAACCTCATGCCAGCCAGGCAACTGGAAGAGTCACTTGAGAAAAAAATCTAGAAATTTAGCACCTCATCACTACAGAGTCAGGGAGAGAGGCAACATATTTAAATACTAAAGCAGGCTCCCTCTTAAGTACATTTATCCAGGAGCTGGTCTCAAGTTGCAGCCTGCATTGGACATGTAGGTAGAAGAGAGAAAAGACGTTAATACTTTTTTTAACCATCTGCCAAGTCTGGGCACTGTGCTGGTGTTTTACATGTGTTACCTCATTTAATCTCCATAATAACCTTCTTTTAAAATTGTGGTTAAATACATAACCTAAGTTTTACCATTTTAACCGTTTTTGAGTGTACGTTCACATTAAGTACATTCATAGTGTGCAACCATCACTTATATCCATATGCGGATCCTTGTCATCATCTCAGACTGAAGCTCTGTACCCATTAAACAGTATCTCCTCGTTTCTCTCTACCCCCAGTCCCTGGTAACCACTATTCTACGTTCTGTCTCTAGCAATTTATCCATAATAACATTTGGAGTAAAGGTCATTAGTTTCATTTTAACAATGAAAGTGAGAGGCTCAGATTAAGTAACTTAAGAGTGACATACCAGGTGAATGAAAAATAGAATGTGAACTTATATCTGTCTCCTTGCAGAGCCAATTATTGTTCTATAACACCCTCCTTGCTGGGAGTTGTGAGATGAGGAAGAGTCTGCTTTTAGTCAGTTGATTCTCATGTGATAGACCACTGTATTAGTTATCTACTGCTGCGTAATAGATCACCCCAAAACTTAACAGCTTAACACAATAGTAGACGTTCATTATCTCAAACTGTTACTGTAAGTCAGGAATCCAGAAGTGACTTAGCTGGGTGGTTTTGGCTGAATCTCTCATAAGGTTGCATCTGAAGGCTTAATTGGGGATAGAGAATCCACTTCCAAAGTGGCTCACCATATACTTAGTTGTTGACAGGAGGAGCTGTCAACTTGTGGCTCCTTGCCACAAGGAGCTCTCCATAGGGCTGCTGATCGTCCACGTGAAATAGCAGCTGGTTTCTTCCAAAGCTAGTGATTCAAGAGAGGGCAAGGTGGAAATTGCAGTGTCTCTCAGCCTCAGAAGTCACATGTGTCATATCTACAATACCCTGAGGGTTACAGAGGACATTCTTATTAGATATGGGAGGGGAGTACCAAAAGTGTGACTACTAGGAGGCAACAGTAGTTGGGGACTATCTTAGAACCTGGTTACCACATACACATGTTCATAATTACCCTGAAAGTAATTGAAAATCTACTGGCCTAGTAGTGGAAAACGCTGGACCATAGAAGACAAGTCAGAGCTAGGGAAGTATCTTTGGAAGTACTAGAGTTAATTGTGGGTAATAATCCCATTGAAAGAATAAATATAGAAAGATTTTCTTGTTCTTTATATACTGCCCATGTCCTGTGCAAAAGATTTGAGACAAAATTCCATCGTTTGAGAACATGTTTGCATCAACCTTGAACATCTTTCAGGGCACTTGCAAATCATGTCTTCATTGCGTGGCTTTATGCTCTTTGAAATGTGAAAATTCTGGAAACTTGATGATTTCAGGAGTTAATCTTTGCATCATTTAAAAATTAGGGATAAAATAGTTGACTCTCTCTGTAATGTTTTCACAGTCCCTCTGTTACAGTAGATGATCTGAAGAACCTTTTCACAGAAGCCGGATGTTCAGTGAAGGCTTTTAAATTCTTTCAGTAAGTCCATGCTTTTAAGAAATACATTAACATTATTTAATATGATCTGCAAATGTTTAAGGTAGTTTAATGAAGTCTTCTAGGTCTGGGGAAGAGGTTTGTAGGCAAAATTAATTCTATATGCTTTTTCTATTTCTTCTACCATTTTCAGGAAAGATCGCAAAATGGCACTCATTCAGTTGGGATCTGTGGAAGAAGCAATCCAGGCTCTCATTGAACTTCATAACCATGACCTTGGAGAAAATCACCACCTCAGAGTTTCCTTCTCAAAATCTACAATCTAACTTTTCTGTGAATTTTTCTCCTAAGACTGGACCATAATTTTAGTAAAACCCTTCAGACATAGACTGAAGCAGCTCAAGACCAATTCTGCCTCTTTCACAAAAATAACTCTTCCTGAGTTTGATATTCAAGTATATTCAAAAAATCATGGGATGTTCTCTTTTCCCTTAAACCCTCTGCCAATACGTCACCAGAGGCATGTTTTTCCTTTGTCCCATAGTTTCTAAAATGAAAATAATCTTCAGGAAAAAAGAATCAGGAAAAAATTTTTTTTCAATAATTTAATTCCCTATATTAAATTGGATTTCAAGAGGATGGTCTTTCTTTTCGTTTGGGTCCAGATCAGCCTTATACAACATTTCTAAACTCCTTTGTACTTTGAAAAATTTAAACATACAGACTTTTAAAATTACTTGACATAAGTAATTTAAATTACCTACAACCAAGATTTTAACTGTATGATTCAGAAGTTTGACTCCTCTAGAAAACTGTGTTCCCTTATAAGTTACATCAGTTATTTGGCATATACTGATATTTACTATACATAAACAAATTGGGTTGTATTGGAAGCAAATTTATAAATCTGCGTGTTTTCTTTCACTTTTTTTTTCCCACTGTAAGACACTCCTTTGCATATCTTTAACTTTTTAAGACTATTTGGAGAATGAAGTGTCTCAACTGTCTCCAGGGAAATTAAGTGGAATCCAACCAGGATCTATTAAGATGTCAGAATAATTAATAATTTTATTAGGAAAAAACATGTTTTAAATTTCAAAATGACACTTGCCGAATAATATAATATGATCTTGGAAAATTTAAAAAGAAAAATAATCCTACTTATAAACTACTTTTTTATAGTTGTTTTCAGAAAAAAGTTTACAGTCTTAAGGAAAATATTCAGGTCTATCATATGGTTTGACAGATTTTTTAAAAGTTATTTTTGGTAAAGTCTTCTTTTAGAAAAAAATCAATCTCAAGGGTTTTTTGTACCACTATAATCTCTAATACTTATTCAGAATTACTGTGTATTTACTTAATTTCCTATTATGTGCCTTATTATGTGCTTATGATATAATAGGTTAGACTTTTATCTAAGTATCTTCAAAGCTATATCGTGGGCTTGGTGAGCATTTGTTTTTTCTTTCCCTGTTTTGGTAAGGATTTTAAAGTTTTTTTCATTGCAATTTTAAGTGATTTTCAATAACTACTAGTTTCTATTCAAATTTTTTGGTGCTTTGGTGTAGAGATGGGGTGAGGAAGGGTTAAACGGTTTGGGGAATAACTCAGTGCACACCTGTAGGCCTCTTCATATTGTGACCAATAGTGGTCATTGCCAGTTATAGCATACCAATTTGGGGCTATAACATGCAGTCTCAGTTCTGGATCTTGTCTGATCTTTATCACCCATTAGAATTTGTCTCAGGATTACTTGGTTTTTGTCATATACTTGTGAGAACTTGCTTTTCTTTGTTAATGTAACTTCATTACTGAGTGCCCACATATATGGAGTATGAGAAGGTGGATTCTTTCTCATACTCTGTCCCTCTTTTTAGTTGAATGTGAGAGTACATTTTAATGTTGCTTCAGTGATTGTATAATGTAAAATTGTTTCTTTTTAGTTAGATACTTTGCTTTTGTTAATTCCTTCAGTGCTTGATCGGATTTTTTTAAAGCAGAATTTGTTAAAAGGGTCATTTTTGTCCACCCCTTTTACACTTTTCAGATTCTCAGAGTGGTTCATCTCACCTTTTAAAAGAATATCTCAATTTCTTTGCTATATTCCAGCCATTAATTTGAACACAGGAAGAAATTTTATAAAAACTTAGAGACTACAAAAGATAATTGTT
Organism: Neophocaena asiaeorientalis asiaeorientalis; assembly: GCF_003031525.2. NCBI lineage: Eukaryota > Metazoa > Chordata > Mammalia > Artiodactyla > Phocoenidae > Neophocaena > Neophocaena asiaeorientalis. The sequence continues at coordinate 589,272 of NW_020174549.1, forward strand.
AAAAAGCAGAATTCACTCAACGCTGAGCAACAATTAGTTGTTAGAATACAAAGGAGGACACTATATTGAGATCTTTCAAAAGGATCAGTTTTACTATTGGCTGATAGGTATAATCATTTATCTAATTTTTATTTTTTTCACTTATGGAATATATTTTTACCAAAACACTGAGTAAGAGGGAAGGGGAAAAAACGCTTTCTTTAAGAAATCTCCCCAAATTGCTTCATTTTTTTCCTTCCATACAGGCACTATTATAATTTTCAGTGGCATGTTAAATTGGTTTTTTTTTAGTTAGGAATTACTGTGTAGTTTTAATTCATGATTCCTATAACAGTCAGTGTAAGTAGCAGAAGTGTAGCAGAAGGGAGATCACAATGGTATTGAATGTAATTTTGAAGTAGGGAATGGCCTTCATATTTGAGAGAGAACATTGGAATCCTTTTCAGGGATTTGCGCGCGCGCGCGTGTGTGTGTATAGATAAGTGTATATACATACATACACTTTTCTAGTGTTGTACATACATATGCACATTACATACATCTTAATTTATTGACAAAGAACATTAATCAAATTAAGATTTGGAAAAGGTGAGATATTCTTGTTTAAAATAGTGTGTTTGCAACCATCAATTTGTGTCTAAAATTAGCTGTAGCACATGGATGTTGTCCATATTGGGCTATTTGCTCTTTGAATTATAGAGGTCTACAGTATTTGTGTTGGTATAGTTTCTGTAAAAAGATTTTAAAATATCAGGGCAGTGGAAAAACTAGATCTTTGTATTTTTTGCTTTGGCATGCATGTAGTTGATATCTTCTGAGCAATGTTTATTTTTGCTGTTGAGCTGTTATAGTATCCTATTTTTAAGTTTATTTACTTAATTTTAAGGAGTATTGTCTTATTTTTGGAGGTGTCTGACTTTAACACAAAGTATGTATATTCAGGACTTTATTAAAAAATAGCAGTACACGTTTAACAGTAGCAATTTATGCCAAAAAGTTCTACTTTGAGATTTAAATAACTTGCATAGCAGTAAATTGTTTTTCCTGTGAGATACAAATAGAAAAATAACCTTAATAATTTGATAACTTACAGGAGAGTATCAGAATTACCCAATAGCTTCTGCAGAATGCCATAAATTCGTTATTTAAGGCTAAATATTGTTATGTTAATTTGTAGTAATGTTTCTGATTTTGTTGAAAGTTGCAAATCTCACAGTTTTTAGAGATAAATTCCTTATGGAAGCAATGCCTTTTTTTGGCTCCACCTAGGATGGTGATTATAGGTTCTGCTTCAGTTGATTAAAAGTAACTCTCATGAATGTCTCTGATCAGTTTTATATAAACTTTTGAAAGCTTCCATGTCATTAGGCAGCAAAGGTTATATATACATTTATATTAACATGTAATTTCTCTTCGGTTTCCACTAAGTATTTTTGGACAAAAGATGACAAGCTCAAAAGTATGTGTTCCCCCCCCACCCAGTGAGTCACTTAAAAGCCCTGTTTGCCAAACTATCAGCCTATCTCTTAGAAAACCTAGTGTGTACTGCTATTTTTAAAACCAAAAAGACAGCATGACTATGCGTAAAAGCATTTTTCTTAACTTTTCCTTTGTCTTGATCTGTTGTTAACAAGAATAAAACTGCCAGACTTAAAATATTCTACTGTTGTGCTAAAAGAAATACAATTTAGATTGCACAGAACTTTTTCTTTAAAGAAAATATAACTCAGCTGTCTTTTAAGAGCTGTATTATTGTCTACAAGACTATTTGCAGTCTTTTTTCAGAGCAAATTTTAACAGCTAATTGTGAATGATTTAAAAAATAGAAAATTACTAAAATATTAGTTTTGGGGGTTTTATAGAGGGAGAAAAACAAAACAGGACCAAAGGTTATGTGCCTTCTTCAGTAGTCTTAATTGATCTTTTCTTCCTATTTGAGACTAAGGTAGTATCAGTATTCTGGTTTTCAGGAAATACATACTATAGTTTTAAAAGAATGTTGTCCCACACACCATCCGTTCAAGCAAACAGTTGTAACTGTAGAATGAAGTCTCAGTTACACTTTTTGCCTTCATCACATAATATTCATTATATAGCATTGTGCAGGTCCAAGAACAGAGCTGCTCGTAATGTTTGTGGTAGTCGTCTTAGTTTCTGTAACCTGAGGCATATGTTCCAGAGAACAGGGATATTTTTCTGGTCCAGTGACCTTGGTGATAGTAGTCATGATTGAAAGCTGCTCATGGCAAGCTTAAATCAGCACTGTAAACAGATTTTTGTTGTTGTTGCTACATTGTTTTTAGTTCTTGAATCTATGTAGTAGTTGTAATAACAAATATTTAAATAGCTATTTTTGATGTCGTTAAAAAAAATCATACTCTAGCCTTTTTTCCCCCTTACCATTGTTACCCAGATCTTTAAAAAATTCATCCCACATCCAAAAAGTACTAATTATAAAGACTGCTGACCAAGCAAAGTTTTGCATCAAAATGTCACCTCATTGCTCTGACCAAAGACTGACTGTTCTGGTTTTGACTCCTTTCTGTTAAGCATTTCTTTTCCCAAGCTCCTTTCTGAAAGAAGATCCAGTGCAAAGCGGCCTTTACTTTCTATTTCCTATCGGCGAATAGACTACTTAGAGAAAATGGGAGTTTAAATGTGAACAGAATGGATTAGGACAACATGGGTTTTATGGGCATTTTCAGTACTGTATTTAAGAAAAAAAAAAATAGCACAGCTAGGAGCCTCTGACATTGTCTCGTGTTTTATGTGGTCTGTTCATAAAATTCCCTTTTTCAGTTTATAAGAATGTTCATCTAACAGAAGAAAATGCTGTAAATATTTGTAACAACATTTTTTAAAACCAGGCCGAAAAAGAAAAAAAAACGGTTTTTGGGAACAAGTTAACATATAAAGTGGTTTTATATAAAACATCAGTTGTCTTGTATATTTTGATAAGCAGCAGTACCAGCTTTCATTTGTAACACAGTTTGTGGCATTGGAAGAAAAGGATTCTGTGATTACTGAAGTGAATTATGTTATAAATGCGAAGAGAAGATAAAATATTAAAAAACATATTTTCTAAGTGCGTAGTGCATGGTTAATTCAAGCTTCTGTACACTACAATATATTCCATTTTTGTTCAGTTTGTATATTTGCTGACTATTACTTGATATCTCTAATCTCTTTCCTAACAAGTATAGCATTGTAGCATGCCTTTTAATAAATGTCATGACATCTGTACTCTCTTAAAAATATTTCTGTGTTCTTGTCTGTACTTTGGGTTTCCCCTTGTCTTACCTGTAATTCTAATGATGTCATATTTTCTTTGTCATAGCCATCCATCTAAACTTGTTATAGTGAGAGCATAGCAAGCACATATTCATACCACTTTAAAAACTGAAAAACCTTAAGTCTACTAATCACCTCTCTTTTACTTAAGGAACAGTTCTCATTTTGAGAAACAGAATGCTTTTCTAACCGTCCTACAAATAGCTGCTTCAGTGGCACGCCCCCTTTGTACAAGTACATGTTGGCACATTTGCATGAGTGATGTCTTTCGCTCTCTTTCTGTGCATCTCTCTCTCTCTCTCTCTCTCTCTCTCTCTCTCTCTCTCTCTCCCTCTCACACACAC
>NW_020174549.1:593137-628081 GCF_003031525.2 Neophocaena asiaeorientalis asiaeorientalis
CTCTCTCTCTCTCTCTCTCTCTCTCTCTCACACACACACACACACACACACACACACACATACATATATGTGCAGTGCCAAAGAAGAGTTGGAACATTTTTCCAGTTCGGTTTTTGACTTCCCTAGGGGATGAGTATACATAAATTTTGAGACATTTCGAGGTGTGATCTCAAACCAAGTTTGTGTTTTTTTTGATTGAAGGGTAACACAGTTACCAGCTGCCTATATATTGCTTTTCCATAGGCAAATGTTTTTTTTCTAGGTTCTTTAAAGCGTTATTGGATTGTAGGAGTCTAAGCAGTCATTTATTTTAATCTTTTATTCTAGGATCTTTTTTTTTAATGTTTATTTATTTGACTGCATAGGGTCTTAGTTGCTGCATGTGGGATCTTTCCTTGTGGTTCGTGGGCTCTTGTTGCTGCGTGCGGGCTTCTCTAGTTACAGCATATGGGCTTCTCTCTAGTTGTGGTGCACAGGCTCTAGAGCACACGGGCTCAGTAGTTGTGGCACGTGGGCTTAGTTGCCCCACAGCATGTGGGATCTTAGTTCCCTGACCAGGGATCGAACCCTTGTCCCCTGCATTGGAAGGCGGTTTCTTAACCACTGGACCACCAGGGAAGTCCCTATTCTAGGATATTTTTGCAAGTGGGAATTTTTTCTTGGGGGGGGGTGGGATTTATTTTTAATGGAATAGAAAACTAGGTAACTACTGCTGATCTTTGCTGGCTCATCTAAAATCTATTTTCTCCGTGAATGTAACTAGATCAATTTTTTTTTTAAGATCTAGAGGCATTTTTATCAGGAAAAGACAAAATAGCCCTATGGCCAAATAGGTTTTTATAAACTTGCTTGACCATGAAATGCTTATTTACAGCAGAGGCTTGTAACCATCATTAACAGTCACAAAGTCTTGAGTATAAATGGATCTAAGAGGCTACCTAGTTCAATTTCCACCTTTTAAAGATGAGCGGCTCAGAGAAGGAAGTGACTTGCCCAAGGCCACATGCCAGTTAATGGCATAGTCTGGACTAGAACCCAGGTCTCCTTAACATTATCCAGTACTTTCCATTGCACCCTGATGTTGCAGTTCTGCCCTGCCAAGTGCTGTGAGGGTCGTGTTCTTGAAGGTCTGTACATGGGGTTGGAGCATTTATATACTCTTCTGAGAACTGCCAAAACCAATTTAAAGGCATTGCATAAGTGCTGAGGGTATTTTTTCTGCTGAAGAGCAAAAATGCCTGCCTACTTCTGAAAACTTTAAAAATGTAATTTCAAGTTGCAAATTTGAGAAAGCTAACTCTTAAAAAAGTAGTTACTACAGTATATGTATTCGTTTGCTAGTGCTGACATAATAAAGTACCACAGACTGGGCAGCTTCAACAACAGAAATGTGTTTTCTTACAGTTCCGGAGGTTAGAAGTCCAAGATCAAGGTGTCACCAGGGTTGATTTCTTCCGAGACCTCTTTCCTTGACTTGTAGGTGGCCATCTTCTCCCAGTACCTTCACATGATCTTTCCTCTGTGTGTGTCTGTATCCTAATCTCTTTTTATAAGGACACCATTCATATTGGATTAGGGCCCACCCATCTGATCTCATTTTACCTCAATTACCTCTTTAAAGGCTATATCTCCAAATACAGTTACATTCTGAGATACTGGGGTTTAGGACTTCAACAGAAGAATTTTGACGGGATGTAATTCAGCGCTTAACACTGTTTAGTGAAAATTATTCCTTCAGCTCACCAAGTACTGATTGTACCAGAACTGAGCTTTGTGCTGGGAAAGATAATGAAAGGTTAGGGATATGGTGATTTACCTTTCAGAACTGTGTAATCTAGTGGAAATGTCAGCCTAAATCCATAAATCAAGTAGTCTTCAACTCTTTCCTTCAATGGAAAGCCCCCCAAATGGATCATAAGGCCTCCCTCTCGGCCATTCTAATCAGAATACACATGGCTAAAGCTATCCTACAGCTAATTATGAATATGTAGGAACACATACCCTGCAATAATTATCTCTAAGAAATGTCATTTCAGAGCAATGATCATTTCTAAGACATATGCCATTACTTGAAGAACAGTTGCAGAAATAATCAAGAGGATACTGTCAAACAAGCTGTACCCATTTTTTAATGCCCAACATTTGTAGGTAATTAAACTGGGATGCTATGTTAGTAATAGTTAGTTAAAAGTATTAAAAAAGTAAAAGTATTAAACCCACTTTGTTTACTGTTTGTGTGATCCTACATCGATTCTATTGTCTACTTCCAATGGAAATTCTTCACTATATGTTTCTATCAAAACAATTTATGTTGAACTTATAAAATTCTATAGCAGTTTTCTTAGAATTAGTGCATTTGTAATCATTGGGTTCAGATGTAGAACTCCTACCTCTGCTATTATAAAAAAGTATAGTTGAGTAGGAAAAGTTAATGAGTGTAATGTTCCATGAAGATCCCTTTATCTGTTTTCTTTCATTTCTATGTTTGTTCTAAGGACATAGGATAACAGGAAAAACTCATTGATTTTGTTGGAATAAATTGCCCACAGTTCAGTTAAGTAAGCACCTATATCCTTGTTCTGTGCCTAAAATTATGGAATTATCTAAGTCCTTGATCCTACAAAAAACAAATGTCAAATTCTAACCTGTTAAGAGATTGTCTTTAGCCAAATGAAAGCCAGTATTATATGTTAGACAAAGTACACGTTAGGGCAACAGGCACTATGAGAGAGAAAGAAATTTCATAACGATGTATTTTTATAGTGGAATACTTTATACAAGTGAACACAATAAAGCTACATAAAACTTACAGGGAAGAGTCTCACAGATGTGATGTTGAACAAAGGAAGCCATACACAGAAGAAAGTGTAATGTATAATTCTATTTACATCAAGTTCAGAAATAGGGTAGTGGTTACCTTTGGGAAGGAGGTAATTGAGGGCTTGAGGAGAGGTTTCTGGTTTGTGGTTAATGTTTTATTTCTTAACCTTTGTACCAGTTACCCAGGAGTGTTTACTTTCTGATAATTCATTGAGCTCGTACACTTAGGATTTGTGCATTTATCTGTGTATTATACTTCAATTAAAAGGATTTTGAAAAATGATTGTAATTGAGCAAGGAACTGTAAACCATTCTCCTAGTTTCTTAAATCAGCTGATTATTCTACACAGTAAATAAGGCCATGTTATAGAGTACTCAAGATACCATGCACTGAGTTTCATCATGGCACTCTCCCGCATATCTGTATATTGCATTTCTCTGACCATGGCATACCTATGGGAAAAATGTTTCTCTGACAAAACAAAAATCACACACCGTGATTTCAAGTAAATTTTATAATTTTGAGTGGTTTTACACTCCACTAGCTTCAGAAAAGTTTTCATTAATACATTTTAGTTTTGTTTTTGCAAATATAAGCCTGATCTGGTAGGTTGTTTGATATCTAACCCCTTATGCATTTCCACCAAGAAAAGCCAGAAAAACCTACCTAGCTCTCTGGCATCCTACGAGGAGACTTTATACAAAAGGCTTAGCAGAACTTCTTGGCATTAAGAATCTTATCTTAAATATATACGAGTTAGTATAGTAGGATGGAGCCCCGTGTTCCCAATACGCAACTACAACTAGTGGCAAATCTTGTTTCATCTGCTCTTCATCCACTCCCTGGATTATTTTGAAACAAATCCTAGTCTTCATATAATTTCATCTCTATAAATATTTCAGTATTTATAAATGCATACATTGCAATTGTTGATACAGTCTTTTAATATATAGCTTTCCTTTCCATCCTTTTTTTTCCCCTTGCAACTTATTTGTTGAAGAAATTGAGCTATTTGTTTTGTGAAAATTCTAACAATCTGGATTTCGCTGATAATGTCCCCATGATATTATTTCTTTAATAGGTCTCCCCACCTCAACTTTTCTGTAAATTGGGAGCTGCTGCTTTCCTTACCTCCTGCCTGCCTCCCTCTTTTTTTTTTTTGGCAAGAATATTTCATAGATGGCACTGGGCACTTATATAATGTGTCTTTTCTTGTGATGGTAGTAGCCATTGCTGATCATTGCATAGGTCAATTAATATTTAGGGATTGCGGAATGGCAAAGTTCTATCTTTTTGTGTGATATATTTGGATTACTTCTATGTAATAAGAGAAACTTCCCAATATCAACTATTTGGTTACTCTGAGGTACAATATCTATAGGAAAGACAAGATAAATGTTTGATTCTTCCACTTGCCTGTTTTTGAAATAATTACTTTGCTTCCTATCATGCTTCAAAAATTTGTTTACCTTGGTTTTTTTTAAACTTGTGTTTTTATGAAAAATTTCAAACATTTTTAAAAGTAGAAAGACTAGCACAATGAAACTCATGTTCCTGTCACCTAAATAATGTATTCCTATTCAGTGTTTTATCTTCTATAACCATGCTCATTCTGTCCTTCTACTTGGAAAATTATTGACTTAATTCATTTTACACAGTAGTTTTGAAACTGGTTAAAAAGTTGTATATAATATTTAAAGTTTTCTGCCTTGGGACTTGCCTGGTGGTGCAGTGGTTAAGAATCCACCTGCCAGTGCAGGGGACACGGGTTTGAGCACTGGTCCAGGAAGATCCCATATGCCGCAGAGCAACCAAGCCCATGCGCCACAACTACTGAAGCCCACGTGCCTAGAGCCCGTGCTCCAAAACAAGAGAAGCCACTGCAGTGAGAAGCCCACGTACTGCAATGAAGTGTGGCCCCAACCAACACAACTAGAGAAAGCCTGCTTGCAGAAATGAAGACCCAACGCAGCCATAAATAAATAAATATCCTTCTTTAGAAAAAAATTTATGCTTAATTGGTAATTATAGCCATTTTTAAATTGCTGGTTGTTTCTACTGTGCCTTTTTTTTCCCTTCAGTCATCTTGCCAGAAGAATTTTTAAGAACCTGCTTTTCACTTGTTTTGATCCCCCAAATAAGTTTATTTTTTAGTTCATTAATTTCTTTTTAAATGCTGTCTTTGGATTTATTGATATGTTTTGGTTCTTCTGCAAAAGACTTTTGGTGTGTTAATCATAGCTGTCTGCTTCGATTGCCTTGTTTATCCTAATTTCCACTGCATAGGTATCCCTTATGACAAAACAGTAAATATGGGCTTGAGAGTGAAATAAAACTAGGTAGGAATAAAAACTTAACTTGAAAAAAAAAGTTTAGGATTGTCCCAATGATTCTCTCTCTCCCATACCTTTTATTCCTGTACTGCCTTTGTGTAGGCTCATTTGATAGACAAATATGTTCACTGGAGGGTCCAAAGTAGTAAAAGTTATTCTAACCATGCCATCAAGTGTGTAAAGCACTGGTATGTCATTTCCTGCGGTATGATACTAGCTTACGAACTAATTCTAAAGAGTTTACCTGATTCATTGACAACTAAACATCTCTGAATATGGTGCGGTGGCTCTCAGTCCCAGATTTTCCAGAACAGGCATAGAATCTCTGTATTTTCAGATTATGCTTCCAGTTTTTTGTTTTTTTCAAAAATATAGTTCTTAGAGCTACAGAAACAACTATTAAATAGCGTGCTTGGCATGTGACAAGGCAGCTCACTTCTAGACTAATCTATAAAGTCTCACAAATAAAGGCAGAAAGATAAAAGAGATTAACAGGGTTCTAATGATAACCCCTATTCACTAAGCAAGCATAGTCTCTCCTTAAATAAAGCACTCCTGCAGAGACCAGTATACAGTAGATTATCTGTTGAATAAATAAAGGTTTGCATTTCCTTACAGCTGGTAGGAGCTTCTGGTGGAAGCAGCCCCCCATTTTTTTCCCTTGGCAGTCCCCATCCTTCACCCGTGAAGTAAAACTACTGAGACCATTATAGATAGAACCTTGGTGCTTCTGGTGACTTTGTAGACAGAAAACTGGTTATTACAGACCAATACTTGTCTAAACCAAGCTGCCGGCTGGTCATTGAAATACACGGGGAGCTTGAGTGAATACTCACAGAAGGAGATGGGGGCCCTGCCTCAACCTACAAAAACACCTACTCTCCACCTCCACTTTAGGGCTTTGGGAATTTGGTGACGAACTCCAACAAAGTGTATGTATTCACAGATTTCTACCCTTAACTGGAACTATTGCCTCTGAACTATCCATTTTCAGAGTAGCCATAACTTGTTCCATCATGACCCCTAAAAGCATAGATTTCCCAGATATTGTCAATCCGAAGGAAGCCAAAATATTCCCTTGCATAATGTATTAGTTTGCTAGAGCTGCCATTACAAAGTACCACAAACTGGGTGGCTTAAACAGCAGAAATTTATTTCCTCAAAGTTCTGGAAGTTAGATGTCTGAGATCAAAGTTGTCAGCAGGTTTGCTTTCTTCTCTGTGTCCTAATCTCTTATAAGGACACCAGTCATACTGGATTAGGGCCCACCCATGTGACCTCACTTTACCTCGGTTGCCTCTTTAAATGCTCTGTCTCCAAATACAGTCACATTCTGAGGAACTGGGTGCTAGGACTTCAACAGAAGAATTTTGAGGGGACACAGTTCAGCCAAGAGCACACATTTTCCCCTTAGGAGCTCATGACCCTGCTAAGAATCTTCAGGACCTTAGAAGCAAGACTGAGAAAAGCTGTCTATTCTTTAATCTCATTGACTGGGGCCTGTGCTCTTTGTGCAGGAAAAAGAGAATTGAGATTGCAGATGTTTGAAAAGCAAAATTCTTAAATTGTTAAAAACATAAGTCTTATACCAAAGATAGCATGAGTTTAAGTTTTATTTAACTCATTAATGAAGGAGATGGCAGAATGACAGAGTTGGATAGAAAAGAATTAGAAGAACTAGGTTTTGGGCTTCCCTGGTGGCACAGTGGTTAAGAATCCGCCTGCCAATGCAGGAGTCGCGGGTTCAAGCCCTGGTCCAGGAAGATCCCACATGCTGCGGAGCAGCTAAGCCCGTGCGCCACAAATACTGAGCCTGCGCTCTAGAGCCCGCGAGCCACAACTACTGAAGCCCACGTGCTTAGAGCCTGAGCTCCGCAACAAGAGAAGCCACAACAACGAGAAGCCAGAGCACCACAGTGAAGAGTAGCCCCCGATCTCAGCAACTAGAGAAAGCCTGCACACAGCAACAAAGACCCAATGCAGCCAAAAATAAATAAATAAAATAAATAAAAAAGAAGAACTAGGTTTCATATAATTAGTGGGGAAAGGAATTCTGAAATGAGATTTCTAATTTAAATATAAAACCAGTTAATCTTCTGCAGGCAATTAAACCATATAACATTTGAGGTTCTCTTCTCTTCCAGATACTTGAAAAAAAACAAAACAAAACATCCTTAACAGCATTCTACAACTTAACCTCTAACAGTATAGGATTGTTCGTCACCTAATCATCATTTGGTATTATTTCAAAGTTTTATTTTTCTTGCACAAATAAAGTCATCACTTAGAATCTAACACATATTGTCATTTATCCTGAGTCTCCTTGAACAACTTTGCCAGCCATGGACCTTAAAAGACGCAGTTCTAAAGATTGGCTTCTAGCGTGACAGCATGAGGGGCTCTGCTGACCTGCTCCCCAGTAAGATTGGTGAAAATTAAAAAAAAAAAAAAAAGGTTTAAGGACTCTGGAAATGGTCCTAAAGATAAACACACAAAGAAACATGTATTCAAGAACATCTACAAAAACTTAGTAAGAAAGGTCAGAGTCTATGGTATTTGAACCAAGATGGCTTCCTCTCTCCCTGGTCCCAGCTCCCAGGCAGACAGCTGCAGCCAAGAACATCTCCCGGCACTCAGAGGATTTTCTTCCTGGGAGCTGCAGAACAACAGCTTTTCTCATCTTACCCGCAGCCATCTGTTGCTGAAACTAAGTCCTGAGTGTGGTCAAGAGGTGGGGGCTTTGTTCTTCCACCCAGCCCCTAATCATGGAGTGGAGGCTTGTTCTCAGATGGGGCATGTTGAGAATACTGGGGCCTGTCACTTTTGCCCTGGCTACATCAGGACAGACTTTACATGTCCATTTAAGGAGACTTGTCTTTATCTTGCACACAGTGGAGAACCATGAAAGTGCTTTAACTTGTGTTGTCAGTATGGCAGCCACTAGTCACATGTGGCTTATTGAGCACTTGAAACATGGCTAGTCCAAACTGAGAAGTGCTGTAAGTAGAAAATAGACCCTGGATTTGAAGACTTGGTACAAAAGAAAGAATGTTAAATATTTTATTAATAATGTTTTATATTTATTACATGCTGAAATAATACTTTGGTATATTGTGTTAAATAAAATATATTGAAATTAATTTCATCTGTCTTTTAAAATGTGACTGCTAGAATGTTGTAAATTACATATGAGGTTCAAATTTGTGGCTTATAGTTATATTTCTATTGGACAGTGCTGCTTTAACTCACTGGATGAAGACAGAAGAAGGTCAAGAGTATGATTTCTGAGTCCAGACTGTCTGGGTTCAGAAGAGCTGTGCAAAGATCCTGGGCAAATTTCTTAGTTTCTTGGTATATTAATCTGCTAAGGCTGCCATAACAGAATACAACAGACTGGGTGGTTTAAACAACAGAAATTTATTTCCTTATAGTTCTGGAGGCTGGAAGTCCAATATCAAGTTGTCAGCAAATTTTGTTTCTTCAGAGGCTTCTCCCCTTGCTTGCAGATGGCCATTTTCTTGCAGTGTCCTCACATGGCCTTTCCTCCGTGCTCATGCATCCCTGGTGCCTCTTCCTCTTCTAAGGATACCAGACATATTGGATTAGGGCCCCATTCTTATGACCTCATTTAACCTTAATTACCTCCTAAAGGTTTATCTCCAAATATACTCACATTGGAAGTTAGGGCTTCAACCTATGAATTTGGGGGGACACAATTCAGTCCATTACACTTGGCGTTTTGGTTGCCTCTCTATAAAATGGGGATGATAATAATACCTTTCTTATAAAATTGTTGCAAGGAATAAATGAGTTACTATACATAAAGTACTTAGAACAGTGCCTGGACATATTAAATGTTATCCAAAAGCTATCTTTTTTTTTTTTTCCAAAAGCTATTATTGAACAGTCATTTGTTCATCCAGGTCCTTGATCACATGACTGACGTTCATCTTCCTGTAAGGAAATGATCCACACCCTCCAGCTAAGCCAGAAATTTGAATTAAACAGGGTGCTGTCAACAAGGTGGAGCCTCTGCAGACAGCTATTCCTTATCCCTCTACCAGTGTCTTTTTTCAGCACTATTTTTTCCATTTACAGCAGTTTTTCTCAACTCTTCTTTATTCTCCTTTGATAAACATGCAAATCTCATGCTCCCCTTTAGGGTTATTAGAAAGTTTATAATAATGTAACCATCATAGCTAAAGACAAATAAAGCAATAGCAATTTTTGAGAACAAATGCATATTGGTCTTTTTTAAAAATCCATGATTTTTAACCTTATTAAGGTGGTTATCAATGTGAGCACTGAGCGTACAGTACAGCTCACCATAAAAGCTTTGCATCTTATGCAGTGTGGAAGACAAAGCATTTTCTAAGTCAAGTCTGCGCCTGCTTGGTTTGCATAGCCAGAGGTACAGACAAATCAGCTTAGCAAGTGTACAGTGTTGGAAATGACATAACGGCATACAAATCGCTTCTCTTCTCTGTGATAAGCTGGGAACTACTTTATCCCTAAATTCTCCAATATGCTTTTCTAAATGTTCTCTTATGTAACTGACTCAAACTTGTGTTCATTTCAACCCTTCTTGAGATTTTTCCTGGCAAAGACTAAATATCAGGAAGGAAGAGTTTTCCCCTGGAGTTTCCCAAAGGAAATTTGGGTCTACCCCTGACACGAGGAAAAGTTATCCTGCAGCTGGACTGGAAGGGGTTGGAATTTGTTTTTCTTGGAAGCCAATCTCAAAATCCTTGTCCTTTAGAACATCAAGATGAGAAAATGAAAAGACATTTCAATATCGACTTGAATCTAGAAATGAATTTTTGTTATAAACGCTTACAGGAACAAGCAAGTTTTGTGTTTGACCCTTTATAATTCAGATTCAATGTCTTCAGGGCTTCAATTCTATATTCCAAGCAAAACAAAGCTCAACTGCAAAGTTAGGCTTTTTCAAAAATTTTGCAAAAGTTAGCCTCGCCGTAAAGTAGGATAATAATTTCTAAATTTAGCCAAGTGAATATTTCTTTGGCCACCCACAAACTTCAGTATGGAGCTGAAGAAATTTGTACAAATTTGGCACCGTCATTCAGATATTCACAAAAAAAGTCCAATAAGCCAGTTGTTTTCTACCCACCTCCTGATTGCCTCGATGGCGACCTGCCAGCGACTCTAAAACTTACTGCAGCCACACCCATTGTCCCTTTTTTCCTCTTTCCCTCCTGTGACCAGGTTCTCATCCCCTCCTACCTCCCCAGAGATCTCACTCTATCCACCATCCATTATCTATACCCATTGGCTCGTCTCTCCTGCTTCTTCCATCCCATCAGCTTCACTGGATTTTCCTGGCAGCCTTTTAAACATTCTCAACTCTCTCCAATCTTAAAACAAGAAAATGAAAACCCCGATGCTCCTTTGCCTACCATTCTACATCTCATCTTCCCCTTCACAGCCAGACTTCCAAACAGAATGGGCTCTGCTTCTTCATCTTCCTATACTCATCAAAGCCCCCTCTCTTGTGCATGGGAAGGACTCAAAATCAGCACTTGCTTTAAAATAAAAACCTACACTCCCCTTCAAACAGAGAATACTGACTTTGTGTTTGCACAGATGGTACCAAACATGCAGTATAGATGTTTGCTGAGCACCATCTTGGTCCCGCAGCTTGTTCTGAATGCTTTCTCATTCCATATTCTCCACGGGCCTGTCACCCTAAAGTGTCACACTTGAATCTCTGTATTTTGTATTAGGGAGTGAGTTTTTTAAAAATAAAAATATTTTCTATGTTTCCCCCATTCTGAGAGTCTGACATGCTCCCTTCCCACCCCCTGGTTGATAATCACTGATCTAAAGAGAGTAAACATTTAGGGAAATAATAATTCCTTCTTTCTTCTAAGTAGACTATGGACCCAGACTTTCTGCACCAGTAGCAATGACATCCCCAGGAAGTATAGCCGATTAGAATGCAAACACAGCCTTGCAGTTAGGGCTTCTGAATGCCAGGTGACCTTTACTCTCATAGTGGAAAGGTCATTGTCACGTTTCTCTTTTAATTTGTGACTGAGAGTGAATGTCATCACCCACCATCTCTTGCTTAGAAGAGATTACCAGCCACTATGTAAATAATGCAGCTACAAGTAATTTGATTTCCCAAGATTGCAGACCTTTAAAGGGAGGTGATCCTTTATTTAAGGAATAACAGAGATAAAACCTGGAGAGGTATCGTCCTTGGTGAAACCAAGGCGAATATGAACATACCTCCTGGCTCCAAACTCGGGAAATTATTGGCCATTCTTTCAGTACACGGTAAAGTACTTACTATGTGAGGTCCTGGGGTCACAAAGGCGAATAAGACAAGGCTCCTTGCCCTGGTTAGAGGGAGAGAAATAACTAAGCAGGCATTTATTAAGCACTGTCAGAGAGTATTTATAAAACACCCGTGGAGCACAATGGAAGGGAAAGGAGCCAGAGTGAAGTCTGGGCAGGGTCTTGAATGATGTAATAGTCAAGAGAGTGTAGGTGATGCTGTGATAACAGATAAACCCTAAAAATTCACAGCTTCCAACAATAAATAAAAGTTCATTTCTATGAACCAGGCAACCATCCTCCATCTTGTAGTTATACCATCTAAAACATGGCCTCCAAAGTCTCCTCAGCAGGGAAAAAGCAATGATCCTTAAAAGCCCTGGTTCTTCTCCTTTTTTTTGGCCAGCACGCACAGCATGTAGGATCTTAGTTCCCCGATGAGGGATCGAATCCACGCCCCCTGCATTGGAAGCACAGAGTCTTAACCACTGGACTGCCAGGGAAGTCCCAAGGCCCTGGTTCTTAAATGCCCCACTGCTTGTCTGAGAAGTGACACATGGGACGTACTCATATCATTTTATGCATTACTATTGCATGGGTCATACTTGTACTGAAACAGTATTTGTTGTTGATCTGAAATTCAAATTTAACTGGGTATCCTGTATTTTTATTTGCTAAATCTGGGCATCAGTGAAGGAAAGATTTGCCGACATTCTCTAAACGGTTGCCACCACCAGGACGTGTGGGCCCTGAGCACCAACCTGACGTTTTTAGCTTGCACAGTCGCCACAGGCCGCAACGGCTCTTGCTGGCACGTAAGTTCAGAGCCTGGACAGTGGCCAGAAGGCCACAGCTGTTGGAAGAAACGCAGGGCTGCGGGTGTGGGCGGGAGAACCGTCCCTGCCCTGACAGTCCCTCAGGAGTTCTTCCCAGGGCCAAGCCTCCCACACACCTGGCCTAGAAGCTTACATGGGCTTCTAGGGTCAAAGCTGGTCCCACCTGGTCTGTTGCAGAAGGGGAGAGGAGACACAGAAGGTGCTGTGTCTGTCCAAATGTCCTGGCAGCCACCCAACCCTGCACCCTCCATACGAACTACCATCAAAGGCACAGGGTCCATCTCCCAGGCTCCAGCATCCAGGCCCAGCCCCCAGTGCCCCAGGACACGGGCAGGTTTCAGAGCAGCCGCCGGCAGCCCCGACGCTGTATTTGCAGAGCCTGGGGCAAGAGTAAACATACCCCATATTGAATAATACATCTTCCTACAAAATTGAAGCGGTTCCCATATGGGAACCGCTCTGACTGTTATATGGCTGAAAGTTGGCAGACGGTTAAGGTGACGGAATTCAATTATTACTGTACATGTCTGGGTGTTCTATTGAGTAGCCAGTGAGTGATGTTTGGATGAGTAATCAAATAAAGACATACACAATTTATAAGATTTGTATATGTACCCCATAAAAATATTTTTCTATTCATTTCAGCAAAATTATGTTGACATACTAAAGATTTTCACATAATTTGTACTGTTAAGACAGTAAACATCCAAAGCAGAAGTTGGCAAAAAAAAAAAAAAAAAAAAGAAGTTGGCAAACTTTTTCTATGGAGGACCAGATAGTAAAAATTTTAGGTTTTTGTGGGCCATACAGTTTCTGTGAAAATTACTCAGCTCTGCCACTATATCATGAAAGCAGCCATAGACAACCTGTAGATGGACAAGTGTAGCTGTGTTCCAATAAAACTTTATTTACAAAACAAAACCAGATAGTGGGACCTATTTAATTCTGCAGCATTCAAAATACAATGTAGGAGTTCCCTGGTGGCGCAGTGGTTAAGAATCCATCTGCCAATGCAGGGGACATGGGTTCGAACCCTGGTCCGGAAGATCCCACATGTCACAGAGGAACTAGGCCTGTGGGCCACAACTACTGAGCCTACGCTCTAGATCCCATGAGCCACAACTATGAGCCCGCGTGCCACAACTACTGAAGCCCGTGCGCCTAGAACCCATGCTCCGCAACGAGAAGCCACCACAATGAGAAGCCTGCGCACCGCAACAAAGAGTAGCCCCTGCTCGCCACAACTAGAGAAAGCCCGTGCACAGCAATGAAGACCCAATGCAGCCAAATAAATTTATTTTAAAAAAATACAGTGTAATTGTGTTCACAGGGTACAAAATTTGAATATATTTTATCAAAAACAGTAAATCAAAATTAAAAATTCAAATTATTTTAATATTTACAATTTAAGAAGTTGTTTTCTAGGGACTTCCCTGGGGGTCCAGTGGTTAGGACTCCGCACTTCCACTGCAGGCAGCTTGGTTTGGATCCTTAGTCAGGGAACTAAAATCCCACATGCTGCAAGGCACAGCCAAAAGAAAAAAAGTTGTCTTCTAAAATAGTCAAAATCCTCTGTTAAAATGAAGAGTAAAATACACATTATGATGGGTTAATATCAACATTTGAAGTCAAAATCATTTTTAAAAGCTGACTTTTAATTTAATTTTGTAAAGATTTGATTAAGTCTATAAAATCTAAAAAATAAATCTATAAACTTAAAACAATTCACAGTTCTAGGCT
Organism: Neophocaena asiaeorientalis asiaeorientalis; assembly: GCF_003031525.2. Taxonomy (NCBI): domain Eukaryota; kingdom Metazoa; phylum Chordata; class Mammalia; order Artiodactyla; family Phocoenidae; genus Neophocaena; species Neophocaena asiaeorientalis. The sequence continues at coordinate 607,168 of NW_020174549.1, forward strand.
TTAATACTCATTTAGCTGCCAACAGTAAAGAACTGGGATCATGCATCATATGCATTAGATGTAGACCAATATATTTACAAATTTAAAAGTCATATGGGGCTTCCCTGGTGGCGCAGTTGTTGAGAGTCCGCCTGCCACTTCTAATTGCCGTGGCTCCTCTTGTTGCGGAGCACGGGCTCTAGGTGTGCAGGCTTCAGTAGTTGTGGCACATGGGCTGAGTAGTTATGGCTCTTGGGCTCTAGATCACAGGCTCAGTAGCTGTGGTGCATAGGCTTAGTTGCTCCATGGCGTGTGGGATCTTCCTGGACCAGGGATCGAACCCATGTCCCCTGCATTGGCAGGTGGATTCTTAACCACTGCGCCACCAGGGAAGTCCAAGTCACTTTATTTTTCAATAGGGCCAAGGGGCCTGGTGGCTGAAACAGGCTGTGCCCACTGTCACCCATGTTGAGGGGGAGCTGGGACCACAGAGCTGGCCTCCCTCCCCAGACACCTGCCAGCACAGCTGGGGAAGCAGCAGTCACTTCTTGGATCCAAGTCTGGCCTTGGGCAGGGGCTGCGCAGAGAGGGCTGTTGGAGGGTCACAACCACCGCCAGGCCATTCTTGTCACCACCGTGGCCTTATTCTTCTGCCCTGCTCAGGCCTGCTGGTGTCGCGTCTGGGTGAGGGGCAGCACCAGTGTGTGGCACAGGCCTCTAAAGTGGGTAGTAGGGGAAAGATCTCTCCCTGGGGTCTTGCTCCCAGGCCAGGGGAGATAAGCGTGACAGTGCACTTGTGAGGCTTTCCTGAGGGCAAGGCTCCAACAGCAGCCTGACAGGCCCCCTCCCCACTCCAGTGGGTGTGGCCGAAGCTACAGCCTTGATCCCATCCCACCCCATCCCCCAACAGACAAAGTCAAATAAATGAGTTGATTGACAAAAGAAAGAAAGAAAAACAGATAGCGGACACTCAGCACTGCTGGAAAATGGTATTTCATCATGAAAGAATCTGTTACATCCGTACTATCACAGAGAAAGGATTTAATAAGTTAATTATCTGTCTTCTCCTTTATGTACTTTCAGTTCTCAATCCTCCCTACCCTTGGAAGTATGTACCTCTGAGGTCAGGAGTGATATAACGAGAAACTTTCTGGGTATTTCTGGGTATTTGGAAGCTGCCACCTCTTGTTTCAAGAATGTGGGGCAGGGATTTCCCAAGTGATGCAGTGGTTAAGAATCCGTCTGCCAATGCAGGGAACACGGGTTCCATCCCTGGTCGGGGAAGATCCCACATGCCGCGGAGCAAATAAGCCCATGCGCCACAACTACTGAGCCTGCGCTCTAGAGCCTGTGAGCCACAACTACTGAAGCCCACGTGCCTAGAGCCCCTGCTCTGCAACAAGAGAAGCCACCGCAATGAGAAGCCCGCGCACCGCATTGAAGAGTTGCCCCCGCTCGCCGCAACTAGAGAAAGCCCGTGCGCAGCAACGAAGACCCAGCGCAGCCAAAAAAAAAAAAAAAAAGAATGTGGGGCAAGAGATGTGGAGAAACATTTCCTGAGTCTGGGTGGGGTTGACCATGGGGGTGGATGTTTAGGGTTACAGGTTGCTTATGACAATGCTAAGAGGAAAAGGCTGAACGATTTTTAATACATTAATTTTCAGGTTTTTCCTGTCTTTCTTTTCTTTTTTCTAATTTTTCTGTATTAAAATGTTTCACTTTCCCAGGCGGCTGCCCAAGGTGGCAGAGGGTCAGGTCCTGGTGCTAATGGCCCCAGCTGTCTCCCTGAGCAGCTTGGTCAAGCAAGTACTGCGGGGCTGGGAGGTGGTGGACATGCCCTGTGAGGGCACCGACATTTCTGGCAATTTCTACAGAAGCAAGGTAAGATTCCTGCCCTTCCTCGCAAGCGGATGAACGCTAACTAACGAATGTGCAGCTGCCTCAGCTCCCGAGTCCCTCGCCGCATCTTTCGGACGGTGCATGGACGGCTTTCCCCAAAACCAAGTGATGCCAAGCCGCCCTGAGCCCTCAAGGTGTTTGATGGGACCCCACCGCCCTATGGCCAGAAAAATCAAAGCGTGGTTCCTGCCGCCCTCAAGGCCACGCGTGCGAAGCTTGTGTTGAAAGTGTGCCTCCCTGGGGTGCTTGGCTCGCGGCGTTGGCAGCGACAGCAGCCTCTGGAGGAGAAGAGGAAGGAGAAGACCAAGGTCGGTTACAGGAAGGAAGGGCAGCTCACGAGGCTACGGAAATAGGCTGAAAAGAACGTGGAGAAGAAAACTGATGAATACGCAGACGTCCTCAAGACTTTCAGATTCCTGGTCTGAGCCTAATGAAGACTGTTTATTCCTCAAAGGAAAAAAAAGAAAAAGTTCCATAATTCACCCATATGATTTTCATAATCAGATGATGAACCAGAAAGTGCTATTTGTACATTAATAAATGTAATTCTTAAGAATATGCCTGTAATTGGCAGGGCCCTCTGAAAAGTGGGGTTCAGGGTGGTGTTCTTCTTGTTACAATTTAAGAGCATCCTTGTTTGGAGACACTTCCTGGGGAAGGCCTTTGAGAGCACCGGAGGCTTAGGGCTGGACATTAGCAGGATTTTCCTTTCAATTTCTGACTCTCTTCTCCGGGTATCTGTGGCAAACCAGATATCTCCAAGCCTTAGGAAATTTCTTTGCAGTTATTTTTTTTTGGGGGTGGGGTATTTTTCAGAGAAAAGCCCTCTTCTGTCTGTCTTGTGTTCTCCTTTGGGTCCCTGTTTTCATCTGTTGAAAATCTACCCATCTTTTAGGGTCTAGTTTGAAGGCTTCCTCCTTAATTATATCTTTCTTGATCTGGGCAGCTGGAAGGCCCCTTATCTGAGGTCTCATAGGCCTTTGTTTAAGCCAGACAGAGGCTTCTTAGAAACTAGGTTGATCTAGAAGCCATAGTCCTTTCTACATCTTGGCGGAGGCTACAAATGTAGTATGTGGTTTAAGGAAGACACGGAGCCTCCTTGCCTGCAACCTCCCCTTTTAGGCCACTCTAAACAGGTCCTGGGAGCCAGTCTGAGATGCCTTCAGGCTCATTACTTCTGGGTGAGGTGGAGAGCTGGTCTCCAGATAGCCATTTCTAGTGTATTCTGGAGTCATCATGTTCTAAAAGAGCAGAGGTAAGTGCAATGGACTGTATCCAACAATGTAAAATGTAATGGGTAGACATTTAAGGTCGTACACTTGAGTTATACAAGATGTGAGTCTGTTACAAGGGTTTACTATTAGGACCTGTGGGAAAAGATCTACTTGATTCGACACTGGTCAGACTATTCCTCAAGTATAGTGCTCAGTTTGGGGCATAAATAACTCTTTAGGTAGATGTAGCTTAAAACAACAACAACAGGGACTTCCCGGGTGGTCCGGTGGTTAAAACTTCGCCTTCCAACGCAGGGCAGGTGCGAGTTCAATCCCTGGTCAGGGAGCTAAGGTTCCCACATGCCTCATGGCCAAAAAACCAAAACATAAAAAACAGAAGCAATATTGTAACTAATTCAATAAAGATTTAAAACAACAGCAACAGTAAAACAAAAAGTAGTGACCCAGAATGATGACACTCAAAGACACGTCCTAGAATGCCTCATGGAGAGGGAGTCCAGCTCAAATAAGCTTTGATTTGTGAAAAGCCATATCAGTTAAGTTGAGAAGGGAGGGATTCTGAAGAGCCAGCGTGCTCACAACTTACAGTCACACCTATGGGTTTTACTGCCTGCCACTATTTACCCTTCTGATAAAACATTACCCTGTGTTTCCATCAGGAACCCCTCCTTCCCAGCTCAGTCCTCGGGGTTTGGGTGAGGCTGACCCCACGCTCAGGCTGAGCCCTGGTAGCTCTAGCTTAATTATTGATCCTGTCCAGGACTATGGTGTGTTTGGTTTACTATAGGCACCTGTCCCCAGGGAGAAATAGGCTTCAGGCTTTTGTGTCACTTCTGGGAAAGAGCTTTCTCTCTCCACTGGATTTGAAGCTGAGAGGATGTAAGAACTGCTTTGCAGCCGTCATCATATAGTCGTGAGGGGAAAACCTGCAAAACAGAGCAAGCAGAGCTAAGAAGAAGAAACTGGATTCCAGGGGCACTGTTTGGTCAAGTCACACCTTAAGTTAGATCTGTCAGTGAACCTCTTAGGTTATGGGGGCCAATAAATTCCAGTTTTGCTTTCAACATTCGCATCCTATGAAGTCACGTGAACCAAAAGTCTCCTAAGTAGCACACAGCAGGGAAGTGAAGCGGAGGGACCAGGACAGAGGAATTTTGAGAGCAACTGGTGAGTTGGTAATATGGAGAGCTAGTCGGTTTGAGCAGGTGCAGGTGGCTTGATTTCGACGATATGTGACACCTGTGTTTTAGGCGAGCATCTAAGGTCTGTGGCCTGTCAGTCTAATAGTGTGCCTGTTGTTGGCAAATTTTATGTAAGAAGTAGCTACCATGATGACAAAGAATAATTTGATTTAAAAATTACCCGTGAGTGCTTCAGGTTTATTCCACAAACCTGCCAGAGAAAATCAAAGCATAAGAAATCTTTTGAACTGGCTAATACGTGCTTCATTTTCCATAACCCACTTTGGCACAGATTCAAAATTTCTCACTCATATCCATTTTAAACACCACTGTGCCAACAAGTCAGTACAATGTGGAGTGTCATCAGAGTCTAGGAGACAGTCACCTGGAGATAGATCATCTAGGAGCCACCAAGTCCTTGAAAGAACAGGAAATGAGGCATGTAGGGAGATGGCTAATCTGAAGATTGTCTACATTGGCTTCTTCCAAGGATGCACAGCTGAACCAAATATTAATATCCACTGGCAACCTAGGACAGACAGTGATTGACTCCAATCTTTCCTTCCTTCCTCAAATATGTAGAATACTTACTAGGTACCAGGAGTTTTGCCAGATACAGGGATAGCTGGTTAATACAGCACTCAAGTGGCCTTGAGCAACTTATAGTCTAATGGGAAGGACAGACAATTAAATGCTGCAAGTGACTTATAGGGCGACTTTGGAAGTAGAAATGTATACTTAATATTTGTGTATTTCACTGTATGTAAATTATACCTCAGTTTTAGAAAACAGAAATTTAAAAAAAAGAATCACTTAAAAAGTGGTAGTGGGGCTTCCCTGGTGGCACAGTGGTTGGGAGTCCGCCTGCCGATGCAGGGGACACGGGTTTGTGCCCCAGTCAGGGAAGCTCCCACGTGCCGTGGAGCGGCTGGGCCCGTGAGCCATGGCCGCTGAGCCTGTGTGTCTAGAGCCTGTGCTCTACAACGGGAGAGGCCACAACAGTGAGAGGCCCGCGTACTGCCAAAAAAAAAAAAAAAGGCAGGGTATTATCAGAGCACCAAAATAGAGATGATTTGTGGAAGATATAAAGCAGATGTCAGATTAATAAAAACATGAAAGAGCCAATGCACCTCCAACCCATGAAAGCAGAAAGAGGCTCTTCAAAAAAGTGAACTTTCTAATTAGAACACCAGAACAACCTCAAGTTCAGAGACAGCAGGGACAGGGAGAAGGAACTGATATGATGGTGAACTGGTAATTAATTCATGAACCGCAAACATCTGCACCCATTTTCTGCCTTAGAAGTGGTGGGTCCTGGATTTTTTCCCTAAGTGAAAATTTTGAGTAAAGCTTATTGCTTATCAAATAAGATGAGATTTATGATACATGAGTCTTCCATCGAAGGCCCTGGAGCCAGAGAGAGTAGCCATTGTGCACCTTCCCCCTCCCACCCTCAAAACCGTTAGAGCTAGGACCACTGTAACCAAATCTCCATTTACTCCTAAGAAAGCAGGGATTCTCACCTGGCCTGGGGAAATAGACCCAAACTACTAATTCTAAACAGATGAGACTCTCATGTAAAAAAATAACGGGCAATTGAAAATCCCGAAACAAATGAGGAAAACCAGAAGTGTCACCCAATGCTACAATCTGTAATACTAATACAGAAAACAAAATTCTGAGGAAAAATTATTCTGAATCCAGATTCTAGACACCATTACCCTATCATTTAATTATTTTGAATTCAGAATTCTCAACTCAGTTAATCTTTAAGTAAATGATGAGAGCAAAATCACGATATATTTGGACATGCAAGGATTCTGAAAGTTTATCATCCAGGAATAGTTTCTGAAAGAGATACGATGTACCAGAAGATGAAGAAGAAGGAGGAGGGGGAGGAAGAGGAGGAGGAGTGGGGAGGAGGAGGAGGGGATAGTAAAGAAGGAAGGGGAGAGGAGGAGGAGGAGGAGGTTGAAACAGGAAGACACAGGGCACAAAAACCAGCAGTTAGTAAAGAAGGAAGGGGAGAGGAGGAGGAGGAGGAGGTTGAAACAGGAAGACACAGGGCACAAAAACCAGCAGTTAGTAAAGAAACCAGTAAAACCTGCAGCTAAGTCCATTGCAAAATAATTGAATACACTATTTCTAATTTGAAGATTGCACTATTTACCAAGGTCGGTGATATGAGTCTTCACTGTTGGCTGGTATTTATCAAGCAAAGTCTAGCTCCATCAGTCTTCACAGCTGTTATGGGCTTCCTCAGCAATTGTGTCAGTCATGGTTAGAGGTGCCCCACTTCTCCTCAAGGCCGTGGGTGGCTGCAAGGGTCCTCAGGCTGATTCTAGGTCCGGAAGTGGGCTGTCAGCAGGCTTCCTTTTGGGGTTTGTGGGACAAACAGACCAACAGCTGAGGCTTCCTCAAGTGAGGCAGGTGACTGTGTGTGTGTGTGTGTGTGTGTGTGTGTGTTGTGTGTGTGTGTGAGAGAGAGGGAGAGAGAGAGAGAGAGGGAGAGGGAGAGGGAGAGGGAGGGAGAGAGTTGGGTGACAGAGCCCCAGTCTCGCTTGGTGTTGCCCCTGCCTCCTGAGATCAGGAGGAGGATGGTGGAATACTATGGCAGCTGCTCCCTGAACTTCAATTGGAGTGCCTGAAGTTTGCTTCCAAATTCAAATCTTCCGCTCCTCCAGCTTCTGCTGGTGGGATCACAGGATGTCTGAGTCCCGTCAGAGTGCCCTTGCCAGTGCAAAATGAGGAGGGAGGGCCTGCTCTACTGAGCCATCACTTCCCACCCACATTTGCTTTGCTTTTCTGAGAACACTGGTGTCCTGGATGGGTGACACGTCAGACAGCACAGCTTCTAGCACAGCCATGTACAGTAGCCAATAGTCTACTTGTAACCCACGCTCCACAAACTAACTCCAGGTAAGGTGTTTGGTTTGTGTGTGTGTGCCCTGGAGGAGGGAGGGGCGTGCTGAGGAAGGCGGAATAATCCTGCCATTTCTCACATGGCAACAAACTGAGAGTCATTGAGCTTTTAAGAATGATAAGTCCGGGGCTTCCCTGGTGGTGCAATGGTTAAGAATCCGCCTGCCAATACAGGGGACATGGGTTCAAGCCCTGGTCAGGGAAGATCTCACATGCTGCAGAGCAACTAAGCCCATGTGCCACAACTACTGAAGCCCACGTGCCTAGAGCCCGTGCTCCACAACAAGAGAAGCCACTGCAATGAGAAGCCCGTGCTCCACAACAAGAGAAGCCACTGCAATGAGAAGCCCATGCACCGCAACGAAGAGTAGACCCCACTCGCCACAACTAGAGGAAGCCCGCGCACAGCAACAAAGGCCCAACACAGCCAAAAATTTTTTAAAAAATGAAACAAACAAAAAAACCAACAGTGATGGTGGGTTTAAGAATGGTAAGTCAGAGGCTTCCCTGGTGGCGCAGTGGTTGAGAGTCCACCTGCCGATGCAGGGGACACGGGTTCGTGCCCCAGTCCAGGAAGATCCCACATGCCGCGGAGCGGCTGGGCCCGTGAGCCATGACCACTGAGCCTGCGTGTCCGGAGCCTGTGCTCCGCAACAGGAGAGGCCACAACAGTGAGAGGCCCGCATACCGCCAAAAAAAAAAAAAAAAAAAATGGTAAGTCGGGACTTCCCTGGCGGTCCAGTGGTTAAGACTTTGCCTTTCAATGCAGGGGGTGAGGGTTCGACCCCTGGTCAGGGAGCTAAGATCCCACATGCCTCGTGGCCAAAAAACCAAAACATAAAACAGAAACAATATTGTAACAAATTCAATAAAGACTTTAAAAATGGTCCACATCAAAAAAATCTTAAAAAAAAAAAAAAGAATGGTAAGTCTACCAGTACTTGACTTAGAGACAGTCATCAGCAGGGCATTTCTCCATAGAGACAGGTCCCTGTTATCAATGGGACAAATCTGCTTGAGAGGATGACTCCATTCTGGGAGGGTCGATGTGGCCCCTTTCAGGCGGCCTTGCGGTGTTCTCAGATGTCATGTCAGCTAGGGATAGATGTGTGTGACAAATGTGTGTGAGCGTGGAGTTACAGAGGGAGTGACTTTTATCTGTTTCAAACACTCTAATTTTAACCAACATCATTCAAAGGCTTCAACATTTAAATCATTCCTGGTAATGCAAACTTCAAGCAATAAGTTCAACACCAGAGTATATCCAACTCATTAGAATTAGATATTCAAACCATTCCCGGAATACCCACAGATGAGCAATTTATTTACAATTTGCAAGCCCGCTAGTAGCATGCCCAAGCCAGCCTCTGGGAAAAGCAGTGCGTCATTTCTGGTCAGGAGTGTGATGACAAACAAGGGACTTTTCCAGGAAAGTTCCAGGATATATGGTATCCAGCCTCCCTGTCCCTCTTCTCCTTCTGGCTTTATATTTTATCCAGATGATAACCCACCAGGCAAACCCCGAACTTTACATTGCAAGCAGACACACTGAAGAGCTGCCTGGGGGAAAACACTAGAGATACTAGGCCGGTGTTCATTTTGTATTTTCCTGCCCTCCTCCTGCCCACACCCGTGGCTGCCTCGTAGCCCGTTCAGGGATCTCTAGGAATCCTATCCATTTACGTCTCAGGGGTTGGGGGATGGGGCTTTCCAAGGGACCTTTTCTATAATTCTGATTTCCCAGGATCCAAAATTGATATGGGGAGTCCTACACGTTAGTGCCTGCCTGGTAAAATAAAAATTGGTCCCTACTTTTTTTTCTCATTGATTTTTAAAATCATTTTAATCATGTTTAAATGTACAATTCAGCGGCATACATTCACCTTGATTTGCAACCATCAGCATGACCCACCCACAGAACTTTTTCATCTTGCAAAATTGAAACTCTCTACTCATTAAACATCAACTTCCCACTCCCCTCTCCCCCAAGCCCCTGGCAACCACTCTTCTACTCTCTGTCTCTATGAATTTGACTACTCTAAGTAACTCACATAAGTGGAAACTTACAGTACTTATCCTATTTTATTTTATTTTATTTTATTGGCCATGAGGCTTGTGGGATTTTGGTTCCCTGACCAGGGATAGAACCCAGGACCCTAGGCAGTGAGAGGGTGGAGTCCTAAACCCTGGACCGCCAGGGAATTTCCAGTACTTGTCCTTTTTTAACTGGCCTATTTCACTTAGCATAATGCCCTCAAGGTTCATCCACAATATAGCATGTGTCAGAATTTACTTCCTTTTTAAGGCTGAATAATATTCTATTGTATGGCTCTACCACATTTTGTTTATCCATTCATCCTTTGATGGACATTTGGGTTGTTTCCACCCTCTGGCTCTTGTGAATAATGCTGCTGTGAGTATGGGTGTTCTTTGTTGTCATTGAATGTTTTGATTGTGTAGCAAGATGCATTAAGATAGACTTCAATATTTCTTAACCTTCGATGATGGGAAACAGAAACAAATCGGGAAGCTCTCTGGATTATGTATACCGGCTTGATGTACTTTAAGATCACTTCCACGGATCAGTCAGTAATCTCAATATTTTAGGTAGGATTTAAATATTTTATCTAATCACATGAAGGCTCACTGATGAGTAAATTACTATAAAAAAAACTTTTTAAAAAGTTAGAAGTTATTTTTTATTTTATTTTATTTTTTTGCGGTACGCGGGCCTCTCACTGTTGTGGCCTCTCCTGTTGCGGAGCACAGGCTCCCCGGATGCGCAGGCTCAGCGGACATGGCTCACTGGCCCAGCCGCTCCGCGGCATGTGGGATCTTCCCAGACCGGGGCACGAACCCGTGTCCCCTGCATCGGCAGGTGGACTCTCAACCACTGCGCCACCAGGGAAGCCCTAGAAGTTATTTTTTTAAGTGTGGAAAATGATAGTTTTTCTGGAGAGCCAGGAAACTGGCATTTGGTGGCCCAAAGCCTGAAGAAGCAGATTGTAGTGAACAATATGTACACAGATGAGGAAAATAAAATACTTTGAACTGGTAAAAAGTGTACTATGCATTTTTTTCCCAACAATTTCTACATAGTGGCTCTGGAGTAAATCTGAAAATATTATAAAACCTGCACAGGGCCTTCCCTGGCAGTCCAGTGGTTAAGAGTCTGCGCTTCCACTGCAGGGTGTGCAGTTTCAACCCCTGGTGGGGGAAACAAGATCCCACATGCCACGAAGCGCGGCCAAGAAAACAAAACAAAACAAAACAAAAAAACCCTAAAAATATGAACATTGTGTTAATATGTACAAATAGTAACTTGAAGTGTGCATATAATTTAAAACAATTTTAAATTACATGTATTGTAGTTTTTTTTTTTAACCCCACCTCCCATCTCTTTTAGTGGACATTTTTGTGGAGGCCACGTGGCAAATCTAATCCAGTGCAGTTCTCAAAGCTATCTGCTCCACTGATGGCATTCTCTCCTGTTTGAAAGCACTTCTGCATACTTAATTGGGTGTGTGTATGTGTGTATTTACTGGGATTTGGGAAGCAGGGGAGAGAGATCTTTCAGGGTTTATGATGCCATCTTGAAACCAAAAGTCAATTTTTTCTTAGATTAAGTCATTAAAATCTTGATAACCATGGGAAAAAAGAGCTCTCTCTAAATTCTCTTTTAGAAGATATTTGTGTATTGGTCGTGCTCTCTTAAAAGAAGAACACTTTTCTTAAGCTAAATATTTTCTCGGCGATGATCTCATTGCTCCAAATTTAACGCTGGTTCAATATTCTCTTTTAATTCTAGTGACAAATACTGATGAGGAGATACTTTTTTATTCTGTGGTTCCATGAACTCAGCATTGGGTAGGATGTAGTTTTTTTTTTTTTTGCAAAAAAATATTTGTTTGAAAGCAAAAAATGAGCCAATAGAAAGAACTGATGAAAGTCACACAATCTAACGTAGAATATGAGTATAATGTATTGTACTAACGTAAAATTTTCAAAATTTAAAAAACATGGTTCATGCAAACATACAATGAAAACTTATCTAAGATTTTATTTAACCAATTCATGAGGGACTCAGCAAGATGTTGACTTCAAAGGAGAACTACTAAGATAACAAGGTTTAAAGGAAAATGTGAAGAACATATATGTATATATATTACATATATTTCAGTTAGGAATGATGAAATGAATTTGCTAATAGATGCCAAACTGGGTAACTGATTTATATCATATAAGACAAAATCTAATTAGGTTTATCTTATTTTTTATCTGGCAGAAATCACCCATATCTCTACTGGAAAAATTAACTTGCATTGTTATGGACAAGAATCTTTTGCATTATCATCAACTTTCTGCAAGTTAACTTTACCCCTATAGAGTTATAAATAGCCTAGTCAATAGAAAGTCCATTAAAGGCGCACAACCCTCTAGAATCAATCTCCAGAAGGGCTACTACACAACACCCAGCACCCCACTGAAAAGACACCCAGTAATCTCTTTTGCCCATTTCCAAGTTTTGGATACTTTTCCCTGACATCACCAAATCAAAAAAAAAAAAAATATATATATATATATATACTTATACACATATATACACAAATGTATTTAAATTTATTTCTTTTTCAGGGGAGCATGGCAGAGAAGGAGAAGTATAGGTTGGCTTAAAAATGTCTTGAATGTATTTTTTGTTGAAACAGTGACATGATTTCAAAGTTCATGGAGAGTGGAGCTTAACAAAGAAACTGTCTAAATAATAAGAGAGAGTTTGCACTACCTGCACCGTCCATCTCCTACTCCCCAAAGCAGGCTCTTATTTTTGCTGAGCAAAAAATAATTAGCAAGAAAGCCTGCTGCAAAAGGGCCTCGGAAGTGTATTTTTAACGACTTCTTTTTAAGGCTGCACAAGTTGAACCCTTATATGGGCGTGTTCATGGGTGGTTAGGGTTAGAGTGGGCTCAAGGCACAGAGAGAAAACAAGTGAGGATGTGGGTGAAGGAGTGGAAGGCTCTGCTCTTGGGGAGCCCTACAGACATCTCGAGCTGAAAGCCTTCAACCTGGAACTTATTTTTTCTCCCCCTGCAGCCTCTCTACCCTAACTTGCCACAATTCCCTTTGTGTTTCTGTCTCAGTGACTCCTGCCACCATCAACCCAGTTGCCCAAACCAAAAGTTTCGGTGACTTCTGTAATTTCTCTTTCCTTGTCCACCACAGTCCACTGGCCATAAAATCCAGTGGATTCCACCCAATACCACTCTCATTTGCCACTTCTCTCCACACTCATTGTCAGTGCCCTGCTCCTGGGCGTGTCCTCTCTTGTCTGGAGCCCTGAAGCAGCTCCAGGCCGTCTCCCTGCCTCCTCAGACCCAATCCCAATCCCACAGAGCCGACCCTGGGAGCCTTTCCTGATGAGGTCGCGCTGCTGAAAACCCCGTGACAGCTTCTGAGCGACCTCCTTGACTTGCTTTATGAAGTCTTCTTTATTTCCGCAGCTCACTGCCGCTCTCCAGCCGTCAGTTCCAATCCGAGGCGGTCCTGCTCGCCATTGCTAGAATACACTCTCTAGTCTGTCTCTTTGCCCACGCCTCTCACCGCTTAGACTCCTCTCCCGCGCCCTTCTCACTCTCAGGTCTTCGCTTACTTCTTCCTGAAGCCTCCCTGACGCCCCAAGCTGAGTGTCCTCGGAGCAGCAGAAAGTCCTACCAGCTCTCTCGCCCCAGACGGTCTTGTCGCCTGGTCAAGCCTGTCGCCCCTGGGTGGCCTGGACTGGCGGCTTCTCGCCCTTGGAGCTCCAGCCACGTCGCCCGGCTCGCTTTCAACTTCTGGAAGATTCCCGCTCCTTCTGCCCCTCACCCCTCTTCCTTTGCCACCCCGGGGGTGCCTCCCTGAGCTCCCGACGGCCTTGGATCCCGCGATCGTTCCACACGCTTAGAGCACGGGAGACAGTTTCCTTCTGGCACAATCCGGGACTCTACGTTCAGCTGTGTCACTAAACCGGACCCGCAGCGTGTCCCCGGGCCCCCCGCGTACCCGGCGCGCAGCAGGGGGCACGGCCAGGTGAAGCCGCGAGTGGCTGAACGAGCGTCACCCCGGCGCGCAGGCCTGGCGGGGAGGAAAGGCCCGCGCACCGCCGCCGCCGCCGCTCCCCAGGACCCCGCAGAGCCCTCAGCTCCCTAGCTTGGCGCCGGAAGCGGCCCGCCCGGCCCCCTCCCCGGGGCGCCCGACGCCTTATCTCGGCGCCTTGGGGCTGCAGGAGGAGTCGCGGGCGCGCCGGGAGGAACCGGACCCTCCCCCCCCCCTGGGCCGGGCTGGCGAGGAGCCTGGTAGCTGGGCGCAGGTGGGGGATCGGAGGGCGGGGCTCCGAGAAACGGGAGGGCCTCCCGGGCGGGCTTCTCCGCCTCAGGCCCGGTCCCGGGCTGCGGGAAACAAATGCGCAGCGGCCCGGCCCGCGCCCCCGGGGTACCTGGCGCGAGTGGGGGCCGGGCGCGAGCTAGGGGAGAGGCTCTCTGCCCCTCAGGAGAGCCGCGCCCGGCGCGCGAGGGCGTGGAAGGGCGTTCCGCCTGCACTGTCACGCTTCCGGCCCGGCTGTGGCTTTTCCGCGACAAATTCTTGACCCGGAGCAGTTGTCTTTCTACCTTTTAATTTTTTCCCTTTGATGAAGAACCAGATGCTAATACGGTGAGGAAAAAGTGTAAGGAAGTTTACGGGAATAAAGCAGTTATTAAGCCATTCATTCAACAGATGAATGGTCCTTGAATAGTTTCCCTGTGAAGGGTGCGAGGGCCTCGTGCTGGTCCTTACTGAGCTCATATTCTGCAGAAGACAGACAAGCAAATAAGCCATTTCTAGGCAGTTGGAGTAGTTTTTATTCCCCCTGCAGAACGCAGTGTTGAACGTGGTACGAGTTACGCGGAGGATTCAGACACGGAGGGGAGGTGGCATTTACTCAAATAACTGTAATAAAGGCAGAACGCCATCAGTGCTCTGAAGAGGTGGGTGGTCAGAGGAGGGAAAGACTACTTCTGACCAAGGGAATCTGGTGGCCTCATGGATGAGGTGACCTTTGAACTGGGCCAACAACGATTGGTAATATTTGGTTATGGGAAGAGGAGGAAAAGGCACCCCAACTCATAGCAGAGGGCACAGCAGCTCTCCACAAATACGTGTAGAATGAATGAATTCCAGGTGGAGGGGACAAAGTGAGGAACCACATGAAGGCATGAAAGCATGGGGGCTGTGTTTCAGTTTGACTGGTTTGTAGGAGGTGCGTGGGAAATGGGGGGCAGAAAAGCAGATTGGATTTAACCAGAAGGCAGGGTGTTGTGATTGGCAGACCAAGGCATTTAGTCTTAGTTGTTCCTGGGCAGTGAGTAGCCATTGGAAATCACTGCAGCTTTTAGTACAGGGAGTGATGTAAAAGCTGGTATAAGAAAAGCTTCCAGCTTCCTTCATAAAATGAAACACTCCTCCCGTAGTGGATGGCAAATTCTGTGTAAGGAGATATGAGGGGACTTTGTGGCTCAGACTCCTGTTCCCCTCAATTCTCTTTACCTTGGGACTTTTACCATCACTGGACGGTGTTTTTCTTGACAGCCAAACCTCCTGGAGTGGCCATTTTTATACATCAGATGCTCTGGTGGGCTTTCTAACTTCCTTCCCTAACATGGTCTCCCACGGCAGTGTGCGTAAAAGTTTGCAGATACTAGGAGCCTATTTCAGAATCTGTGTTAAGACTGTAGCCTAGGAAACTGTCCACTGGGGTCCCATTGGCTTGCTGGCCTGAGATGGTTGAACAAAGTAACTACCTAAGGCCATCCATCTGCAACAGCTTAACGGCTGTGGGGTGAATTTTGGGAAATGGAAGCCAGGGTTACCTGGATGAGCCCCCTCTCCTTATGCAGGCATTTCCCCATCATTTACAACTGTGTAGAACCTGGTTTGATTAAGGGCAGGTTTCCTTGCAGTGATCAATGTGGGAACTGACTGGATGCTTAGGGCCATTGAGGAAGTTGTAATATCTGTTCTAGAAGTTCTGAGGCCGGAAGACTGGCCCCACAGTCATGACAGCGGGAGATGAGGACTGCATGTAGGTGATAAGGTAGAAAGGGAACTGGAAGGACTTAATGACAGATGTTAAGGTGCAAAGGAACAGAAAAGAAGTTGGAACACTAAGGGTTTAGGACTGGGTGACTTGGGTATATGGGTCTATGGGAGGAGAAAAAAAGATTTTGGAAGAAAGATGCCTAGTTGTTTTGGAGATCCTGAATTCGAGGTAATGCTAGGACTTTCGGAGAGATGAAACCAACAGGGAGTTGAGACTGTGGACAGTAAGTGTGTGCAAATGATGGAGACTCGATGGTCACTTGAAGTCTTGAGGTTGATAAGAGTAAGAGGACCAAGGACAGATTTTGGAAAGACTAAGTTCAGATGGTAGATGCACATGGAGGAGAAAGAGCAGTGGCCACATAGATTGGAGGAAGACTGGGCTAGTAGAGCATCAAGGAAACCAGGGGAAGGGGAGCCAAGTGAGTGGAGACTGAGAACAAGGCTTTGGATTTGGTGACTCTGTCAGTGGAAGCCAAAGCTAGCAGAGCACTGAGGGTTAGAGTCAGATGCAGAGGGCTCAAGTGAGTGCAGGACTTTGGCTGCAGAGTAGATATTCTTTAAAGAAGATAGAAGATAGAAGGAAAGAGAAGTTAGCGTTCAGTTGGGCTGGCCAGGTCAGTGCAAGAAATTTTTTTGCCGGGGGAAGTGGTAAAGCAGACTCCGGCACGAATGAGGGGAATTATTGGGTAGAGGGAGAAACTGAAAATGGAAAAATAAAGGAGATATTTATTGGAGCAGGTCAAAAAGCAAAGTTGGTCTACAAGTGGGAAAGCTCGATAGGGAGAGGGGAGGGAAGGAGAAGAATGGAGAACAGCTCTTCCCTTCCCCCACAGCTAGCTACTTAGTGCTGTTCATTTTTCAAAAGCAGCCCAATTGTCCTCCCTCCTGGAGGCCCCTCTGTACTGTATTACATGGGCCACTACACACTTACTTATATACATACATATTTATAAGGTACCCTTGCTCTATACACTTACACCATATTGCAATGTAATTGTTTACTAGACTAAGAGCTCCTTGTGCGTAGGGACTGTGGCTTGTATTAGGAATCTGGTATGGAAATAAACGAAGACCACTCACATGAGAAAAGGCTGTTTATTCAGAGCTTGCTCTAGCAAAAGAGTCAGCGATCGTCATTTACATTTGTCAGAGACTCACAGGCAGGCCGGGGAGTGTAAAAACTTTACAGTGGAACAGAAAGGAAGGTTTCAGGTATGCCCGGGTTGGTTGGAGGATGTTGCCATTGGGAAGCTGGAGATAGCGTCTCTCTGACAGTAGGCATCTCGTGTGATTGGTTAGGGGAGTGTATTTGGCTTTCTCTGATTGGTCCTAAGTTTGAAGCGTGGGCAAAAATTATGGAAGCTGTCCAATATTGATTAAATCCTGACCACTTGGGACTTATTGCTACAGAGGTTGTGGTTTGACTTCCTAGACCGATGGCCGCAGATTATGGGTCAGAGTTCTATTTTTATGTGTGGTCTGGGGTTGTCCATTTGTATATTCAGTCTCTCACGGTAACATTGCTGAATTACATTTAATTGTTATCCAACACGTTTCAGGGAGGAGAGAGTGGGGGAGCCAAAGTCAGGTGGCCTGAGTGTGAGGGAAGTGTGAAGTAGTAGTTGGTAGAGCAGGAGGGTGTTGGTGGTGGGCACGGTGCCAAGCCCTAGGGGAACAGAGAGGTTAGGAATGGGCCAGGAGGGCTGGAACCAGTCAGTCCTGTTTCTTAACCTTTTCCTGGCATTGCTCTGAGTCTGGGAGCGGCTGGGGTTTGGGAAGGCCAGAGGGTGTGCAGAGGGCGGGCAGAGGCCTCGAGAGGCTTGGGGAGCGGTGGTAGAGAGGGTTGGGGAAGTTGTTACTGTGTAAAGTACACCTGACTTCCTGAATCGTGCATTCCATAGGCTTGGTCTTCACTCCGTCGTCATGAATCACAGCAGCGTATTCCCTGTTCAGAGTGAGGAAGAGGAGGAAAGAAGGGAAATGGAGCGGGTGCGTGGTTTTGGGAGTGACTTACAGTTGCTCAAAGTAATGTAGCAGGATTAGAGCCAATGAAGATGATCCCTGCCACGGCCTGTGTTCCCCATCCAAGGACTTGGCCCTGAGCACATCCTCAGCTTCTGGTCAAATCCTAAAATGGGCTCCTAGGTCTCTGCAGCCAAAGGTGGCAAGAGTCCTATTGGCCTTAGCTCTGCAGAGGAGACAGGGGTGTTGAATTGCATGGATCTTAAAAACAAAAAAAGGTATTTAGCTTGCTCGAGAATGTGGGGCAGCCTGTTCATGTGTGACATTCAGGACATAAACCTAGGGTGTGGCTGCTTTGCTCAGAGCTCTAAAGCATTGACATTGGGGTGCTCGGCATGGGTTGGTTCCTAGTCTGGAGGCCAGGTGTGGGACCCCCTCTGCAAGTTGGTCTTGTTCAAACAGGAAAATGGTCAGAAGAGGGCAAAAGAGCAAAAGCAGCTGTGGGCTGATAACCGTTTTACACAAGGAAAGGTTCTGGGTTCCTGATGGGGAATGGCAGCCCTGGGTTGGGGAGGAGAAGGGGACTGGATGATGGTTCCCATTGCCCCACAAGGATTATACTGCTTGAAAGAGTAGAGTGCTCTCTGTCTTGGCAGATTTTTGTTTTATTTTTTATTATTATTTTAAAAATATTTTATTTATTTATTTTCATTTTGGATGCATCGTGTCAGTTGCGGCATGCGGGACCTTTCGTTGTGGTGCGCAGGCTCCTCCTTGCAGTGTGTGGGCTTCTCTCTAGTTGTGGTGGGCAGGCTCAGTAGTTGTGGCACAGGCTTGGTTGCCCCACAGCATGTGGGATCTTAGTTCCCTAACCAGGGGTGGAACCCACGTCCCCTGCATTGGAAGGCGGATTCTTTACCACTGGACCACCACGGAAGTCCTTTGGCGGATTTTTAAAGCACAGGCTATGTTTTTGTTTTTTTCTGTGAGGGATGTTGGAGAGGAGGTCTCTCAGGTTCCTTCTGTTTCTGGAATTTGATGCCGTCTCTTACAAGCAATGCAATTTTCCATAGTGTTGCAGAAGACTTGGGAATGCTTTCTCTTCCTGAGCTTTGCGCCCCTTTGCTTATTTCCTCAGGTCATTGGATCTGTGTCCACATGTCTCCACGAGTTTGAGAGACAGGGTCTCAGGAAGGCTGTGCAGTGGGCTTGTTTGGTCTGACCGTGAATGGCTGGGGATGAGATTAAGATTTGAATTCAAGCACTCTATTTGTGCTTTTAACACTTCCTTCTTCCCTTGAAAGTGGACAAAATCTCTTCACTGTTTTGTCACAGTCCAGCTGCTGTTATTTCAAGAGTGCATGTAAGTTGTTGCTTGAGTATTGAAATACAGAGCGAGAGGAGCAGTCCCAGGCTGGCAGCCTCCACTCCATCCTGATGTTGAGGTTTACGTGGTGTGTGGGGGAGGGGAGGGAGGGGTGAGCAGGGCTGAAAGGGTGAGGAAGCTGAATTTCCAACTTCTGAGTCAGGTATTACCCAGAAGGCTGGGAGGATGTGGAGGAAGCAAGGAGTGATCATGGAAATGAAGGTATTATGGTTCCCAGAATATCAGCCCCATGAATCGTTGGGCATCTGTCCACACAGTGATGTTGCTTTGGGTTTTTGCATCAATGCAGCTCTCCATCACTTTCTTCATTAGTATAACTGGGAGTTGGCTAGCTGTCAGTACCTTCATTTACTCATTAACAAAGAGCTGTTGAGTGGTTGTATTAATAATGTCTCACATTCTAATTGCTTTATGTGTATTAACTCATTTACTCTTTAATCCTCAAAACAACCATATGAGGTAGGTTTATTATCATCCTCATATTACAGATTTACAGGAAACGGAGGCACAGAGATTATCAAGGATTACCCAGCTAGCAAGTGGCCAAGCTAGGATTGTAGCCCAAGTGATCTCTCTCTCTCTCTCAACCCTGCTCTGAACCAGTATGTCTCCTACCAGGCACTGCATCATGCATGACTTGTTTCTAACAACAATAACAATATCTATGGAAAGAGACATAGATATTCATGTAAATTAGCTCTTTGTCTAGTGCTTTGAGCTCATACAGCATTTATATTTCTCATTTAATCTTCGCAACACGATCTCCATCTTACAGATAAAAACCAGAGCTCTGACAGTTTCATTTGCCTTCGATCACATAGTTAGGGAACAAGAGAGAAGACTCCAACCGAGGTCGAGACACCAAAACCTGCCTGGTCCTCTCATTGTTGGATGTGGATTTAGCTGGCTTAGTCACTACAGGGTAGAGAAGGGAAGTGAATCTAGGAGCAACCCTCAGCAACCCTCAGCTGGGGGACGCAATAAGAGTAACAAAGAGTACTTGTCAGGCTTTTCCTCCTAGATTTTTGGAGTCCGCACTCTCCTGTTTCTCTGCCAGTAATTCTAGGCATCCCTAGGGCAAGGAGAAGAGGGGGATCCCTCCCCCCTGTAGTAGTCCCCTCAGTTACTGTGTGGCAGCCACCTCTCTGCTCTCCTGAGCAGAATCTGCTGAAGACAGAAGTCAAGTCGTCCTTGACTTGGATGTGAAGCTGCTGCCTGACACAGTTCCACCCCCAGGTTATAAGGAAGGCACAGTGGTCTTGACACAGGCCTGGAGAATTCTTCTCCATTGGGTTATTCTCTCTGTCACGTTGGTCCCATAGCTGTGCTGTTCCTCAGTCTAGACTTGGTGAAAGATGTCTTCGGTATTACCTTTTCTTTCCCCAGGATCCTGACGTAAGTCCTTGAGATTGAGGGAGACTTTCAGTGTTGCTGGTAGTGTGGTGCATCTGGGATCTTCTTAGAAATGCAGATTCCCAGGCCCCGCTCACACCTACTGAATCAAACTCTCTGGGGATTCTGTTTTAACAAGCTCTCCAAGTAGGGTGATCAACTGTCTTGGTTTGCACCGAACTGAAGGGTTTCCTGGGCAGGGGACTTTTAGTATTAAAACTGGGTTGAATTGGTTACTCTGTCTCCAGTGATTCTGTGTGTGTGTGTGTGTGTGAGAGAGACAACAGATGTTTATTGTTTTAAGTTGCTAAGTTTTGGAGTAATTCATTATGTAGCAGTAAAAAACTATAAACTAGAAAGGAATAAATATGTAATTAATGTATGCAAAATTTACAATTGTTGCAAAATTGCTTTGTAGACTAGTTGTATACATTTATGCTCTTCTCCAGTGATTCTTAACTGAGTTTTTGACCAATGGACACTATTGTGTGGTCAGAAGCAGCCCCCAACCCCACCCCGGCCCCTGCCTTTCCTTGTATTGAGGTTGTGCTTCCTACCCCCCTTTTTTTTCCCCCAGAAGACAACTTTGTCCCTCAAGCAGTTAGAACTCAGAGGGCCTCCCTACTAGGCCCTGCAGACTGGGCTAATAATCATGGCTGAACAAGAAGCTTCAGCTGAGGTCCCTCTACCTCTGCAAACCACTTTCTCTTCTGCGGGTGGTCTGGGAAGCCTTTGGTAGACTGGCACACATCTTGTCTTTTTCGCCAGTATGGGAAGCAAACATTTATTGAGGGCTTCCCTGGTGGCGCAGTGGTTGAGAGTCCGCCTGCCGATGCGGGAGACGC
>NW_020174549.1:628395-647243 GCF_003031525.2 Neophocaena asiaeorientalis asiaeorientalis
GGGGGGGGTGGGGGCGCCCCCCTGCCGATGCGGGAGACGCAGGTTCGTGCCCCGGTCCGGGAGGATTCCGCGTGCCGCGGAGTGGCTGGGCCTGTGGGCCGTGGCCGCTGAGCCTGTGCGTCCGGAGTCTGTGCTCCGCAACGGGGGAGGCTGCGGCGGTGAGAGGCCCGCGTACCACAAAAAACAAAAACAAAACAAAACAAAAAAACATTTATTGAGCCAAACATGACAGGTACTGTCCTTGGGGCTACATTTATGCTAAATTATTCCTAATGGATCATTAAAACATGTACCCTAAGAATGAAGTGTCAGAACATTAGAGGGAAAGGACTTCAGGGGCCCTTGAATCCCTGCTACTCAAAATGTAGTCCACATGGCAGCTTGTTAGAAATGCAAAATATAGGGTCTCACCCCAGACCAACTGAATCAGAGCCTGTGGTTTAACAAGATCAGAGCCTGTGGGTGGTACTACTTTGCTTCTTAATATTTCGTGTTTATTAGATTCTTTCAACAGTTACATGAAGTAATCATTTTCTATCTAATGTAAGTTTCTGGAACTGGATGGATATAAAAATGCTGCCATCTTTATAAAGATAAGTATTCCATATAGGAAAAAAATCAAACATCTTATCATTTTATTATTTCATTAGTATAGTATAGTGTTTGTGTCAATAGAAAAAAAGAATACAGATACATACATATATATGTATAACCGAATCACTTTGCTGTACACCTGAAACTAACATAATACTGTAAATCAACTATACTTAAGAAAAAAAAGCTTAGTGTATATATCTATTATTGTACTACCCACACACGCTGGGGTGAGTGGTCATCATTATATGGTTGACCACAGCTGGGTTTGTGGAGGTGACCCAGGACCCATTATTTAGAAGGTATTTCCAGGATTTTGGTTGCATGTGATTATGGATTGACAGTGTCGTTATGGTACTGTTTTAAAATGTTGTGTATTAAAATGTTAAAATGGTTAAATAAATTTACCCCATCTTGGTGGACATTTAGTACGGGGACTCATTCTCCCTTCAGCTCTGTCTGTTGCCCCTATAATCAGGAGCCTTCCTGGTCTGTTTTCTCCAGGTTGTAAAACTCCATCTTACGCCAGGGTGAGTTAGGGGATCTGAGCATCTAACTACTCCTCCATATTTTCAACTTGTTCCTTAACTCTCAGCCCCTACTCTTTATGCTTGCCTTCTGGGGTGCTAAGTGACTCCATGCCTGAGCCTTTCAAGTTGGCTTTTATTTACGTTTTAAATTTTATTTTAATTAATGTCCCCTCCCTCCCTCCCTCCCTCCCTTCTTTCCTTCCTTCCTTCCTTTCTTCCTTTCTTTGCTTCCTTCCTTCCTTGGCTTTTACTTCTTCCTCTCAGGCAGTTCCCATATGTCCATCTCTTTCATCTTCTGAAATATTGTCAACATCCTTGTCTGCTGTCATCTTCTCTCCCAGAGTTTATACCTTTCTGGTCCTTGATTTCATTTTTAAATTTTTGGTGAGGGTTGCAGGTGTATTAAATCTGCTGTGTTTAACTGGAAGTCTTTCATTTGTACTTTAAAAGAAATTGTTATGTATTTTTTGTTACAAGCTCTTTCTTATTCCTAATGTTGTATGTTTGTATATACCCTTGTTTTCCTTCACTGGTCTTGAGTTTTGACTACTGGTCTTTATGATGCACTGACTTTGGCAAAAGTTTTTTGTTTTTCCAATGAATTTGAATATATTTTCTTTTTAATCTTTATTGAGTCCTAACCACCCCCCTCTTAAACCCCTATTTTGTTTTTTTCCTTTTTATCAAGCTTCTTGTATTAAAATTTTAGTTTCCCCCATTCCCCCAGCTGCCTGCTTTTCTTTCTCTCTTTTAAAATATAAAAACATGTCAAACTCAAATTTTCTGGTGTAGATAAGCTTTTATGTCTGGTATTAAACATTTCAATGTTGATATCCTCTTTGCCCCAAGAATTATTTAGGAGAGTGTTCTGTAGTTTCCAAGTAGGTTTTCTTTTGGGAATGCAAGTCTTATGTTTTATTTTGTAGTTTTATTACATTATTACATGGTAGTCAGTATGACCTCTATAATTTCTACTTTTTTGAAACTTGTTGCATTTTTCTTTATGGTCTGGGATATAATAAATTTTGTAAATATCCTATGGTTAATTTAGTATTAGTGATAAGCATGGCTTGTCTCATTTTTGTGTTATATTTTGTTTTAAAAAAAAATAAAGTGGGCTTCCCTGGTGGCGCAGTGGTTGAGAGTCCGCCTGCCGATGCAGGGGACACGGGTTCGTGCCCCGGTCCAGGAAGATCCCACATGCCACGGAGCGGCTGGACCCGTGAGCCATGGCCACTAAGCCTGTGCGTCCGGAGCCTGTGCTCCGCAACGGGAGAGGCCACAACAGTGAGAGGCCCGCATACAGCAAAACAACAACAACAAAATAACAAAACCAAGCGTGGTTAAGAGAATTTATATATATCCCTTTCTCAGTTGGTTTCATGCCTAGAGCAGCCTGAGACTTAAGTCTTTATTACCTGGGTGGTAATGGGGCCAAGACTAAGAAGAAATTCCATGCTGATATGTTCTCCTTACTAGGCCACGCCTGATATTACAGACACTGGGAGTACAACACAGTACCCCACATAGCCTCGGGTAGAAATTTGTGTTTGATCTTGGGCCATGTATCACCATCTGGTAGATTTGAATGTTTCAGGAGTTTTAGCCCCAAACATTTTTGCTGCTTATCTAAATAATTGGGATCTGGTCATCCTGCTGGGACCTGGCTGTTATCTCACTGACATTTTAAACACATTCACCACTGTTTCCTTATAAGGAAAATGGATAGGGCAATAGACGAGTTCTTCTTCCTTCCATTTGCTTTTTAAGTTGTAGGCAGTAGGACTGCAGTTTCCTTTATCCAGTTGGTCAATAAAAATACACTGAATGTTTATACCATGCCATAATGATGTATGGGCAAATGACATAATCCCTGTCCTTGAGACGCTCGTTCATAATAGCAAGCTGGGAAAACAGAGGTGGAATAGAATATACTGACAAATTAATATGGTTGATATGGAAATGTACAAGTGTTAGGGGCGCACAGAGGAAGATTTAATTTTCCTCAAGAATGGAGGAATGTGGAAGACCTTAGGGAGAGTGTGATGATTAAACTGGGTCTTGAAATAGGAATAGATGCTAGTTGGACAGAGAAGGAAAGATAGGCATTCTAGACGAAGGGAGCATCGTGACTATGGCATGACATAAGACAGAGGATAGCATGTATGTATGGGAAAGAGTAGCTGGCCTCTTGCCTGGAGAACACTGTGTGTATTTGGGTTTGGGAGCAGTGAGGCTGCAGGAGTTAGTCTGGGGTTAGATGGAAAAGAGCATTGATTGCCAGGTAGAGGGATTTGCACTTTACTCCATGGGCAATGGGTAGCTAAGAATGGGATAAGGTCTACCCTTCATAATTTTGGTATTCAAATTTTGGTTCTGCATTTTAACTGTTTATTACCCAAAATGTGACTCACCTAGAGTAGGTGATTGAAATGTTCTTTTCCTGATATATATAATTTATGATTCAGCTTTAGATGTCTGTGCCACTTGCCATGAACATGCTACCTGCTTGCAAAGAGGAGGGAAGAAGATGTGTATTTGCAAATATGGATTTGTGGGCAATGGGAGGACTCAATGTATTGGTAAGTTCTGAATCCTGGGTTAAGTTGAAAAGTTGAGTCAAGAAACAAGATTCTCTAGAGTTAAAGAGTTGATGTCCTTGCGGGGAAAACATTATTTTGTTCATGTGTTTTTATTACAAGAAGTTTTGTCAATTATAATAAGTCTTTGTTTTAGTGTTGGGATCCTTTCTCTAGCGTTTCCAAGGAATTATCCCTCATGTTAGAGGTCATTGAACTTGAATCTCTGGAAACTCTCTGACCTAACACAGATTTGAAATCTGTTTTAACTCTTGAGTTTAACTTAACAACTCGAGTGACTATTGCATTTTTTAATTTCTCTAGTTGTTTTGATAGGAAACTATTTAGTACCATGGGGAAAAACAAAACACAGTTGCCAACTTTTTGGCTGATTAGTGAAATACTGTTGCTTTGAGTCTCATGTCTACCAGGATCCATCCTCCAAATTTTTTGTAGTTGTGACCCTTTAGGGTCTTGGATGACTTAAAGGAATACAGAAACCTTTAGGCTAGAAACATCTGGGATAATTTTTTGTCTCATAGCATTCACCATGCCATGAGAGTCAGACAATATCCAGGTTCAAGCCCCATTCAGAGACAGGGAGAGTTTCATAGTAACTTTGTAGTAGTGAATGTTAAGATAATCACAGTTTCCTCCCAGCAACCATGTTACCTGCAGTAAAAATATGGATAGTTTTGCCTTGTAGCTGTGGATTGACAGTATATACGGCCTTGTTGTGGTATCTTTGTTTTTGTTTTGTTTTGTTTTTCCTCCCTAAAGAAAAACGGCAATTAAGTCCTGAGTTTAAAAAGCCATATTCTACTTCACAGGTACACGTTTTCACAATCACACACCATTGCCCATTCCTGCAGGCTGGAGTTGGGCCTTCTCTCTTTAGAATTCTGCCCATAAGATTCTTCCCCCACTGCTTACGAGCAGGTGCTTGGAAATGAAGTCGGGATTGGGGAGCACGGACAAAGCTTTTCTACTCCCTCCCCTACTGAAGTCCTCCTTTCGTGAAAGCTCACTGCAATCTTGATTGTTCTTTGACTTCTGAGCAATAGAAACGTCTCTGAGTGGGTGGAGGGGGCTTTATTAATTTATGTGGTACTTGCTCCCAAACACTACACACTGCATATCCCAGTACTTGGCCTGATGAGACCATGCCGTAGGTTACAGGTAAGATCATAGGTGTGCCAGAGGTGCTATAACATGGTATTACGTCAAGGAACCTAAGAATTCTAGAATCTCATACATACACAGATGTCCCTTCTGATGAAGTCTGCAGGGGAGATACGCCTCAGAAACAATGGCAAAGGACAGGAATATTCCATCTTATGCACAGGTGGACTTGTATCTGAAACCCCTGTGCCCTGCTCAGTAAGCTGGACTGACTGGACACTTGGCCTGGCAATGCCTTGAGGGTCTGTTCTGCTAGTCTGAGCTCTTATGCAGATCTTACCTGGAATAGCGTTCCAGGTTTAATTAAATTTAAAAAAAGGTAATATAAGAAAAATGAAAAAAATAAAACCCCACCAGATTTTGAGTGGGGCTGGTGGGGGGCAGGGGGGGTTGGCTCTTGAGTTAGCAGGAATGGAGTGCAATTGTGGGAGGCGACTGAACTGCTTTGAGGGAACCAGTAGTGGAGTAAAACACTAAATAACAGACAAGAAAACTCCAGTTCATAAGTTGATGATATCCCCCCGCCAAAAAACTAGCTGGTTAGATCAGCTCTCAAAGGATGCAAAAGAAATTGGTCACAGGAGTTTCCTCTGATGGTAGAGGCTAGGGCAGAGTCAGCAAACTGGAGCTTGGGGGCCGAACTTCACTGCTGCCTGTTTTTCATTACTAATTTGTTTACTGATTGTCTGGGACTGCTTTTGTGCTCCAAGGTATGCATGAGTAGTTGCAATTGGAGACCTATGACTGGCCTTTGACAGAAAATGTTTGCTGACCCCTGGGCTGGAGGACAGAGATGGGAGGGAGGTTTACTTTCATTTTACATTGATGTCAAATTGTTGAATTAGAAATACTCCGGGCAGGTTCTGTGGTCTCATCAAGCATCCCATGTTCCAGCCCCTCCTCACTGGGTGATTAACATTATTTATATGGATCACTGACGATTAGCAGGAGCTGCTTCTGTCTCAATATTAGCCCTGCCCCTGGGTGAGGCTTGAGCACTAATTCCATTGTGTCTCCCGGTAACCCAGAAGTAACAAATTTTCCAGTTAATCATTGGATGTAAAATCATCCTACTCTGGTTTTTGTTAAAAAAAAAAAAAAGCTAGAGAATGGTTGGGCTGGAAAAGTGGGATTCTGTTGGATTTGTTTTCCCAGGCCTATGACAAGATCTTTTTAAGTGTGGAGAAGTTCAAAAAGCATTCCCTTCTCCCAATCTTCAAATAAGATGGACTATCAGATTGAGATGTTGGATTTCTCTTGTGGTTTTGTAATACACCAGGTGCAAGACTACGAGGGGCCCGTGTCCTGTAGTCTGAGAAGCATAGTGAGAGGAGAAGAGGCTGGGGAAATAGATCTTTCTGCTGTTGTCACAGAATATTGATTCTCAAGTCCATAACACAGGAGAACAGCCTGGGTGGTTGATCGTGGTTTGGATTGACAGCCCTTTCTGTGCGTTGTCTCAATGTATCAACAGATAAAAATGAGTGCCAGTTCGGAACCACCGTGGTCTGTGGGAACCACACATCTTGTCACAATACACTCGGAGGATTTTATTGCATTTGCCTAGAAGGATATCGAGCCACAAACAACAACAAGGCGTTCATCCCCAATGACGGCACCTTTTGCACAGGTACTCGGGAAGGGGGCTGCAGTGATGGCAACATGGTGATGGCAGGACGGTGCCTGGTACCTGGGATGTGGAGGAGGGCGAGCGTGGAGACAGGACATAGTGTGATTTAAGGGAGGGACTCTCCTTTGTCTATGAGGGAAATTTGGACTTGGACTGGGTATTAGTTCATATTAGGGAATTATTGTTCACTTTGTTAGAGGGAATAACTGTACTGAGGTATTTAGGATAACATTCTTATTTTGGGAGCTGCATGCTGAAGTACCTAGGGGTGTTATTTTGAAGTATCTAGTGTTATTTTATCTGTAAGGTACTTTAAATGGCAAAATGTGAACGATTGTTGAATCTTGGGGGTAGGGGTGGCACTAGGGGAGACTGTAATATTCTTTTTCTTGTTCTGTGTGTTTGAAAAGTTTTATAACAAGCAACAAGGGGGGGGCTCCCCGAGATGGTGTGCCATCTGCAGTTTCCTTGGAGTGACTCTGGTACCCGCCAGCTCTGTGCACATTGCCCACAGGGTGGGCCCTGTGATGCAGCAGCATGCCGCACCTGTTAGAGATGTGGGCTTGTCTCCTGGAGGAATAAGTTGAGTGAGGAGTGAATAAGTCGAGCTTTTAGGACCTCAGTAGCTTTGAAGGTCAGATTTTGGGCATATGTTGGTCAAATACAAGGGGTGGGCAAAACCCTCCTAATTTTCAGTAGCTCCTGTATTATCTGAACTCTATTTACAGCCTGTCATGATAATATAGCTCTTAGTTTTTCTAAGAGAATCTTTGAACAGTAATGAAGAGGAAAGGCAGGAAAAGACTCCTGGTTCTAAGATGGCTTTGCATAGTCTTAATGACTCTCCTTAAAAGCTTTGTGATATTTAAAGGTTTGGGGGAGAAAAAAAGAGAGAGGAGAGCATTTTTTATCTTTGTACCCACCAGGAACCACAGGTTTTGATGCTCAGATCCATTCTCCCTCTCGACCTGTACCAAGGTAAAAATCCCTCAAAGGGAACATTTGATTTATTCTTGGCACGACGAATGAACACATTCCCTCAAAGAAAACATTTTACAATATCTTGTTGTTTTAGTAGCAAATTACTTGCTACATGATTGCAGAAGTGCAGTGTTGCAGATAAATTAGGTGCCTTAAAAAAAAAAAGTTACTAATTAAAAAAAAAACAACCTTGGGACTACCCTGGTGGTCCAGCGGTTAACACTCTGTGCTCCCAACGCAGGGGGCCCGGTTCGATTCCCGGTCAGGGAACTAGATCCCGCATGCTGCAACTAAGAGCCCACATGCCGCAAGGAAGATCCTGCTCAGGGCAACGAAGATCCTGTGTGCTGCAACTAAGACCTGGCGCGGCCAAATAAATAAATAAATATTAAAAAAACAACCCCTTGGGCTTCTCTGGTGGCGCAGTGGTTGAGAGTCCGCCTGCCGATGCAGGGGACACGGGTTTGTGCCCTGGTCCGGGAAGATCCCATATGCCGCGGAGCGGCTGGGCCTGTGAGCCATGGCCGCTGAGCCTGCGTGTCCAGAGCCTGTGCTCCGCAACAGGAGAGGCCACAACAGTGAGAGGCCCGCGTACCACAAAAAACAAAAACAAAAAACAAAAAAAAACAACCCTTACAAGATGATGATCTGGTGTTCAGTTCATTCAATATATTTACATTTTTCATGCGCTTTCTATGTGCCAAGGCTATGCTAGTGGGAGGTGACGGCAGACAGCTAATTTCGTATCAAGTGTTAGTCATAGGTAAGCAAAGGGCACTTTCCAGAATCCAGAATCTGTGGGGGCACTTACCTTGGAAGTGGGTGAGAGACTGGAGGACGTGATACCTGAAATTGTGTTTTCAAGGCTGTGGGAGTTTGACAGGAAAAACTTTTGTAACTGTATATATCAGTATAGTTTCCCAGAATGCTTTCTGTTTTTAAAAAGGTAGGAAGAAGAAGAAGAAGAAAGAAATATTTTATGCAAGATCCAAAGAGAGGTCAGCCTAGGAAGAACCAATCTTACTGGAATAAAATCCTGATCTAGGCTCTGCTTCTGTTTATTCTACTCCTTGTAACTATTTAGTGACCTTCCCCTTCTTAAAAAAAAAAGAAAATTGAGACATAGTTGACAAACCATAAAATCTACCCTTTTGAAGGGTACAATTCAGTTGTTTTCAGTATAATTCACAAAGCTGTGCAGTAATCTCCACTATCTAGTTTTAGAACATCTCATTAACACCAAAAAGAAGTCCCATATCCATCGGCAGTTATTCCCATGACCTTTTTTTTTTTCTGAGGTCCCCATTTACCGCTCTGTAAAAGCCGATGGATGACTTTTCCTGATGACACTGAGTTTCTTCCATAATCACAGTTGCCACAGAAACGTCAGTGTCTTTAGGTGGGGCAGAAGCTTAGCAAGTTTTGGGGTATCAGCAGTTATCCAGTGCTTGCCTGGAACCAGAAGATTGTGAATCCTAGTTGTTGAATTCTGAGAAATCCTGGGACCTGGTGTTTATTGTACTCTGCAGGGCTCAAGTCAAGTTCAGGAGCTTGTTGCAGGTAGGCCTCTGGATGTCACTGCTTATAGATGAGGAATGAGTTGCAGGGGTTCTAGTGCTGGAGAACCTGCAGATGTTCTGGCCCCCAGGCTGCCTCCGGAATGACTCCTGGCGATCATGGGAACTTTGCTATGAGCCATAACCCAGAGGAAGAAGCTCTGTGGTACTTGTGGTGTGAGGGCATTCCAAAATGCCAGAGGCCTTGGCAAACATGCCATTGTCCCTCTTGGGTAGTGATGGGGCCATGCCTGAGTTCCTCCTGCGGTTTATCATCTCCCACACTTTACTCTTGCCTCTTCCCTGCCTTTTGACTTGAGTGGGTCAAGAGTAAGTGGAGACAGACTTCCCTGGTGGTCCAGTGGGTAGGAATCCGTGCTCCCAATGCAGGGGGCCCTGGTTCGGTCCCTGGTCAGGGAACTAGATCCCACGTGCCTGCCGCAACTGAGAAGCCCGCATACCACAACTAAAGATCCTGCATGCCGCAACTAAGACCCGGTACAGCCCAAATAAATAAATAAAAGAGTAAGTGGAGAGAGATGAGACTGATGTGAAAATAAGGCTCAGGGCTGTCATCTCTCTGCCAGCATGACTCCAGATAGGCATGGCCCTGGTGTGTGTGCCAAATAGGCATTGATCCCAGCGTTCAGGGTCTGCTGAAAACTGCAAAATACTCTTTCTGTGCCTTTGAATTCCCCAGCTCTTGGGAATCCATCTTGGCTCTATTGACAACAGCAACGTTCTTTTTCATAAGCTCGTTTCCTGCAGTATAAGGGCCTAATGCCATTTCTTCTAGAGAAATGTAACAGCACTTCAGCTTTGGCTGAGAAATGAGAAAAATGGGGGTTGGGTGTGTGTGGGGGGAAGAACCTGGAGGGAGTGAATGCTTTGCTTTGCCATTTGTCATCTCCTGGAACCTGCTGCCCCAAACCTGTATCCCATAGGTCTGCCCATGGTGAAGTAAACACCTTCATTCCTACACGTAAATCACTACCACAGCTGAGACCAGTGTAGTCTGTTGGCGTCTCTCGCAGGTCAGGAGCCTTGTTTTCCATGTGAGCCTCTGCCCACAAGCTTCTCAGCTGCCCTGTTGTTTCGGGTCCCGGAGCAGCCTGCTGTGGTCTGAGACACAAATGCTCAGCCCCATCGAGATGCTGCTTGCTAGACGTGGGCTGTGCTCACTAGCCTTGCAGCCATCCTGAGATTTCTCCCAGTGCTGTCTCCAACAGAACTTTGCTGCCCAAATCCCAATCCTTTGTTTTAGCTGGATTTATTCCTAGAGTCATGCTTTACCACTCTGGAAGAAAGAAGAAGCAAGGCAGGATAAACCCAAGGGAAAAATCACACTGGGGACGTGTTGCTCGCTACTGCCCAGAGCAGTGCTCATAGCCATTAGCTCCTTGCCTTACTCCCTGTGGAATCCCCTGCCTCCTGCTTAGGTCTCCAACTGTGGTGGGTGACGGCCTCAGACCCCTGCTACTGCCCCAGTGCCTTGGAAGAAGAGGCCAAAGATTCTCAATCAAAAGATGGTTAAAACAAAGGTCCATCCCCCCAAATGCCACAGGCCTTGACTAAGGCACCATTGTCACTCTTGGGGAGTGATGGGGCCATGCCTGAGCTCCCCCTACAGGTTAACATCTCCCACCCTTTACTCTTGCCTCTTACTCGCTCAAGCCTCAGGGTATAGATAACCCAGGTTCTTTCCAAAGGCCCTGTTGAGTATAGTAAAATATATACACAGGGTTCTTTTTTACTCTATTAATTTAAAGTTTTGGGAGGAGTAATAGGGACAGGAGCTGGGCTTAATTTTATTTTTGAACTGTCTGTAAAGTAGGCTTTCCTAAGCAAACTATCAATATTAGCAAGATTGTGAAGGAGGTGCTTAGCCCTTTAAGTTCAGGCTCTTTGTTCATGGCCAGCGCATCTCTGAGCATGGATATGTTGTTTTTGTTTTTTTAATATTTATTTATTTATTTTGGCTGCACCAGGTCTTAGTTGCACGGCACGTGGGGTCTTTAGCTGGGCATGTGGGATCTAGTTCCCCAACCAGGGATCGAACCTGGGACGCCTGCGTTGGGAGCCTGCTGTCTTACCCACTGGACCACCAGGGAAGTCCCCATGAATATGGTTTGAAAATGGTTTTCCACTTATTCAGCTACTGCTTTTGCAAAAGTTATGTGTCAAGAAAGGATGGAGCTGTTACCCTAGGCTGAAGCTCTGGAATAGAGTCTGGGTGAATGGGTCATTCACTTCTTTTTTTTTAAATTGAAGTATAGTTGATTTACAATGTTGTGTTAGTTTCAAGTGTACAGCAAAGTGATTCAGTTATATATATAACTTTATATATATATTATTTTCCCTTATAGGTAATTACAAAATATTGAGTATAGTTCCCTGTGCTATACAGTAAGTCCTTGCTGGTTATCTATTTTATATGCAGTAGTGTAGATATGATAATCCCAAACTCCTAATTTATCCCTCCTCCCCACTTTCCATAGTTTACTTCTGATTATAATGATCCAAAATTGTTCTTGCCAAAAGGAGACAGAAGAATAAGTCAGTATTTCCCCCAGAGAAGAAATATAGCTTTATTTTGTCCATTTATTTTAAAAAATACTTATGTAGAAAAGTCAAGCAATTATGGACACATATAAAGGAGAAAGAAAAAAAATTACCTAATATTAACCCAGAGTCAACAACTCTTTTTTTTTTTTTTTTTGGCTGTGTTGCATCTTCATTGCTGTGCGCAGGCTTTCTCTAGTTGTGGCGAGCGGGGGCTACTCTTTGTTTCAGTGCGCGGGCTTCTCATTGTGGTGGCTTCTCTTGTTGCAGAGCACGGGCTTTAGGCGCGTTGGCTTCAGTAGTTGCAGCACGTGAGCTCAGTAGTTGTGGCTCGTGGGCTCTAGAGCACAGGCTCAGTAGTTGTGCACGGGCTTTGTTGTTCCATGGCATGTGGGATCTTCCTGGACCAGGGATTGAACCTGTGTCCCCTGCATTGGCAGGCGGATTCTTAAGCACTGAGCCACCAGGGAAGTCCCTGAATGGAATTTATTACATGGCTGTACCATGTTACTTAACTCATTTTTTCCCTATTGTGATTGTTTTTCTGTTTTTTGCCATTATAAGTAATGCTCTAATGAACATTTTTGTACTTACATTCTTACAAGTAATTATCTCCTTGTTATAAATTCTGGAAAATAATTTCTATGTCAAAGGGATACCTACACATTTTACATTTTGATACATAGTGCCAAACTGTATTCCAGAAAGTTCATACCAATATTCTGTCTCACTAATCATTTCATGAAGGTCTTCATTTCTTCACATCCTTGCCAACACTGGATAATATCAATAAATGATATGAAGTTAACAGTTCTGATTTTAAATGGGTGTTTGTGTTCCTCTAACGTGGTTTCTTAAGATGTAGGTTTCTGAGCTGAACTTGGCATTTGAGGAGGGAAGGTGGCCTCTGTCTTAGAGCATTTAGATCCAGTGCAACAAGCCATGTGGCCACTCCCCTGATTCCAGCCAAGAATCCTGTGACAGTGAGTGTATGCATGTGCACACTCATTGCTCGTGGTCAGGGTCAGGGTTATGAAGGAGTGGCTTGTGCTCCAGGAAGAACTGAGTCAGTAGAGAGGCGAGGTCCACTCACTTATTAGCTAACACGTATTGAGGACCAAAGGTCAGCCAGGCACTGTGCTAAGTGCTTTCCACGTTTTATTTAATCTCTGCAAAAAGACCTACTATAATTAACTTCATTTTACAGAAGTGATTTGGAAAGGTCAAGGAACAGGTATTAGTACAAATAGTAAGTAGCAGAATCAGTTCTCAAACCTGGGTCTGTTTGATGTTCAAATCCATGAAAAGACTTTAAATATAGAACACTAGGGCCCTGGCACGAGGTCAGAGTGTCCTGCTCGGTTTTGCTACTTTCTACCAAGGAGTTATTCTGGCTGTGGGTAAAATTAAATAATCCTAAATATAGAATGGGGCATAGGGAATTTTCTCCCTTGATTAGTTAAGTATGTTAGTAAGGTTGCTCAGAACCTTTTTTCTTCACAAGCAAACATGTTGTAACCTTGGACACCCCATGGAATCTACCACTACGTGGAGAAGCTGTTCTGATGAATTTAACGTGTTTATCCAGCCAAGATTCTAGAAGTTTATTTACTTATTTTTAAATTTTATTTATTTATTTTTGGCTGTGTCAGGTCTTAGTTGCGGCAGGCAGGATCTTTGTTGAGGCATTTGGGATCTTTCGTTGCAGTGCGCAGGCTTCTCTCTAGTTGCAGTGTGAGGGTTTTCTTTTCTCTAGTTGTGGCCCACAGGTTCCATAGCACGTGGGCTCTGTAGTTTGCAGCACACAGGCTCTCTCGTTGAGGCATATGAGCTCAGTAGTTGTGGCGCGTGGGCTTAGTTGCCCCGCGGAATGTGGGATCCTAGTTCCCCGACCAGGGATCGAACCCACGTCCTCTGCATTGGAAGGTGGATTCTTCACCACTGGACCGCCAGAGAAGTCCCTCTAGAAGTTTAGAAAAGGGCTGGTTTGTGAGCATTAGGAGGTAGCAGGGGATTAAAAGTCAAAATCGTGTCATACTCATCTCAGTGATACAGGGTAGATACATCTAGACATCCTTAAGGCAATTGATATCTTTGACAATCTCTGTGGACAAGATAGAGAATTCTTGATTGGATGATGGTACAATTAGACTGTAAAGGGAGGAAGGGTGTGGCATAGTGATTAAGAATAAGGTCTGAGAAGCCAGATGTCTGGCTTCTGATCCTGGCTTTTGCACTGCTTAGCCTGTGTGACTTCAGTCCAGTTAACCATTCTATCCTTCAGTTACTTCATCTATAAAATGGGGATAATAATAGCATCAATCACCCAGAGTTATTGTGAGGATGAAATAAGATGGAAAATAATCAGTAATAAATAATGAAGTGCTTAGAACAGTGCTTGGCATGTACAGGATGACATGCAGGAGTTATTGTTCCTAACAATCATTATAATACTCATTGTTATTAGGCTGTTGAATGACTGTACACAAAGCCACCTGATTGAGGCCTATGGTGACTCATACAGAGCTAATCAGTATCTAGAAACTCCAGGTCTTTTCCATACCACTGCACCTTTGCCTTATCATACTTGGAGCCCTTATTTTTAGCAGTCTACTGAAAAATTCATTTTTCCCACTCACTATCTTTGAGGAGTCTGAGGCAGGGGGACAGGCTGGAATATGGCTTCTGTGTTAAAGGTATATACATAAACACATTTTACAAATTCCTCAGTGGAATAAAAAAATCTTGATAAGCTAAAATGATGGATCCAATCTAGGAACACATGTTAGATCCTGCAGTGTTGAAATCATTTCTAAAGTTTGTACTAGATTGAGATTGATTTTATTTTATATTACTTTTAAGAATCCTTTCTTAACAGTTACCCAAACCTCCATGATTCTGTTATCAACAGTTGTTTGTTTTACTGGTTTCATTTCTTACCACTCTTTGTTGTGTTTTATGATGTCTTCCCCTTTCTTGACATTATTTATTCTGATGTTTTTCACTGGCTCGAGTATTTTCTCAAAATCTTTTTCAGAAAGGAAATGTCAGTAGTGTAGTTCTTGAGATCACTCATGTTCTAAAATGTCATTCCTTTGCTTAAATATAGCACGATGTTTTGCTCTCTTTTCCTTAGAACTCTATAAATATTATTCCAGTGCTATCTAGCATTTAGTGTTTCAGACAAGAAGTCCTGGGTCAGATTGGTTCTCTTTTCCTCATAAATTACCATTCCTTTCTCTCAGGAGGTTTATAGATTTTTCTCTTATTCCATGAAATTCAGAATGACTCATTTTCAACATTCATGCCTGTCACCTTAAAAGGCTATTTGGATTTGAATACATAAGCCAAGAGATTTTTCTCTTGATATTAATTCTTATACATTTACTCCATTCTCTTCTGTAATTCCTTTTAAATAGATATTGAATATTTTGGGTCTGTCCTCATATCATTTTTTTTGTCCCATAGTTTCTGTCTTATATAATTAATATTTCTATGTGCTTTGGAGAATTCCTCAGGTTGAAATTTGTGAATTTATTTTCTAGCAGTGACCAACCTATTATTCAATACCTCCATTGAGTTTTTATTTTTGGCATTCATATTTTGTTTTTAATTTCCAAGACTTCATTGTTTCCTCAGAACCTCCCCTCTTTTTCACTAATACAGTATCCTCTTAACCTTGTTTGGACTTCACAGTCTCTTCCTATGGTAAGAGTGTCTTGGTTATTTCTTTCTGCATAACCCCACTCCTCCCACCCCACCACTACCCCAAATTTAGTGGTTTAAAACAACAATTTATCATTTGTCACAATCCCACGGCTGCGTGGTTTTGTAATGTGTAGACATAGTCAGCTGGTGGCTGGATGAGGCTGGGCTGTGCTGGCAGATAAAGAAGGCCTCTCTCAGGTCTTCCCTGGCAGCCCAGTGGTTAAGACTCTGCAGGGGGCAAGGGTTCGATCCCTGGTCGGGTAATTAAGATCCAGCATGCCACCCGGTACAGCCAAAAAAAGAAGGCCTCTCTCACACATGGCTCGGGCCTTGATGCTGGCTGTTCACCAGGCCACTTTAGTTCTCCTCCGTGTGGCCTCTGTCTTCACATGGCATCTCATCTTTAGGGCCTCTCTCCCAAGCACGGATTTTCTTCAGCATGGACACTGGATTCTAAAAGAGGGAAAGAGGGGGACTTCCCTGATGGTCCAGTGGTTAAGATTTTGCCTTCCAATGCAGGGGGTGCAGGTTCAATCCCTGGTCGGGAAGCTAAGATCCCACATGCCTCAACGGCCAAAAAACCAAAACATAAAACAGAAGCGATATTGCAACAAATTCAATAAAGATTTTAAAAGTGGTCCACATTTAAAAAAAAAAAAAAAAAATCTTAAATAAATAATTAAATAAATGAGGGAAAGAGGAAGCTACCAGCCATCTTCTCAGGCTGGGTCCAGAGCAGGCACTGTATCACTTCTGCCGAGTTCTATTGGCTAAAGCAAGTCTCAAGACCAGCTCAAGGGGAGGGGAAATGGTTTGCATTCCTGATGGGAGGAGAAGCATGCAAGAAAGGAAGGAGAGGAATTGTTGACAGCTATCTCTGGAGCTGATCTCCCACAGAGTTCCCAAAGTTTGCTGCACTAAAGATGTAGGTTGATCAGAATTGGTAACTTGGGTCTCCTCCAGCAACTGAATGAATTACTGGTTCCCAGACAACAATCAGGAAGCGATGAGGTGTTCCTTGGTCCAAAACCAAAAAACAAACAAACCAATATAAAGAATGTAGTGAATTTTAATAAAATCACACTAAACAATTTAAAAGGATTCTGAGATTATATTCTTCCTTTTGGGGGGGTTGTTAAAATATTCTTTTTTTAAATGAAATCATAGTGCTAGTTTAAGAAAAAAAAAGTCTTTACTGGCAAAATAGAATATTGGCCACCTTCTATCAGTCCTTCCAAAACGACTGCTCTTTGAAATCCCAGAGTCTGGGAACAACCAGGCTTTCTTCAGTCACGATGCCCCCCTGTCCTCTGCCCCCCGATGGTTCTTGCAGATGTCCTGGAAAAAGTCCCCTTTTACTTTGTACTTTTCTTTCTCTAAATGAAATTGGTGTGTGTGTGGCTCTGATGGAGTTTCCAAAGTTTTAAATTTTGTTCACTAAGCCAGCTCTGGGGGGAAAAGACTGCTAACTGGCAGAGAGATTTCTTTTTCAGCCTCTGAATTATTGTGTGGTTTTTACTCCTGGACCTGCTACCACCGGCAATCTTCAGTCAAGGGGAAAAGTCGGCTAAGGAGCATGTCTTGTCCTTCTTGAAGGCTATTTTAAGCCCTTCTAATCTTGGTAAAATTAGCGAGACCCTTCTGAGTTATCTTCTTTACTTCTTGCTGCATCGTCCTATGCTCCTGAGCTGGAAAGCATTTTTCACTCTGGTCTAAATTGTTTTGTATCAGGAGTTCTGCTTCAGATATTTTAGTACGAGATTGAGGCTATCCTTATTTTATAGTAATTGAGTTTTTTTAACATACTTTTTTGGGTTCATTTTCTTGGGTTATTTGTTTTGTTGATACTTGTTGGTTTTTATAAATTTTCAGAACACACTGACATATTTATTGAGCACCTCTTTGTGCCTATGATGTGAAGGATACAGGAGAAGAACTCTTAAGGAGTAAAATAAAATTCATGATACAATTACAAGTGAATGCATTCACTTATAAGTGTAGATTGGTAATGTGAGAAGTGGCTGTCACAATGTCCCCCCACTTTTTTTCTTTTTTCTGTTTTTCTGTCCCTTCTTATATTTGGGATGGGTCTCAAGACATAGATGAGTGTGAGGTTTCCGGCCGGTGCAGGCATGGAGGACGGTGCGTGAACACTCGTGGGAGCTTTGAATGCTACTGTATGGATGGATACTTGCCAAAGGGTGGGCCTGAGCCTTTCCATCCAAGCAGAGATGCCACGTCGTGCACAGGTGGGTTTCTGCCAAAGAATGCAGCATCCGAAGGTGAGAGTCTGTTGGTGGTGACTTTCTCCTGCTCTGAGCCTAAGTCTGTGGGTCTGTGTTGGGGATGTGTGTTGGATCTGTTCCTTTGTAACCTATGAAA
This sequence comes from Neophocaena asiaeorientalis asiaeorientalis, assembly GCF_003031525.2. NCBI lineage: Eukaryota > Metazoa > Chordata > Mammalia > Artiodactyla > Phocoenidae > Neophocaena > Neophocaena asiaeorientalis. Next base: position 646,100 of record NW_020174549.1, read on the forward strand.
TAAAATAACAGTCAAGATAGAAGGGGCTATATTAAAAAAGCTAAAATTAGTGTGCTTCGGGGATTTTGAGTAGTTAATAGATATTCAGATATTAACCGTTATGTTAGTAAACAGAGCTGATCTGGTAAGAGCCACCATCTCAAAAGTGAGCAGGGAAGTTATAAAAGCCTCTATATCTTAAGGTATTGTGTAATTCAGATGCTTTACTTTGCTGGGCTAGGCTTCTCCTCTTTAGTTAGTATCAATTAGTGAGGGTTGATTGCCACATCCTTTCAGTTTTGTGCATGTATAAATGCTATTACCTGTGGAAGGCCAGAAGAATGAATAGAGACACTCACTGGAAACATGCCCAGAAGTCATGTGGAAATGAACCAGCCTATTTAAAATATGGCTCAGGTGTGTATAGGTGAGGGGAGAGGGCATGAGGTAGAGGTGGAGAGAGATTATGAATTTTGAAAATTCACATTCATATAGCAATGAGTTTGACGTTAATTTGTTTTCAGAAATAGACTGTGGCACCCCTCCTGAGGTCCCAGATGGCTATATCATAGGAAATTATACCTCTAGGCTTGGCAGCCAGATTCATTATGCTTGCAAAGAAGGATTCTTCGGTGGCCCAGAAGATACAGTTTCAAGCTGCACAGCCTTGGGCACATGGGAATCCCCAAAATTAAATTGCCAAGGTGAGTTTTCCAAAGGTCCAGCTTCCCAGCTTATACCATCTTGAGATTGTTTTCATATTTCTCTCTAAATCTCTCTTTGGGGTACTGAATGAATTAAATAAATCCAATAAATTCCTATTGTTTCTAATAGGTTTTCAGTTGATTCTCTTGATATTTATAGGAATAATATTTTATCATCTGCAAATAATGATAATTCCATGTTTTGTTTTTCTATGTTTATAAAAGTTATATTTTTCTCTTGACTGACCACTTACCTTGTGTTTTCAGAACAAAAATTTAAGTAGTAGTATTGACTTTGAATATTCTTTTCTTATTCCTGACTTTCATGGGAGTGTTTCATTATTCATTCATGATCTTGGCTTTTTGATGTTACATACATCTATTTATATTCTTATGTACACTGAGAGAGTGCTGTGAGCCAAGTGCTGTTCTAAGCATATATATATATATATATATATATA